>NC_080542.1:111192659-111502034 GCF_028640845.1 Ahaetulla prasina | reverse complement strand
ATCTTTTTTACATTGTGGTGAGCAAAACTGAATGCTATATTCCGAGTGTGGCCTTACCAAGGCATTATAAAGTGGTATTAACACTTCACGATCTTGATTCTATCCCTCTGTTTATGCAGCCCAGAACTACATTAGCTTTTTTGGCAGCTGCTGCACACTGCTGTCTCATATCTAAATGGTTGTCCACTAACACTCCAAGATCCCTTTCACAATTACTATTGTTGAGCAAGGTACCACATATACAGTACCTGTGCATTTTGGTTTTTTTGCCTAAATGTTGAGCCTTACTTTTTCATTGTTGAATTTCATTTTGTTAGTGTTCAATGTTCAAGTCTGTCAAGATCCTTCTGTATCCTGAGCCTATCTTCTGTAGTGTTGACTATTCCTGTCAGCTTGGTGTCATCTGCAAATTTGATGAGTTCCCCATCTATCCCCTCATTGATAAAGATGTTGAAGAGAACTGGGCCTAAAACAGAGCCTTGGGGTACTGCACTGCATACTTCCCTCCATGTAGATGTTGTTCCATTGAGGACGACTTGTTGAGTGTGGTTGGTCAACCAGTTACAAATCCATCTGGTGATGATGCTGTCTAACCCACATTTTTCTAATTTATCTAGTAGTTGGTTATGGTCTACTTTTCTAATGGTAGATTATGGTCTACTGTTCTGTGTCACTAGAAGAGCAAATTTCCCAGCACCTTCCAGCTTCATTGTGGTATATAGATTCTTGAAATCCAAAAGGAGATAATGCTAGACCCAATTATACTAGACAATTTTTGCCTGGAATCCAACCTTCCCTTTTTAGGGAAGGTTTTTGAGAACGTGATTATAGAGAAGCTTCAGAGGATCCTGAATAAAATGGATTATCTGGATACCTTTCAGTTAGATTTCAGGATTGGATATAGAACTGAAACAACATTGGTCATGGTTTTAGATGGTCTCTGATAGATGTGGGATGGAAGGAATGCATCCATCTTTGCTCTACTTGACCTCTGTAAGTACCATGGTATTGTTCTGGGACAGTTGCACAGGTAGGTAGAATGTATTTTGTTGATTTTCCTCTTCATGACAAGTAGAAGTAATAGTATTGTTGGGAGCAAATGATCCTACTTCGTGTAATGCCATAGGGTGGGTTAATTTATCTGCTCCTGTTTAATATCTACATGAAGTAGGTTAGCAAGGTCATCTGTAACCATGGGGTGAGTATGCTGATGATACCCAACTATCTAACTATCCCTGGTAAAGTAAGGAATGCTGTTGATGTCATTTTCTTGATGCCTCACGACTATAGGAAAAAAATGCAGTCTCAGTCTTCCTGGTGTTGGATAGTACTTGCCAAATTGCAACTTTATGACATTTTGTAGTTAGCCATTACCATGATGAGCTATGAACATGTACTATCTGATCTCAAACAGTGGGCCATTGATTTAGAATTGCAACCAGATTTACCAGTTTGATATATAAACATCTTCCTAAATTATTTTGCATCTCTTCTCCAACCAGACAGTTACAGTTGAAACTCAAGAAATTAGAATATCGTGCAAAAGTACATTTATTTCAGTAATGCAACTTAAAAGGTGAAACTAATATAAGACTTATTACATGTAAAGCGAGATAGTTCACGCCTTGATTTGTCATAATTTTGATGATTATGGCTTACAGCTCATAAAACCCCCAAAAAACAATCTCAGAAAATGAGAATATTGTGAAAAGGTTCAATATTCTAGGCTCAAAGTGTCCCACTCTAATCAGCTAATTAAGCCATAACATCTGCAAAGGATTCCTGAGCCTTTAAATGGTCTCCGAGTCTGATTCAGTGGGAATCACAATCATGGGAAAGACTGCTGACCTGACAGGTGTGCAGAAAACCATCATTGACACCCTCCATAAAAAGAGAAAGCCTCAAAAGGTAATTGCAAAAGAAGTTGGATGTTCCCAAAGTGCTGTATCAAAGCACATTAATAGAAAAACTATGGTCACTAGCCACGGTCATCCCTGTCTTCAAAAAAGGAGATTCCAGCCTAGTTGAAAATTACAGACCAATTTCTTCATGCTGTGTCACCTGAAAAGTAATGGAATCAATCATTAACCAATCCATCACCCTCGACCTTGAAACAAACAACCTACTCTCTAATAAACAATTTGGTTTCAGAAAAAAATTATCCTGTAATTTACAACTTCTTCACTGCAAAAACATATGGACTACAAATCGACCAGGGCAAAGCTATAGATGCAATTTACATAGACTTCTGTAAAGCTTTTGACTCAGTGGTACATGACAAACTTCTTCTAAAACTTAAATCCTATGGCATCTCTGGACCCCTTCATAATTGGATAACAGCATTCCTTTCAAACAGACAGGCAGTGCCCTATCAAATCCCGCTCCTGTCAACAGCGGTGTCCCCCAAGGCAGCGTTCTAGGACCAACACTCTTCATATTATACATTAACGACCTCTGTGACCATATTATAAGTAATTGTGTTCTCTTCGCCAATGATGTTAATGATGTTAAACTATTTAACACTACCAACAATGCAGCTACCCTTCAAAAAGACCTTGACTTTGTGTCAGAATGATCAAAAGTTAGGGGCCGCAGTGTGGCTCAGGCTGTAAGAAGCCTGTTATTAAACACAGCTGCCTGCAATTACTGCAGGTTCTAGTCCCACCAGGCCCAAGGTTGACTCAGCCTTCCAGCCTTTATAAGGTAGGTAAAATGAGGACCCAGATTGTTGGGGGGGGGGCAATAAGTTGACTTCGTATATTATTAGACTATTGCTAACATAGTGTAAGCCGCCCTGAGTCTTCGGAGAAGGGCGGGATATAAATGTAAATTTAAAAAAAAAAAAAACCTCCAAATCTCAACCAGCAAATGCTCTGTCTTACACATTGGAAAAAAGAATCAGGACACTAAATACAAGCTTGATGGAAATTGTAGATGACCCTCGCCCAAAGACCTTGGAATTTTCATATCAAACGATCTAAGTGCCAAAGTCCACTGCAACTACATTGCCAAAAAGGCTTTAAGAGTTGTAAACTTAATCTTGCGTAGCTTCTTCTCCAGAAAGATTACTGTTCTGTCCTCCTTCGCCTCCGTCCGAGTGGTGGCTTAATTAGCCGGCACTATCAGCTCTGGCTGCAAAATAGCGAGCATCTGCCAAGTGTCTCTGTTATCTCCCTCGACACCAGTGAGTCACCCAGGAACAAACTTCAACTCTTAGTTAATCAGTTGATTTGTCTGCTACGAAGAGGCACAGCAGCTCGTGCTGCCTTTATATCCTGTGGGGTGTGGCTCCATGACTCAGCACTTCCTAGGCCTGTCTCACCCCTGCTTCTGTTGTTTCCTCCTCTCCTGCCTACGAAACCTAGGATCCAACCAAGCCTGATTGCCATCAGCTGGGTCTGAAGGCGTGGCCTGGGGGGGGAAGAGTCAGGGGACGGAGACCTCGTTATCTCTTCCACCTGACTGCTTCTGGCTCCTGGAGCTGAGCCAGGGAAGCCGGTGCTCCCGAGGTAAGTCCTGACGGCCCTTCCCCCTCAGTTTCCAAGTCACTTTCTGGCAGGAGGCCCGGCTTGTGGGGCACAGACACAACAATTACACTACTAACCAGAGCATACAAAATATTTGCTAGACCAATTCTCGAATACAGCTTGCCTATCTGGAACCCACACCTCATTTCAGACATTAATACAATTGAGCGTGTCCACAAATATTTTACAAGAAGAATTCTCCACTCCTCTGATCACAACAAAATACCTTCTGCCAGACTTGAAATCCTGGGTTTAGAAAATTTAGAACTATGCCACCTTTGGCATGACCTGAGTATAACTCATAAAATCATCTGCTATAATGTCCTTCCTGTCGAAGACTACTTCAGCTTCAATCGCAACAATACATGAGCACACAATAGATTTAAACTTAGTGTGAACCGCTCCAATCTTGATTGTAGAAAATACGACTTCGTTAACAGAGTTGTTAATGCCTGGAATGCACTACCTGGCTCTACCTG
Organism: Ahaetulla prasina; assembly: GCF_028640845.1. Taxonomy (NCBI): domain Eukaryota; kingdom Metazoa; phylum Chordata; class Lepidosauria; order Squamata; family Colubridae; genus Ahaetulla; species Ahaetulla prasina. Next base: position 111,498,028 of record NC_080542.1, on the reverse strand, counting down.
GCTCTGTGGTCTCTTCCCCAAATCCCCAAAACTTTAACCAAAGACTATCTACTATTGACCTCACCCCATTCCTAAGAGGTCTGTAAGGGCCGTGCATAAGAGCACTAGTGTGCCTACTGTTCCTGCCCTTGATTGTATCCAATTTGTATGGTTATTTCATGCTTATACTTATATATACCATTGTGTTTGACTAAATAAAGAAATAAATAAATAAATAATCCCTGTCATGTGGCAGGGAAAAGTGTGGAAGATTAAGATGCACAAGCAGCAGGGATGACCACAGCCTGGAGAGAATTGTCAGGAAAAGGCCATTCAAAAGTGTTGGGGACTTTCACAAGGAGTGGACTGAGGCTTGAGTCAGTGCATCAAGAGCCACCACATACAGATAGATCCTGGACATGGGCTTCAAATATCGTATTCCTCTTGTCAAGCTGCTCCTGAACAACAAACAATGTCAGAAGCATTTTACCTGGGCTAAAGAAAAAAAAAACTGGTCTGTTGCTCAGTGGTCCAAAGTCCTCTTTTCTGATGAGACCATCTTTTGCATCTCATTTGGAAACCAAGGACCCAGAGTCTGGAGGAAGAATGGAGAGACACACACTGCAAGTTGCTTGGAAGTCCAGTGTGAAGTTTCCACAGTCTGTGTTGATTTGGGGAGCCATGTCATCTGCTGGTGTTGGTCCACTGTGCTTCATTAAGTCCAGTGTCAACGTAGCAATCTACGAGGAGATTTTGGAGCTCTTCATGCTTCCTTCTGCAGACGAGCTTTATGGAGATGCTGACTTCATTTTCCAGCAGGATTTGGCACCTGCCCACACTGCCAAAAGTACGAAAACCTGGTTTAATGCCCATGGGATTACTGTGCTTGATTGGCCAGCAAACTCGCCTGACCTGAACCCCATAGAGAATCTATGGGGCATTGTCAAGAGAAAGATGAGAGATATGAGACCGAACAATGCAGAAGAGCTGAAGGCCGCTATTGAAGCATCCTGGTCTTCCATAACACCTCAGCAGTGCCACAGGCTGATAACATCCATGCCATGCCGCATTGAGGCAGTAATTGATGCAAAACCAAGTACTGAGTACATATGCATGCTTATACGTTTCAGAGGTCTGATATTGTTCTATGTACAATCCTTATTTTATTGATTTCATGTAATAGTCTAATTTTCTGAGATTGTGAATTTGAGGTTTTTATGAGCTGTCAGCCATAATCATCAAAATTATGACAAATCAAGGCGTGAACTATCTCGCTTTGCATGTAATGAGTCTATCTCATATATTAGTTTCACCTTTTAAGTTGCAATACTGAAATAAATGAACTTTTGCACAATATTCTTAATTTTTTGAATTTCACCTGTATTTTAGTCACCTGGAGGTGCTTGCTGGAGTGGCAGTGGAGACCCCCAGACTTATAGTCATGGGGGACTTTAACTTGCCATCGACCGGCATGTCATCAACAGCTGCTCAGGAGTTCACGGCTTCCATGACGGCCTTGACCTGACTCAAGTAGTCGATGGCCCCACTCACATTGGGGGAGGCACACTGGATTTGATTTTCATCTCTGGTCACTGGTTGAAGGATCTAGACTTGAGGGATTTAGTCACCGAACCTTTGTCATGGTCAGATCACTTTCTCCTTCGCCTGGACTTTCTGACCGCCACTCAACACCGCAGGAAGATGGAACCAATACGTTGGTTCCGTCCCAGGCGCCTGATGGACCCGGAGAGGTTCTGACACCTGAGGATCTGGCTCACGGCACGGCCGAGGAACTTGTCGCGGCTTGGGAACGGGCCGCGGCGAGGGCCTTAGACCGTGTCGTGCCTTTGCGGCCTCTGACCCGGCGTAGGTCTCAACCAGCTCCCTGGTTCTCCGAGGAGCTGAGGGAGATGAAATGCCGGAGAAGACGCCTAGAGAGTTCCTGGAGGTCCAGTCGTTCGGAGGCTGATCGGACACTAGTTAGGTCCTATACTAGGACCTACCTAGTGGCACTGAGGGAAGCAAGACGTTGCTACGTCTCCTCCCTCATTGCGTCGGCAGATAACCGCCCGGCTGCCCTGTTTCGGGTGACTCGCTCTCTCCTTCAACAGGGGGAGCGGGATGACCCGTTGCAGGGACATGCCGAGGAGTTTAGTGGTTATCTATACGACAAAATCGTTCAGCTTCGGGATGGTCTGGACCAAAACTGGGTAGATCCAGGTGAGGTGTCAGAGAGCTGTCTTGTTGAGACTGTTTGGGATGAGTTTGATCCTGTGGCTCCCGAGGATATGGACAGGTTGCTGGGTAGGTTGAACGCCACCACATGTTTACTGGACCCGTGTCCCTTCTGGTTGCTGCTGGCCACGCAGGAGGTGACACGAGGCTGGCTCCAGGGGATTACGAATGCTTCTTTGTTGGAGGGGGTCTTTCCGGCCACCTTGAAAGAGGCGGTGGTGAGGCCTCTCCTCAAGAAGCCTTCCCTGGACCCAGCTATTTTAGGTAATTATCGTCCGGTCTCCAACCTTCGCTTCGCGGCGAAGGTTGTAGAGAGTGTGGTGGCACATCAACTACCCCGGTACCTGGAGGAAACTGTCTATCTAGACCCATTCCAGTCCGGCTTTCGGCCCGGATACAGCACTGAGACGGCTTTGGTCACGTTGGTGGATGATCTCTGGAGGGCCAGGGATAGGGGTTATTCCTCTGCCTTGGTCCTATTAGACCTCTCAGCGGCTTTTGATACCATCGACCATGGTATCCTGCTGCACCAGTTGGAGGGATTGGGGGTGGGAGGCACCGTTTATCGGTGGTTCTCCTCCTATCTTTCCGATCGGTCGCAGACGGTGTTAACGGGGGGGCAGAGGTCGGCTCCGAGGCGCCTCACTTGTGGGGTGCCTCAGGGGTCGATTCTCTCGCCCCTCTTGTTCAACATCTATACGAAGCTGCTGGGTGAGATCATCAGTGGTTTCGATGTGAGGTACCAGCTGTACGCTGACGATACTCAGCTGCACTTTTCCACACCGGGCCACCCCAACGAAGCTATCGAAGTGCTGTCCCGGTGCCTGGAAGCCGTACGGGTCTGGATGGGGAGAAACAGGCTCAAGCTCAATCCCTCCAAGACGGAGTGGCTGTGGATGCCGGCATCCCAGTACAGTCAGCTGCAGCCGCGGCTGACTGTTGGGGGTGAGTTATTGGCCCCAATGGAGAGGGTGCGCAACTTGGGCATTCTCCTGGATAGATGGCTGTCTTTTGAAGACCATTTGACGGCTGTCTCCAGAGAGCTTTTTACCAGGTTCGCCTGGTTCGCCAGTTGCTCCCCTTTCTAAACCGGGATGCCCTATGCACGGTCACTCATGCTCTCGTGACATCTCGTCTGGATTACTGCAATGCTCTCTACATGGGGCTCCCCTTGAGGAGCACCCGGAGACTCCAGGTAGTTCAGAACGCGTCTGCGCGGGTGATAGAGGGAGCCCCTCGTGGCTCCCACGTAACACCTCTCCTGCGCAGACTGCACTGGCTGCCTGTGGCCTTCTGGGTGCGCTTCAAGGTTTTGGTAATTATCTTCAAAGCGCTCCATGGCACAGGGCCGGGCTACTTACAGGACCGTCTGCTGCCACCGATTGCCTCTCACCGACCCGTGCGCTCTCACAGAGAGGGACTCCTCAGGGTGCCGTCGGCCAGGCAGTGCCGACTGGCGACACTCAGGGGAAGGGCCTTTTCTGTGGGGGCTCCCACCCTCTGGAACGAGCTTCCCCCAGGACTTCGCCAACTTCCTGACCTTCGAACCTTCCGCCGCGAACTTAAGACACATCTATTTATCTGCGCAGGACTGGACTAGAATTTTTAAATTTTAAATCTGATTTTAATGGGGTTTTATTATTTATATTTCTATTTTAAATATTCGGCCTTATTTAAGTTTTTTAAATTAATGTTTTATTCTGTGTATGTATGTGTATATATATATATATATATATATATATATATATATATATATGTATGTATGTATGTATGTATGTATGTATGTATGTATGTATGTATGTATGTATGTATGTTTTATTTGGCTGTAAACCGCCCTGAGTCCCTAGGGAGATAGGTCGGTATAAAAGTACGAACAAATAAATAAATAAATAAATAAATAACAATTCCAAAATTTAGGACATTATTTTTCACCAGATTCAATTATTGTATCTTTCAGAGTATAAGATGCACCTTTTTCCCACCTAAAAGGGGTGAAAATATGGGGGCATCTTATACAACGAATGTAGCCTCTCCCACCCACTGGACCCCATCCTTTGACCTCTGCCTCCCAGCAATTTACCTCCTTGCAGCAAGCAGCAAGAAAAAACAGCCCATTTCAGCTTCAGCACAGCCTAATTAGCACAAGTTGATTGTTCCCAACTCTCACTCAGCTGTTTCAGGCTGCAGAGATTGCCATTGCCTCTTGCTGCAAGAAGGTAAATTGCTGGGAACAGATTATTTTTTTTCTTGTGCTAATCAAGCTATGCTGAAAACAAAAATGAAAGTAAAGTAGGCTGTTTGCTGTTTGCTGCAATGAGGCAAAATTGCTGGGAGGCAGAGGCAGATTTCTTTTTCTTGTTTTTCTCACCAAAAAAAGGTAGGTGCGTCTTAAAATCCGATGGGTTATTATACTCCGAAAAATACAGTACTCCCAATAAAAATTACTTAAGGGAAATCCTGAAGGATTCCATTTGAACAGAGACTATTTTTATAATGGAGCAATGTATGTTATTTTGTATTGTCACTTCTATGCTAACGCTCAGAAGGTATTACCTCCATTCGTTACTAAATATCTTGATCATCCCAACATGTTTTATCTTAAGTAGTTATTAGCAGATCAATCTGATTTTACTTCTTGGACCACAGCTAAATAGTTCTATGCACAGAATGTCATAGTATTTATTCTAATCCTTTGTATATATTTTAGAACTTTTTTAATGTTTATAATAATAATTATGACTTCCTTGTTTTATTTGATAATCAATTATTGAATAAAAATTGCTTGATGGATTTTTAGGAAAGCTATAGTTTGTTTTCTTTTTTTTATTTCCTAAATAGCCACCATTTCTGATAGCATAAAAGGTCACGTTGTCTTATTTGACCACAGATAGCTCATATTCATGCCTATCTGATGAGTACAGATCCATGGTTTGAAAATCAAATATTACAATAATGTTAGTTCTTACAGAGTTTTTCTAAATAGATCATAGATCAGGTAGATCATAGAGTTCTGATGAAAAGTCTGTTGACAATCCAGTTTACTAATAATACTGCCTTACATAACTGAACATTCACCTTCTGAAGGATAAGAATACACAGTAAAAAATTATCTATAGACTGAGGATTAGCTTATAAAAGGCTATTAAACTGAATTAGGGCCATTCTCTACTAGCTATGTACAACTACTTCTTGTGACACCCACCTATTACCCTTCTCTTTACTGTTTTATCAGAAGAACGATTTTTGGTTGATTTAGGAAGGTGTTGTAAGTTATTAGTATGGATTCTACCATAGGAAAAAGCTAATCCATTCGGTGCAGAAATTGTATATCAAAAGAGAAGGAAAAATAGCAATACTCAGCATCATTGCTAATTGAAAATTCTATACCTTGAATCAAACCAGGAGCATATTCTCTTTGATTTCTATCTTTTTCTTTAATACAAGTATTTAAAAAAAGAATATAATCCCACATATATGTTTTTACACCATTACCTTTTTGGAAGCAAAATTATGGGTCGTAGAGTTACATGGCTGTATTCTGAGAACTGTATATGTTGATTTTTGTACACCTTTAAAAGTAGTACCATATTTTTTGGCGTATAAGACGCATTCCCCCCCACAAAAAAAAAGTGGGTGAAAATTTTGGTGCGTCTAATAGATCGAATACGAGCCCGCTTTTGGGCTTCCAAACTCTCTGCTCATCGCATTTTCGCCCTCCTCAGTCCACAGGAGCATTCTGCAGTGCTCCACAGGGCCCATTTTTGGGCTCCTGAACCCTCCATGTGTTGCGTTTTTGCCCTCTCTGGCCCCAGAAGCACTGTGCAGTACTCCACACGGCCCATTTTTGCCAAAAATGGGGCCATTTTTGGGCTCCCAAACCCTCCGCATGTCGCATTTTTACCCTCCCCGCCACCAGAAGCACTCTGCACTGTGCAAAATGGGTGCATTTTTTGCAAAAATAGGATGTGTGGAGGATTCGGGAGCCCAAAAATGGGTCTGTTTTTGGTCTGCATAGTGCTTCTGGGGGCCAATATAGCCCAGTGCATCTTATAGTCCAAAAAATGTGGTAATTTATGTTAGTATTGTTTGATGCTACTCCATATGTATTGTGTTATTTACATTGAGCAATATAGTTATTGAGTGAACTGTATTTAATGTAACTTTAAAACTTGATTGAAATAAGAAAACAAAACTTTCTAGCCCATATTCTCCTTTTTTTATTGCAAAGAAGCCATTTTTAAAAGTAGAGTTGTTCCTTGTGCACATTATTTCAATCAACCTTGATTTATTTATTTCAAAGATGAAATGTATAAAACAATTATACAGTTAAGCACACTTTATCTGTTAGTAATATTTTATCTAATTCCTTTCTCTGTCATTAGTTTTCAAAATTATAAGAATAGGTAATGCAACATACATGGGAGACAAATATTGCAAGGTGTGGTTCTTCTAGGAAATTCATAACTTTTGTATCTGACAATATTTATTTATTTATTTTATTTATTTATTTATTTATTTATTCATATTTTTATACCGTCCTTCTCCGAAGACTCAGGGTGGTGTACAGCCAATAAAATGACAAGAATCCTAACAAATTAAAACACAATATCAAGTTTAAAAAACTGATTCAATCGCTGTATACTTAAAATATTAGCTAAAATTTTATCAAAATTAAAACCTTAGTAAAACCCTATTAAAACCCATTAAAACCCCCATACTAAAATCAATCTGGCCAGCCCCTCTTGGTGAAAAAAGAAAGTCTTGAGCTCGTGTTTAAAGGTCCGGAGATCAGGGAGGAGACGGAGTCCCACCGGCAGCTCATTCCATAGAGCCGGGGCCCCCACAGAGAACGCCCTTCCCCTGGGGGCCGCCAGCCGACATTGACTAGCCAACGGCACCCTAAGAAGACCCCCCCTGTGGGCGCGCACTGGACATACCGGACAATGGGAGGTAACTGTCAGCAGCAGGCGGTCCCGTAAATATCCCGGGCCAATGCCATGGAGCACCTTAAAGGTTATAACCAACACCTTGAAGCACACCTGAAGACCACCGGCAACCAATGCAGCCTGCGCAGGAGAGGTGTTACATGGGAGTTACAAGGAGCTCCCTCAATCCCCCGCGTGGCCGCATTCTGTACCAGTTGGAGCCTCCGGGTGCTCCTCAAGGGGAGCCCCATGTAAAGAGCATTGCAGTAATCCAGACGGGAAGTGACGAGGGCATGAGTGACCGTGCATAACGCGTCCTGGTCCAGGAAAAGGCGCAATTGGTGAATCAGGTGAACCTGATGAAAAGCTCCCCTGGCGACGGCTGTCAAATGGTCTTCTAAAGACAGCCGTGCATCCAGGAGAACGCCTAAATTGCGCACCGATTCCCAGGGGGCTAATGATTCGCCCCCCACAGTCAGCAATGGGGTAAGCTGACTGTGCCGGGGCGCCAGCATCCACAGCCACTTCGTCTTGGATGGATTGAGTCGGAGCCTGTTTGTCCCCATCCAGACCCGAACGGCCTCAAGACACCGAGTCATCACATCGACGGCTTCGTTGGGGTGGTTTGGGGTGGAGATGTACAATTGAGTATCGTCAGCATACAGCTGACAGCTCACCCCGAAACCACGGATGATCTCTCCCAGCAGCTTCATATAGATGTTGAACAAGAAGGGTGAGAGAATCGACCCCTGCGGCACCCCACAAGTGAGTTGCCTAGGGGTCGATCTCTGCCCCCCTGTCAACACCATCTGCGAGTGGTCAGAGAGGTAGGAGAAGAACCACCATAAAACGGTGCCTCCCACCCCCAAGCCCTTCAACCGCCGCAGCAAGATACCATGGTCGATGGTATCGAACGCCGCTGATAGATCTAACAGGACAAGAACAGAGGAACAACCTCTGTCCTGTGCCCTCCAGAGATCATCAACCAACGCGACCAAAGCCATCTCTGTGCTGTACCCAGGCCTGAAGCCGGACTGGCACGGGTCTAGATAAACAGTTTCCTCCAGGTACTGGGGGAGTTGCGAGGCCACTACACTCTCTACAACCTTCGCCAGAAAACGAAGATTGGAGACTGGATGATAATTAGCCAAAATAGCTGGGTCCAGGGAAGGCTTCTTAAGGAGGGGCTTCACCACCGCCTCTTTCAAGGCGGCTGGGAAGACTCCCTCCCTCAGAGAAGTACTGGTAATTCCCTGGAGCCAGCCTTGTGTAACCTCCTGGGTGGCCAGTACCAACCAGGAGGGACACGGGTCCAATAAACATGTGGTGTTCAACCTCCCCAGTATCCTGTCCATGTCATCGGGAGTTACAGGATCAAACTCAGCCCAAACAATGTTCTCAAGACGTGCCCACGTCATCCCGTCCGGATCTACCCAATCTGTGTCCAACCCATCCCAGATCTGAGCGATTTTATCGTGCAGATAACTTCCAAATTCCTCAGCCCGACCTTGCAAGAGGTCCTCCCTAGCCCCCTGAAACAGAAGGGAGCGGGTCGCTCTAAACAAGGCGGCTGGGCGGTTATCTGCCGATGCTATAAGGGCGGCAAAGTATACTTGCTTCGCCGTCCTTATTGGCACTAGGTAGGTCTGAATGACCGTACTAGTGTTCGGTCAGATTTGGAGAGGGTGGCCCTCCAGGCGCTCTCTAGGCGTCTTCTCCAGCACTTCATCTCTCTCAGCTCCTCAGTAAACCAAGGAGCCGGTCGATAGCAGCGCCGGGTCAGAGGCCGCATCGGCACAACGCGGTCCAAAGCCCCCGCCGCCGCCCTTTCTCAGGCGGCAGCGAATTCTTTGGCCGAGCCGTGGGCCAGCTCCTCAGGAAATGGCCCAAGCTCCGTCAGGAACCTATTCGGGTCGATCAGGCGCCTGGGACGGAACCAACAAACTGGCTCCGTCTCCCTGCAGTGAGGGTCTGTGGTCCGAAAGTCCAGGTGAAGGAGAGAATGATTGGTCCACGGCAGGGGAGTAATGACTAAATCCCCCACATCCAGATCATTCAGCCACTGTCCCGAGACAAAAATCAAGTCCAGCATGTGTCCCCCAGTGTGTGTGGGCCCATTCACTAACTGGGTCAGGTCCAGGGCTGCCATGGAGGCCATGAACTCCCGAGCTGACGATGATGACTCACCTACCGACGGCAGATTGAAATCCCCCATGACCATAAGCCTGGGGGTATCAACTGCCGCCTCGGCTATCACGTCGAGCAGCTCGGGCAGGGCTGCTGTCACATGGCAGGGAGCCAGGTACGTGATCAGTAAACCCATCTGTACCCCATGGCACAAAGAGAGACTCACAGCAAGCTGTCTGCGGGACAGAGACCTCCCTCGGATCCAAACTCTCATTTATAATAACCGCAACCCCCCCACCCCTGCCTTGAACCCTCGGCTGATGAAATGCATGGAAGCCCGGTGGGCACATCTCGACGAGGGGCACGCCCCCTTCTGTGCCCAGCCAGGTCTCTGTAACGTCCATCAGGTCCGCACCCCCCTCCTGTATCAGATCTGAAATGAGGGGGGCCTTATTAATAACGGACCTGGCGTTGCATAACATCAGTCGAAGGTCGCGGCCCTGAGGAATCTGACCACTCGGAGAACGGGAAAAGGGAGCGGGACCGGAGCACGCAATCGCTTGTAAACAGCGCGGGCGCACTCCCTGAACATGATATGGTCCCCCTCCTTCCGCCATATCTGCCCCTCCCATAAATCGTACCAATAGAATAATACTCTTGTACTCTTTATGTTTGAAGAATAGGAGAAGACACAAGAGCACTATCTTGTTTCGTATTCACCAGTAAAGTTTGTTATTCTGTATAGTTCATTCTGTATTCACCATAAGTAACTATATCCAGTTCTATATAGCATCACACTTTGAGAAAGGTTCAGATACATTGGAACAGATTAAGAGAAGAGCAGCAATCATGATCAGGTGATTAAAAACTAACTCTTATGAAGAAGCTGAAATTGAAGAAACTGGAAAGATTTAGCCTTCTGAAAAGAGGACGGAGCGGGAGATATAGTAGCAGCTTTCAAATTCCTACAAAACGATCAGAGAGAAGATCAAGGCTTCTTGATATCACTGACTATCAAACCCCAAATTTTGTAGATTACAAAATATAAACTCTGTAAACTTAGAAATTTTCCCAACATCAAGGGTGAATGAAAAACAGAACCAGATGTGCTTCATTTCCTTTCACTGAGTGCCTGCAAATAGAAGCTGGAAACCAATCAGGAACTGTAATTTGGATTATGGAATTTAGCAGAGAGTTGTACTCGGTGTCATAAATGTTTTTAATTTCATTAAAAACAAATTAACAAAAATCATAAAAGCATTGATCATTAAAAAATGTATAAAGTAAAAATACAGTTATTAACACAGTGTTCATTTAAATAGGCAGTCTCCTCTAGATGCTATTGTTAAACCACCTAGATGAACAAACATGCTTTTAATTGTTAGGCTATCAATTCTTTTTTCAGGAAGATTAATCATATATTTATTTCACAAAATCAATTTCTCTTCTGTTCCATTCATAATGCTGTTATTTAAAAAAAAAAGATTAAAAGCAAGTCAAGTTTGTTTTATAACCATTTAACAGCAGTTTATAAGAACACAATATTGTCCTGCAAGTTAATTTATGATTATATATGTTAAAATGGAGGTAGCTGAATGAGAAGGATGTTCATTTTAATACAAATTGCTTCAACCTGGATTTTCACAAATCCAAATCATTTTTCTTTATTTAACCTTTTCATAATCCTTACTTTTCATTAAAGTACACTCAGACCTCTATTTTGTTTCTTGAGAAGGTATTTAATACACAACTTAGTGTCATTTGTATTATAACAGAAGATTAACTTTACAAGCTGTGCTATTAATCTGAAAGGCTCTACATATTGACCTATGAAAGAGCATAATTGTTAGCTTTTAATTAAGTCAATTAATTGTCAGAGTTTGATGAATTTATTATTACAAGGAAATTAAAGGCAAAGAGAAATCAGCATTTACTGGTCAGAAATAATATTTTATGGAATTTTATAGTGTGCTATATTTAAATTATGTAAGCACCTATTGTAGAGCAACTAAAGTAGAATAATAAAAACTAAAAATTTATTCTTTATTCTGATTGAGTATTTCATATAGTTTCAGCTCCAAAATACTCCTGGAATAAATTTTGATAAAATTAAATATGAAAAAGCGATGTGTTGTGCATTGACTATTCCACCCCCTGCTCTTTCTGGAAACATTGAAATTCAAAGCTATCCAATAAAATTGAGGGCAGGAAAAAGGCCACTATTGCATATTGTATTGTCTTTTGGAGAATAGTGAGAGCATGTCCTGCTCATGGGTTTTGTTGAAAAGTATTTAGCTACTTTTGGAAAAGAATTCTAAGGAAAAAGTTCTTTACATTGGGTTGTTTTGATCTATTCCTGGACTACTACTGTAACCTGACTTCAGTAGTGCCATAGGCTTAATAAGGTACAAGCAAAATTCTGGAATGTTCATCTTCAATTAACCAGGTTCAAAACCAACACAATAAGGTTTCTGCTTTAGTTTATTATAAAAAGAACATGCCAGATTTAGGGCAGACACAAGTAAGTAATGTGGAGCAGAATGATCACAATCCCTGTTTTCATTTCACACCTTGCCACTTTTTCCATTCAGGTGTAAATAGGGAAAGTAACAGTAGAAAGATATCCATTTTAACTTATAGTGAACTCATATTTTATGTGTGCATTATGAAGCTCTTGATTTCTTTCATTTTATTATACTGGAATATTACTTTATATTATAAAATTGTTGTCATTTTGTTTCTTAATAACCTTTATATTCTCAGTTAAAAACTGGCAAGTTGTCCATGCCCTTTATTATTCAGAAAATGGCTTAGGTAAGAGTTATTCATTATCCTGCAATCAATCATTTTTATCGAAGTCGTTATCAAAGTGTGTATTTGTGACAATTACTATATGTATAGTCTCTCTCTTTCTCTCTCTCTCTCTCTCTCTCCATATACACACACACACACACACACACACACACACACTACACAGTGTGTGTGTGTGTGTGTGTGTACATACACACACACACACACATATACACATACATACGTACACATATGTATGTATGTATATAATCTGTAGTGTGCCTGTGTATGTATGTGTGTCTTTTTATTTTCTCTCATACATACATACATACATACATACATACATACATACATATATGATAGAAGCTACACACATAATTTATGTTTTCCCATTTTTCTGAAGTAGAAGATACAGACAAAATAGATTTAAAGTGTCAGTTATAATTCATTGCTTGCAAAGAACTGCTTTATTCTGATACTGCATGGAAAAGGGAAAAAACTATCTAAATCATTTTGGTGGCAAGCTTATAACCAAGATAGCATCAGCATTTTCCTCCTTGGAAAATATATCTGCCATAAATTAAATGAAATCTTCAGTATTAAAACGTCTCTGACAAGTTTAACCCAACCATTGCTGTATGGGGTTTTTTTAGCAGTAAAGTATTTCTGTATAGTTTTAAAAGAAAGGATAAATGAAAGTTAAAATAGATTTGTCTTGGAATTTCCACATGCATGGATACAATAATCTACCAAATACACCTAAAATCTGAATTTATAGAAAGAACTACAATACATGATGCACAGATTCCTTTTCTTAACCATGTTGTGCACTATGATAACTTTTTTTTACTGCACATGAACTTTCTTAGACCTTGAGTTATCTTTTATATATTGTTGGTTTTTTAAATGAAATACATCAGTGTTACAGTCTAGCCCAAACTGTGCTATTGGTCATAGAAACTCTGTGTCCTAATCCAATGTTATAAAGACTGACACTAGTATAAGAGATAAGAGCCAACCCCCTGCTCAAGCAGGAGACTATACTATGTCAGTCAAATGGTTGTCCAGTCTCTTAAAAACCTGCAGTGTTGGAGCACCTACAACTTTTGGAGGCAAATCGTTCCACTGATTAATTGTTCACACTGTCAGGAAATTTCTCCTTAGTTCTAGGTTGCTTCTCCTTGATTGGTTTCCATCCATTGCTTCTTATCTTGCCTTCAGGTGCTCTGGAGAATAGGTTGACCATCTCTTTTTATGGCACCCATTAGATATAGGAACATATTACCCCAATCCTTCTTTTCATTAAACTAGACAGTCCCAATTCCTGCAACTGTCTTTATAGCTGTTCTTTATATGTTTTAGCCATCTTTGTTGCTCTTCTCTGTACTCTTTCTAATCATTTCTTTTTCTTTGTGGGGACCAAAACTGGATACAATATTCTAAGTGTGATCATACCAAGGCATTATTATTATTATTTAACCCTTCACATGATCTTGATTTTATCCCTTTGCTAATCCAGTCTAGATTACGTTAGTTTATTTGGCAGCTGCAGCATACTGGTGACACATATTTAAGTGATTATCCACTAGGACTCCAAGATTCCTCTCACAGTTACTACTATTAAGCCAGGTACCAGTTCTATTACACATGTGCCTTTAGTCCAGTTTTTTCTCCTATTTTCCCCACGACCACCCTGTGAGATGAATTGGACCGAGAGAGAGTGACTGGCCCAAAGCCACAAAGCTGGCTCTCATGGCTTAATGATCATAATTGGCACCATCAGCATTTGGTTGACAAGTGATATAATTGCTAAGTGAAGAACAAGCACAGAAACTGTGCTTATAATTTTACTTTCCTTTGCTTTACACTATCCTAAGGATACAGTACCAAACAGACAGGTGAAACCAAATATTGGAGATGGTTTCTGGAACTCAGTTCATGAGGAAACCAGATAAAAAGCTCCTTTTTCCTCCCACAATCCTTTGGATTGTTCACCCTGATACTGTGACAATAAGCCAGAGAGAATTAATATTTGTATTTACGTTCATTGCAGAGGAAGGGCTTACAGCAGAGTAAGCAAATACACACTGGGGAATATTGGAGAGATAACCATGTAAATGTAAAAAATAATGGTTTCTCTGCCAGTTTTGTCTAATTCTAGGGCATGATGCTAATTTCCATTTCTTGGCTGAGGGAGCCAGCATTGTTGAGTGGCACAATGGTTAGAATGCATTACTGCAGGTTACTTCTGCTGACTGCCGGCTGCTGCAATTTGGCAGTTCAAATCTTACCAGGCTCAAGGTTGGCTCAGCCTTTTACCTTTTGAGGTCGGTAAAATGAGGTCCCAGATTGTTGGGGGCTCTGACTCTGTAAACCACTTAGCACTGTAAAGCACTGTGAAGTAGTATATAAGTCTAAGTGCTATTGCTATTGTTCAAAGACATTTTTCATGGTCATATGGGCAACATAGCTATATACCAAAGGCACATGGTGCATTATTACCTCCCCACCAAAGTTGTACCTATTAATCTGCTTGCATTTGCATGCTTTCGAACTGCTAGATGGCAAGAGCTGGGGCAGGAATGGGACTTCACCCCATTGTGCAGTGCTCCGGTCTCAAACCCAGGTTGTCAGCTTTCCAGCTGAGAAGCTCAGCGTATTTAATCACTGAACCACCATGCCCATCTACAAATAATTCAATCGTCTGGCTTTTATGTGAGGGAAAAACAACCAGAGAGAAAAATGTCCTTATATAAACAAAATAAATTTACATTGATGGCATTTTCTGATCTAGGTATTTAGCTTGCAGAAATTTTATTACCCCACTAGGTAACATGATCAGTGCAATATTAGAGAAAGGAAGTTTGTTGGTTAGTAGAGGTTTATTTCCTTTGTTCTGCAGTTCATTAATTTCTTGTTGATTAATTTTTTGCTTGACTAATAAAGAGTGCAGATCCTATCTTATTGGTGTTGGTTCCCCCTCTGTATTATTATTTTCTTGTTGTTTTCTGTTGTTGGTTTGAGGTTACTGGGTTGATATGGAGATAGGTCCAATTTATATAGATGTTTAGTTAGTTGCTAGAGAAAAATGTTAGGTATTGATCTGATCTTGCATTGTTGGCTGTATTTTTTTTTATAGGCTTATAAGGGTTCAAATATGTATGTGCATATATGTGTATACTTTTCAATCCAGCTTATTCTAAAACTTTGACTATTTGTAGTCCAAGCTGAAAAATAACGTGTCCTTATAACCATCCCATTAATTGTAACGTAACAATCCTGACCTACACATATTTGCTATCACTATGACTTGATGTGCTTAAAAACTACATAAACTTTAAGCTTCCAGGCATGAACTGTCTCTTATTTTAGTGGTGCTACAATACATATATCTATACAATGAACAGTAAAAATTCATCAAGATCTACATAGAGAAATCATGAACTTCAAATAAAATATGTAAGTCAGGTTGCAATGCCTACTGAACTTTTTTTTGTTAGTGTCAAGTTAAGTAAATACCCTTTTGTTACATTGATATTTCATAGCAGTCCATAGAGATAGATGAAGCAAGATTATTTTGCTTGCTTATAATATTGGGTAGATTATAAAGTTATGTGAGAAAAGCTGGCTGCAGCCAAGCAAGTCAGTAAACAGTTCTGCAGTAAAATAGTGTTACCAGCTGAGCACTGTGTTACATATATCTTTATCAGAATTCTACCTGTTTCAATGTTTTTTCTTTCTATTCAATTTCATTCTTTTGCAATGAAGTACTCTCATTTGATTTCTTAAAATTCTTTTTTGGCATGTTTAATGGCAAGTGAGGACCCAGATTGTTGGGGGGGCAATAAGTTGACTTTGTAAATATACAAATAGAATGAGACTATTGCCTTATACACTGTAAGCCGCCCTGAGTCTTCGGAGAAGGGCGGGATATAAATGTAAATGTAAAAAAAAAGTGAGATACGAAAGATTTATTTACAAACGTACAAGTAAAATTAAATGTATACATTTAGAAATAAAAGTCTATTATATGAATAAGGTAGATTATGAAATAATATTTATAATAACAAGGTATATAGCCCAAAAGGACCAAATGGGGTCGCAAGATTCTGAGTGGGATAGGGAGGTGGTGATGATTCTAGGGTAATAATATTTACCAAAATTCAGTAATGTGATAGATGTTGGTAAACTACATGAAAATGTAAACAGATAAACTAGAGGTGCTGCTGGACTGAAATAAACCAGATCTGAAAATTGAATCTGAGTAGTATATCTGTGTATATCTAGGATACTGTGTGTTGATGTTTCACAAACTGGAAAATTTCAGATTACTTAATTGGGTGTTTGTTTGTTTTTTTGTTTGTTTTAAAGATTTTATGCTGGCTAGGTAGCTATCTTTTGGGCGGTACATAATTATTGTGCTGAAGGTTGATTTTTTTTAAAAAAATGTAAACCATCAATATCTGCTTGAGCTGGGTAGCATATTCATTTCAGTAAATAAATGTCAAGGTGTTGGTTTTAATCTTTAAAAGTGTAAAAGGATTAGTGTGTGACTTTCTGACAGAATTGCTTTTTCCACTTTAACCCTATCTGCTCTGTAGATGCTCCTAATTAAGGAGAATTGTTTATATTCATGTGGAAAAAGGCTTTATCCTGCCTTGTTCCTGAACTAAAGAATTTGATCCCCCGGGAATTGTGTTTTACCTCTAACCACCACTTTTGAGAAAGGAGTCCTTAAGGGCCTTTCTTCTTCTGTGAGACCTTCTCAGTTAATTTGATGGTGATGTTATAATATTTTTATATATTTTACATATGTTTTGAAAAGAGATATTTAAGTTGCACTTAAATGCTTGGCAAAAAAATCCTCTTTTTTGAATGCTTTACACAGCTGTCCTTCACAGTTACGCTTTACTATTACTCACACATGTTTAAAATACTTAAAATACTTGCAATATTGAAATATATTTCATTATTGAAACTTGTGAATAATATGAATATTAATCCAAAGGCTTTGATACTTTTATACTACATCCAAATTTAATTATTTAAGTATACGAAAATAGCATTCTCTTCTGAAACATCATTTAGACTTTAGTTACTGAAATTTCTCTCTTATAATAAATAACTTGGTTAAGTTTTTTACCTTTATCTACATATATGTACCCCAAACTATTCAAAGCATCAATAAATAACTATGTTCAGCATAATGGCTGCAAACTAGAAACCACATAGATATCAAGATCTTACTGGCTTCTATTGAAAGTCCAAAAAAAAAAAAGCCATTCAATTTCTAATAATAGGAAAGGATTGGAGTCAGACAACAACAAAATAAATTAAAATAAAGTAGCTATTCTTGGCAGTGCTCATTGACTGGGTTGCCGGCAGCTCTGGACTAACCTGTGTATCCTTTTGGGTTGGAGTATTTCAACAAAAGCTCTGTCTTCCAAGTTAATCAAGGATAGGGGTGGAATTGGCTTTTCTGAAAATATACAATAGCATACACAGAATACTTCAAATTCTCTGGTGTTGAGGATTATACCACCTCAAAATAGTGTAAAATTTACACAACCAGCTGTTTTTCTTCTGATAAGCAGTTTTGCCAGGGAATTCCATAAATTCAATGCCTTGTTTATGAAAGTAGCTACTGTCAGGTTTTAGGGGCATGACCTCAAGAAGTTCTTAAGGTGACATGCTGTTTGTGAATTCCTTTTCAGGCCTTTCATTCCTTTGAGAAGTAGGCACATTTGTGCTTAGTTTATACAACGTTGTGCATGCTTGCTTTTTGTATAAGAAACCAATACCAATGTTAAACTATTTGCAAGTCTTTCTTCTATAGAGACCCTTGGAAAATAGATGTTGTTCTTGATATTTCTATTGTACGATTTTCTGAAAGGCTTTGATAGTGAGGCAGGGCAGAAGATAAAATGTTACTACCTGATTAAACTAAAGTATAAATTACTTTTTATATTAGAGAGTCATTGTGTCAAGCATAAATCTTAAATTTATTAATCACATAATTTAAAATCACCTTTTTCAAAAAGGCAAGCATTAAACATGATTGGGAAAATAAAATTTTATACAAGTAGGGTTTCTTTTGTGAACAAGACAAGTAAAATTCTGATTTTGATAATATAACATTTAAAGAGAAATCTCAATGCATAGAAACTGCTTCTTTTTCTTATATCTAAGTATAAAGGTCAGTCTGAAATTCAATGAGCCTTGCAGAGATGAAGTCTCAGACAAGATCTCCATTCAGAGGTCAGGAAAAAGATGGAAAATACCAAAGGAGGTTGATATTGTTTAACATATATCATTAGATATATGGTTTCTGGTTAGAACATGGTTTCTGGTTAGAACATGGTTTCTTTTATTGAGAAATGCACTATTTATTTTAAAAAGATCATTGCAATTAAGGTTTCTGACTTTAACATAGCTGCAAGTTGACATGATTTCATTCATTAAAATAATAAAAAATGGGGAAAAGATTAGGTTATCAATAATCTTGAATAGATTTAAAATGAAGACAAAGGAGCCTCATGAGAAAAAAGAATTACTGAAAATTATTTTCCTTCCTATTCATTTTTATCAAATTTTTAGGCTACCTTAATGACAAGATTTGGTAGCTAGCAGGGTATAAAAATACAATTAATATGATTTGACAGAATCCAAAAAAAATGTATGTATTGCAACCAAAATCCCTGTGGAAAATCTCAGGCAGACAATGTCAGAGATAAAGCAATCTCCAATGATTTCCGGAGTCTGACCGCATTAGAGGGAGAGGGATGTAGAGAAAGCATCTCTGTATTTTTGAAACTCTTCGTTTCTAAAAAAGGGGGACAATTAGGTGCAACTCCCAGAATGAACCAATAATTGCATCAATTCAGTGGGTGGATATGGTCTGTGATAACCTGATGACAAGACATAAACAGTTTTATAGGATGGTGTTTTTGTTTTTTAATTTTCAAGTCAATGTTGGCTCCTGACAATTGCCTATACAACAGCCTGCTGTTTTCTTAGCAAGATTTCAAAAGTGTTTTACTCTTGCTTGTTTCCTAGAGCTAAGAGAATGATTAGACCAATGATGGCAAACCTTTCTGTCACTGAGTGCCAAAACCGGAATGTGTGTGTGTGCCAGGGCACCAGAAACCCGAAAACTAGCTGGCCGGCAGGTGCATGTGCACCAGCTTGTGCCAAGATCACCTGGCCGGCACGCATATACGCACCAGAAGAGCAGCTGGCGATGGCGTGCTTCCCCCCGAGAGGGCTCTGCACGCAACCTCTGGCACCTGTGCCAGAGGTTCGCCATCACGAGATTAGAGCAAGGATACTCAACTGGCTTACTGCCTAAGGCAAACGAGAACTCACAATCTCCTGGTTTCTAGCCTGATGCCTTAACTCACAGGTGTCAAATTCGCCATGTCACGTTGCCGTCACGTGATGTTTTGTAATGTTTTTCCTATTTGTTGAGCTGGGATGTGGTGGCCTGCACATGATGCATCCGGCTCATATAGCTTAATTCCAATGCTTTAAATCTTTAAATTGTACTCGAAAGCTGATGGGAAGCCAATGTTCATAAAGGAAATGTCATTTGTGCCTCTTAGTCAACTCCTATGATTAGATCCCTTGCCCCAAGTAAGGAAGCACCTGGCCTGTCAGCAGGAGTTGGACATTTAGTTTATTTTGATAAATCTTGATTAACTTGAATAAATGAATGGGAATTCCAGTATACTTTGCTACGAAGTAGAATAAAGCAACAACAAAACCATTGCATGTGAACGTAATTGAAAAACCACTATCATATTGGTATGTGGACACAATGACTAAGATTGGAATGCATTAGCATTTTTTATAATGCTAATGCATTATATAATATATTATTATACATATATAATTAAAATATAATTTATATAATTTATAATAAAAATATAATTTAGCAATTATATTATTGTATGTTTGTAATTTTATTTATGTATGTTGGAATTTTATTATCTTACCATCTTTAATTTTATATTTTATTATTTATTTAATTATTAATTTATTTGCTGCTCCTCTCCCTAACAAACTACTTTGGGTAATAACTATATATTTTTGAGAGCTACACTAAAGATTTGATAATGTACAGACTTGATAAATAAATACATTAAAATAAATTCAAGAACATCATTATTTTGATGCATTAAGATTAGCCATCTCAATTTGTTCTCGAATTGATTAGGATTACTTTGTTAAATGTACTTTTTACTGAGATCTCCAAATTTAATCTCGGTTTAAAAGGTAATCCTGTGCCTACTCCTTGAACAAAGGAATATGTACTTATTTCAGAGTAAACATTCCTAAAATGGATAGCAACCAACTAATCTAAAATCATACTGGCTTGTAATGTGGCATGGAGCAGTGAGCAGTAAACAGATAGCCAAGTGAGATAACCGAACAAGTGAGCCAGATGTCAGGTATTTCATCCTTTAATGGGTATTTTTAAATGCAAGGTTATGGTTGGGTGGAGGCTTGGGTATCTTTAGTATATTTCAGTATTAGTATTTCTTTTACAGTTGAGATATTTTTCTTGGACTGCCCTTTGAATTGGTAAATTTTTAAATGAATTTAGTTGTATATATGTATGGGTATCTTTTTAATAAAAAAGCATATTTGAATCCACGTGTATACCTGATTCTGAATCTCAGTATTAGCATTCAGTCTTTGCAATTCCTTTGTATGCTTCCAGATTCATGGATCTGCTAAGAATCCCCTAGTTGTTATAAATTTATTGTACAGCTTTAACCTTTATCTCATTATATATGAGGTTTCTTGCTGGCACCACCATCCCCCTTTTCATTTCTTTTTACTGTAAATTTAATGAAGCATTTATGGTAAGTTCATTTCAGTAGCAATCATTGCGTTCCAAAGTGGGAATTCAGTGTAGAATTGTATATTAATTTCTCTTTATAGTAAATGAAATAAAAATTCCAAATATGCAACTCCAGGAAATTGAATTGTGTTCCTCTATTGCTTATTCAATGCATTAGAAAAACAGAATTAAAAAAGACAGAATAGAATGGGTAGAGAGGTTACTAAGTGTAGCAAGTAACTCAGATTTTGAATTTTACTTAATGATCTGAACATTTATTACTATAAAATAAATTCACCGTTTGAAGATTATAGTAGAAATGTAAAACATTAACATTTTAATTAATTTAGGTTAGAAACATTCATTTTGCATATTTTACCCTTTTTTCAATATAGCCAAGATTTTTAATAGCTGAGATGAATTATCTGCATTTTTTTTTTTTGTCATTTGCATTTGCTGATTCAGTACAGTGCTGTTGAATGCTGTTTATAATAGATGCTGAACATTTACAAATCTGACAATACCTTATAAAATGCTGGCATCAAGTATCAAAATGTGATACATCAGGCATGTGCATATATCTATATTAATATTGATATCAATATCAATATGTAGATGATTATATAAATCTATCGTTCAAAGCAATTAAATATGGGTATGTGGAAATCTAAAACTGTATTTGAATAGGATTCAGTGTAATTAAAGCAGTGATGCCTGTCATGAACCATTCTTTTAATTTCCCACACTTCCTATTGGTAATGCCATTTCAGGGCATTCCAGAAGCTCTAGTGACCATAGGTTGGCTTCCTCATTGCTGCCAGGAAATTTGTAGTTCAGCATAAGAAAGCCATGGAGACTTCAGACTTGGAGCTTTTTCAGGGTAGGCTGATGGAAATCTTTCTGAGGGGAAAAAAAGGTTCACTGAGGTGAAAATCATAATCTGATTTAGCTTCCAGCTTCACATGGGAGGGGATGCCAAACAACCCCACAAAAAAAAAACAGTAGGGTTTGTGTGTGTATCCCACTTAAGCCATAGACAGTGAATGAATGAACAAATGATTAGTGATACATGCTCCAAAGTGGAAAGTCATAACTAGGAGCAATAAGAGAAAGTATCAAAAATACGAATTCATTGTAAATAATATGGAAAATAAGATATTCATCCACCATTTCTCAGAATTCTAAGCAACCCGCCTCCCCCTCTCTTATTTCATGTTCCTACATTATGGGAAGATTTGTGATCTCCAAGGCTTGAAGGTTAATTCAAGGTTACTCCAGGTTAATCTAGGAATAACAAATAGCAAATGTGGTACCCTGGTTAAATAATATCTCTGTGTTTCTGCATACTTTTGAAATACAAGTAATCCTTGACTTATGACCACAATTGTGCACAAAATTTTCTGTTGTTAAGTGAAAATTTGTTAAGTAAGTTTTGCCCCATTTTACGACCTTTCTTGCCTCAGTTGTTAAGTGAATCAGTTGATAAGTTAGTATCCTGTTTGTTAACTGAATCTGGTTTCCCTATTGAATTTGCTTGTCAGAAGGTCACAAATGTGATCACATGACCTAGAGACACATCAATGGTCATAAATATGAACCAGTTGTCAGACATCTGAATTTTGATCACATGATCATGGGGATGCTACAAAGGTTGTAACTGAAAAACGGTCATAAGTCACTTCTTTCAGTGCTGTTGTAACTTTGAACAGTCACTAAATGAACTGTTGTAAGTTAAGGACTCCTGTATGTCACTATCTACCCCATTTTATTATACTGAATGGACAACACTGTTGCTAGAACACTGGCCAGAAACCCAACAGCCATGTCCTAAACGGAAATGATGGTGCCTATAACAAAAGAGAGAGTACGTAGATCACTTATTGCAGATCACATAGATGTCCCTCTAATATTTGTATGTCTAGTGAATTACTTTCATAAAAGATGGAATACATAATTATCCCAAAGTATCTCATTATCTTAGCAGCAATTCAGTACATTTAACAGATTTTTATTTTATTATTACAAGATTTTCCCTTGTTATTCAGCCTCAAACACTTTCAAATAATAACAAAAAAAATTTAAATGACAATATTAGAACACAAAAAATGTTAAAATCAACAGCTCAGAAAAGCCAGTTGTAAGATAGATGCCTTTCTGTGGTCTAAGAGACCTGTTGTTTTTTCTTACTGTGAAAAAGTATGTTGCTTTTTGATTTGTCTCTTTCTGTTTCAATTTTCCTTATCATTTTCATTATTCTAGATTTTAAAGTGTAAGTGTTGGTCTAAGCCTTAGTCAGCAGTTTTATACCATAAGAAAAGCTCTACCGGATTCAGTTTTAATTTCCACTTGATCCCACATACTAATGTACCAGTATTTCACATTGTAAAATTTTTAAAGTATATTTTACTGCAAACTTCTAATATTGTTGAGTACATTGTCAGTGATCAGATAACAGTAACAGAGTTGGAAGGGACCTTGGAGGTCATCTAGTCCAACCCCTTGTTCACCCAAGAGACCTATAGTAGGAATCTGAACCACCAAGCTGCCGACCTTTCTTATCGTCTGGTAGATTCATGTCTTAATCTTTGCTTAACAAAGTTTACAGGCTAGTCAATATTTCCCCTGATGTGCCCACTTGGCAAGGAAGTGATTAGGAATATTTCTATCATTGCTGTGGTGAGACGGCATCACACACAGTATTTTTAGCATGTTTATATATTCCAAGGAAAATACATGAAAATGCATAGGACTGAAAATGTATTTTGTAGTGAGAGGAGGAACATTTTGTGTCTCTAAAATATATGTATATACAAATAGGAAAATGTGTTTTCTATTAGTTCACTTTGATGGACTCCTAAGCCACTGTAGACATTGACAATTTATTGTTCTGGCTGGAGGTAACTCAGATTACATGGATTTTGTCTTCACTAAAACTGATAAATTTAACTTGATGCAACTTCCTCCTCTTCAAATACACTGAATAAAAATTCATCTGGAAAGGACTCTTAGAAACTATTCAGCTACTGCCATTACATCTTTTCCTATCTAGTACCAGCAGAAGTGAGCATTTCCCTCCAAATCCCCACTCAAAAAAGTCAGCTTCATTTCCTTAGTAAAGATTTGGCTGAGGTCCTAAAGCAGAACTGCTGACCAGCTGAAAGTCACAACTGTTGTGGCGGTCAGCCAGAAGGGCCACTCTGTGGAGAGGCTGCTTCCTAATCAGAAGAGAGAAGCAGAGAAGCAGATGGGAGACTTGGGGATCTGGCATAAACTCATAACACTGTAGTGAGCATAAATGAAAACTGGCTGTGAAGAGTCTGCAGTGGTACACATATCTGTTTGATCAGAATTAGAACAAGTAAATGAAATATGCAGAAACTGGCAGACCTGTTTTTTTTAATCCTTGAAGTTATCGTATCAATACAAATTAAAGGAGTTTGTTTTGAGATAAACATGCAGGTGTTTATAAACCCTAAAATATTTTTTGATGTTTTTTATGTTGCTGAAATCCTAATGAAGTCCTGCATTGCCATCTAGAGCAATGTGCCTGAATTGCATAATTGCAATGCTTCCTTTTGCAATTTCAGGCTGGCACTTTTCTTCTTGAACAAAATGGGGCTGTGTGGCTGTAATCCATTAATTAAGGGTCAGTAGTTAGTGACATTAAAAGGTTATTTCACTCCTAGCTTCAACTTTAAAAATTGTCAGACATGAAAAGAGAATTGTCATTAAGAAATTGGTTGGTTTTATTTGACAGTGAGAAATAACAGATGCATGTTAAAAGGAAAAATTGTCAGTTTTTCCGTGGCCCCAGAGGGTGCATTCTCTTGATGGCTGGTTCAGAATATTTCATGAAGTAAATGTCAAACTTGTCAAGTCTGTCACTATGAAAATGATCCATGTTGCAAGGGTCTCCTTTCCTTGGGAAACAAACAGCTGCTTTATCACTAAATAGATGCAGTGACAGGAGCCTGCCATGTATCATAGAAAATTGATATTTGCTTGTAATATCCAGTACTAAAGAAGTGTTTCAGTCCTATCTGCATTCTCATCCTGGGCTTCATTATAGGGTTAGTCCATAACACATTCCAAAAGAGGGAGACAGGGAAAAGGCCCCTTATGCACTAGAAAGTTCAGTGTACTTTCCATTAACTGGGGGGGCTGATTTAGCTCAGAGGCTGTTGCCCTTTGAATGCATATTTTCTTCAAGCTTGGCACCTTATGTTAGGCAGGTAGAAAATCCTCCATCAGGAAAAGGGAATGACAAAAAAGCAAGAGTAGAGAATCTTTCTTTTCTGGAAAATGAATTCATTTAAGTTCTTCAGTAAGAGTTGACCATCATATCTATGGTTTCATAGTTATAGAAATACATTGCAACATTCAGCAGTGGTGGTGTTAAATGTAGCTTGTGCAACAATTCACATAGCAGTTGATGATGGGATGCTTATCAGCATCCATTTCTTTTGTTTTGTTTTGGAGTTATAAAAGTGAAGGCAATCTTGATTTTTTTTATTCGTACTTTCATGTCTGATGTTTTTAATAAAACAGCTTCTGGAAAAAGTCCAAAGCCCATCCCACCCTTTACTTCACCTGCACAATTTTTGTATATAATAATAATAATAATAATAATAATAATAATAATAATAATAATAATAATAATAATAATAATAATAATAATAATAATAATAATAATAATAATAATAATATTTTAATTTGTATACCGCCCTTCTCCCGAAGGACTCAGGGCGGTTTACAGCCAGAATAAAAATACAGCAATACATACAATATTAAAAACAAACATTAAAAAACTTATTAAATTTGGCCTAATATTAAAATACAAGTAACACTAAAAGTTAATATAAAATTAAAACCCCATAAAATCAGCTAAAAATTGAAATTAAAATTCAAGCCAGTCCAGCAAGACGAAACAAATAAGTCTTAAGTTCGCGGCGAAAGGTCCGAAGGTCAGGTATTTGTCAAAGTCCAGGGGGAAGCTCGTTCCACAGGGTGGGAGCCCCAACAGAGAAGGCTCTTCCCCTGGGGGCCGCCAGTTGACATTGCTTGGCTGACGGCACCCTAAGGAATCCCTCTCTGTGAGAACGCACAGGTCGCTGGGAGATACAAGATGGCAGTAGGTAGTCTCGTAAATATCCCGGTTCTAAGCCATGGAGCACTTTAAAGATGGTAACCAATACCTTGAAGCGCATCCGGAAGACAACAGGCAGCCAGTGCAGTCTGCGCAGGATGGGTGTTACATGGGAGTTCCGAACCGCTCCCTCTATCACCCGCGCAGCTGCATTATGGACTAACTGGAGCCTCCGAGTGCTCTTCAAGAGGAGCCCCATGTAGAGAGCATTGCAGTAATCCAAGCAAGAAGTAACAAGAGCATGAGTGACTGTGCATAGGGCATCCCGGTCCAGGAAGGGGCGCAACTGGCAAATCAGGCGAACCTGATAAAAAGCTCTCCTGGAGACAGTCGTCAGGTGATCTTCAAATGACAACCGCCCATCCAGGAGAACGCCCAAGTTGCACACCCTTTCCATCAGAGCTAATGACTCACCCCCAACAGTCAGCCGCGGCTGCAGCTGACTGTACCGGGGTGCCGGCATCCACAGCCACTCCGTCTTGGAGGGATTGAGCATGAGCCTGTTCCTCTCCATCCAGACCCGTACGGCTTCCAGACACCGGGACAGTACTTCGATAGCTTCGTTGGGGTGGCCTGGGGTGGAAAAGTACAGCTGCGTATCGTCAGCATACAGTTGGTACCTCACCCCAAAACCACTGATGATCTCACCCAGCGGCTTCATATAGATGTTGAACAGGAGAGGCGAGAGAATCGACCCCTGCGGCATCCCACACATGAGGCGCCTCGGGGTCGATCTCTGCCCCCTGTCAACACCGTCTGCATCCGGTCAGAGAGGTAGGAGGAGAACCACCGATAAAAGGTGCCTCCCACTCCCAACCCCTCCAACCGGCACAGCAGGATACCATGGTCGATGGTATCGAAAGCCGCTGAGAGATCTAATAGGACCAGGGCAGAGGAGTAACCCTTATCCCTGGCCCTCCAGAGATCATCCACCAACGCGACCAAAGCCATCTCCGTACTCTATCCGGGCCAGAAGCTGGACTGGAACGGGTCTAGATAGACGGTTTCATCCAGGTACTGGGGTAGTTGACATGCCACCGCACTCTCTACAACCTTCGCCATAATGTTAATGTTGCATTTTACATTTAAAATTAGAAAAATATTTTAAATATTTCAATATTTTTGGTTTTTATTTCTCCAATGCACCCAAAACATTGATACCAGTTCTTTTAGTTTAATATTTCATATCTCCCTTTACATTGCCTGCAGCTCTTCCTCAAGGTGTTTCTTTGTTGTTGCTATTGTTATTGCAAGAACACCACATTTTCTAAATCTCTAAAGCAGAATGTTTTCTGTATGGCAATTTGGAGAATCTCATCCCATTGCAACTCAGCCAGCAACCAGTATTTGAATTCGTGCACTGTTTTATTTATTTTATTATTTTGTTTTATTTTAATGTGAGAAATGTTTGCTGAAGAAAGAACTATGACAGGTACCAACTGGGTATTTCTTCTAACATGATTGATGACAAATGATAGAAATATCCTTCCAGGTTTTCTGCTATGCTGTGACTCTCTTAAATTACATTTGGGACTTCTTTATAAAATGATCCTTGGAGCCTGATTGTTCCCTGATGTCTAGTTGCAGCATGACAGAAACCATATTGCCATATACTTTTTAAAGCACCAGCAGCCACACTATTATCTTGCACAATATTGGTTGCTTTATATAATGACTTTATTTTAATCATTAGAATTTTGTTTTTGCTTCTTTAAATCCTGGGAGACCTACTCTTTGAGTTTTTAAATTTGTTTTAAAAATTATAATAGCTTGCAAGGCTGTGAATTCATACCTCTAATGTAGTGAAAGAGGTTTTACTTTTAACTAGTGAAATTAAATTGCCACTTTTTCTTGTTCTGTTTTTGAGAGGTGAAAATAGGGTTAGGGAGGCCTTTTACATGTTCACTATATTTAATTATCTTTCATTTCCAGCTTCACATGCTTATAAAATCAGTTATTTAGTTCTATCAGAGTATATTGATACACTTGATGAAAGGAAGAAGTAGGAAAAATTACATATCTGATTAAGAAGGCCAGTGTCAAAAAAACCAGGAGTCTGAAAGCACCTTTTCTGACCAACCAATTTTATTAAAAGACAAGCTTTTGTGAGCTGAAGTTCAGTTTATCAGAAACATAAGAGCCAGGGTATAGATGAAGAGATGGTCTTTTCAGACATTTGGAAATAATTGATTTGCTGACTTTCATAGTTACATATGTGATTTCTTGTTATTGAGTTCAGTAGAAAGATTCTGGAAGAATTTGATTGTTTCCTTATTTTCCTTTTAAGGCCTGATGCATACTGTATACCTCTACCCCTATCTATGTAGCTAAAATTACTTGATTTTACTTTTGCTACCTAGCATAGTAGCATTTATTATTCTTGAGCTAGGACAGTCTGTGACATATGTCTTATGCTGATTTAACAAAATGGCAAATTATAGGTATGCTTTATTACACATATTTTTACAATTCGATTCTTACTAGCATTATGAATCGATTGATGATGTATGATCTATATATAGAATTCTCTTTTAGTTCCTGGAGAGATAATTGTCTGACATTTCATTCTTCAGAACTACATCTTGTCACCTCCTATAAAGAATGGAATTTGTCTTCTATAAAATGGAAAGTTGTGAAAGCGAATGTTTACATCCATCTGTTTGATTCAGGTTGATCTCCCTTTTTTCTTTTTCTTTTTTGTTCTTCCTATTGCTCTCTTTAAGTTTTGTCAGCACAGGGATACAAGCAATTTCACTTTAGAAACATTCCATTTCATTTTGCATTATTTTTATAGGTTTATTTTAAAAATGTGTGTGTGAAATTCTACATATTTTTCTATCTGAAGGAAATGTAAATTGATATATTTTGATTCTATAATCAAGGAGTTTCATCACATTTGTGGAACATCTTTAAATTCATGAACATGGTTGGCCATAGTGGTTTTTTTTTTAATTCTGTATATATTCAAAGGATTAGCTACATATCGGTTCTGTTTTGAGTAATTAGATGATTTACAGAAAATACTTTTAATTATTTCAGAAATAGCATGTATAGTTTTTTCTCCTGCAGGCTCTATTCCTTTTTTAATATGTTTTCTTTTATATTAAAACATGTATTTCCATTACAACATTGGCATAGTATTTTTAAACGTTTGAATTTCAGTATTTGGTATTTTTGTTTTAATGACTTATTAATGGTTGTTTTTATGGATTTATGTCTGAGTTCTTTGCAAGTGTAATAATATAGAAACTGTGTGTGGGGTATGTGTGTGTGTGTGTGTATTTTGTGTGTATTTTACAGACCTATCCAAGCCTTTATGTATGTTCATCTGTTTGTGTGTATTTGTATGCTTATTCTAGATAAATAAATGAATACAAATTTAAAAGCAAGAAA
This sequence comes from Ahaetulla prasina, assembly GCF_028640845.1. Classification (NCBI taxonomy): domain Eukaryota; kingdom Metazoa; phylum Chordata; class Lepidosauria; order Squamata; family Colubridae; genus Ahaetulla; species Ahaetulla prasina. The sequence goes on along the minus strand of NC_080542.1, from coordinate 111,468,588 downwards.
TCTTGATTAATTTTTTATATGTGCTACAGAAATAAGTATAGTTTTTAAGAATATTATCTGGAATAATTTATTTTCTTTTTAAAAGGACTTACAAAATCATCATTTCTGCAATAATATCTATGTTCTTTAAACCCACAGTTTGCCTGGAATTTGCTCGGGTTCTCAAAAGATTTATTACACATACACTTTTAAGTTAAAAGTGTATATGTAATGAATTAAGTTAATACAGCCAGGTAGTGTCAGAAAAATTACAGACAAAATGTAAAAACTATAAAAATGACTTTCCCCATCCAATCCAGCCGGATCTCTTTGCCTATTAATCCAGCTAATCACATTAGAAAAGCATGTTTGCATAAAAGTAAGATTCACACTACTTATGAATAGACAAGATAAAAAATTAAATAATAACAAGTTGTCTATTTATGTATTCCATTTCCAAATATAGAAATAGAAATCTAATGTAGTGAATTAGTTAACCAGACAAAGTAAATTAGAACTGCTGAAAAAAAATAAATCTGGAAAAAAATTTGGGAAGTCCCAAAAAAGTTGTGAAATTCCAATAAACACTGTATCTTTATACCAGTTCTTTGATACAGGCTGTTCTTGATTCAACCTTAAAGTGAAGATGCAATCTATAAATATAATGTGCTTAATTCCATTCATAATGAACTTTGGAATTTTTTTCTATTATTTTGTAGGAAATAAGAAAAATCTCTTTTTTAAATCAATAAGGAAAGATAAGAAAAATCTCTTTTCCAAAGTAGGCGATAAAATTACTACTCTTTCCAGAGGAAGTGCTTATTTTAAATGTTTCAAATATTACCTGTAATATTATATTGGAGCCTATAAATATTATAGTGAAAGCTTGATTTAACATTTTGTGGAAAAGGTGACCATTACAGCCAAATACATTATTAGCATGTATTTGCCTCTTTTCTCCTATGATATAATTTATTATAAATTGTGTGGTTTGTACCATCATATCATAATACAAATAATGTATAAATTGATGCAAATGTCATTCCAGTCATAGTATCGTGATAGAAACTGACAGAAATCATCTTTGTTTCAGATTATTTCAAACACAACAGACTACAAAATCCAGATAACTTTTGTATGCTGAATTTATTAAACTGAGGTCTAATAAATGGATGAATAAATGTACTTAATAATATTTAATGTATACCATTTGTTGCATATTCTCTGATTCTTTCAGGGCAAAGCACATTGTCTAGATGGTCTATGTTAACAAAACACACTGTTTGTAAATCACATTGTAGTTCCTCACATTTTTCCTTAAGTAAAGATTTTTTAACTTACCATTTAGTCAAATCATATAAAACTCTTTTGATTGATACAAGAATACATTGGAACAACTACAACAGTTTCTTATGTCATTTAAGTTGAATCTATATTAGAATTCCTTAAGAAAAACATATGACTAGGACTAGTTAGCACCTTTGACTTCATCTATTTATGCATTCAAATATAGAAATACAAAATTAGCAAATAATAGAAAAAATACTTTCCATAGCAATAATTACCAATAGATTTAAAATTAGGTTTATGGATATCAGAGAAAAATTCAATCTCATTCCAAGTCTTTGACAGAAAAATACTTTTTTAAAAAAAATCAGTATCATCTGAATTAATGCTTTTCCTGAAAGATTTTCCACTTATGGTTTTAACTAAAAATTCATAAATATGTCTTTCATTGTATGATTAATTTGGCAGTAAATGAAATACATTAAGTGAACTCATCCTACACATTAAATCTTGTTCATGTAGGTTCCTTTAGGATAGGGAGTTTTATTGAATGTAATATGAAGCAAATACATTAAACACATTAAAATACATTAATGCAAATACATTAAATATCTCTAAACTTCATTCTGTTGACCATCATTCCTTTATAATTAGCTTAAATAGCCCGTTTAGCTGAAAGTTCAAACATTGCTAATGTCTTTAAAAGAACATTAAATATTATTAAATATTTTATATACAAAAGAACAAATGCTTCTAAAAGTGCCATTTATTGGGTATGGAAGTTTGCTAGTTTCTGGAATTTGTTTGAAAAATATTGAATCTTTATTTTTTTTATTATTATTATTAAAGTAGATTATTTTGTAATACTTTTTTAGTATCAGTTTTAATTGCTTGGTTAGATTATTACTTCGATTTACTACTTAGGCCGTACTGTTTTATCATAAGCATTTCAGATTTAGTTATATTTTCATTGCCTGAAAAGGTATTTAAAAACTATAGAACTGTGGTCACAATTACCCAGTCAAGATCTCTTTAGGCTGCAGTTGGCCTGTGAGAATTTCTCTGAATTATATGTATTAGTTCCATAATTAATTCTTTGGAGACCACCATTTAGCATTGAATACAAAGTGCTATGCATTCTTATGAATGTTGGCATTGTGATGTCACTTCATTTATTTAGGATGTTCCAGAGAAGCTTGGCATGAATTATGATCTTAACTCCTAGAATATTGTAAGCATGCCATTGCCTGACATGCTCATGTTTCCTATTTTAGACCTGACTGATCTTCAGATAACATATGGAGGTAGAAGTAATTGGAAAATTGGCAGACCTGTCATGAAACCTTACTAGATGGGACAAAAATACGATGCTGTAGCACATAAGTGTCTTTGAAGTTAAATTTATTGTCTTTTATCAATGGCGAAGAAAACATAACTGATCTTCAAAAAAAAATGACACGGTTCTTTCTCAGTGGCACATACTGTTGAAAAGTAAATTTTATATATAATGGTATTTCTTGCATTTTAAAAATGATTTCCTAACAAGTTGACTGGTATCTGGGAATATATATATAATGTTTAATATTTTAGCAGATTTCTCTCAATTTCACTACTGCATTTTATTATTTATCTGGTAAGGAAGCATGTTTATTTTAAATGTTAGCATTTTCATTTGCATAAATGGAAAATTACAAATATATTGTAGACATTGGTTTTTCATAATTATACCTTCTGTCTACCTCAACTAGTAGCAGCTTGAATGAATGAGTGGTAACCAGGTTTTAGATTTTAAGTAATCCTTCTTTGTTAAAAGAAAAAAAAATCCATCAACATTTAAAGTGCCTATTGTTCTATTTTTATCTTTCTCCTCATTCTCCCTGTTTAAATAATCGTAGACTACTTTTAATTTAATGAATTTTTAAAAATCCATTTTATTCTGGTTATCAAGCATATTTGGGTATGAGCATCTTAATTACTTGATGAATAATCGTCAACAGACCAAGGATGGGGTAGTTAAACTTACTGTTTCTTGCTGTATTCTTATAGTGTCCTTTTGGATCAATTTTATGGATATTAAGTGACACAATATTGCTCTGACAATTCCATGAAGATTCCAAGGGCAGATGTTGTAGAATTACTGTCTAATACTACATCAATTTTATCTGTGCAGAAGATTCAGCTTGTTGCTTCTTCTACAAAACCTTAGGTGTCATGGAATACATGTTAGCAGTACATTTTTTATTTGATAGAGATAGTTTTACAATATTTTCCCCATTATAATTAAATTTTGGATAAAGATGAATAAACTGATATTCTAAAAATTTAGAATTTATGAAAAATAAAGAACAAGCTCATTCTTGGCCCTTGGCTGATTAAAGTAATAAAATGTCAGCTCTTTCTGGAAAGCTATCCACCAATCTTCTTAATGGTTATTCTTTGTCTTGTAGAAATGCTAGGTGAGAAGAGCTTTCCTTGGGTCACTGTGACCTTTAAGCTTGAAATTTTGAAGACAAAATCATTTATATTCCCTTGAAGTTAGAAATAAAGTTGGGCTAGGCAGAATCTTTTGAGAATTCTGGGATTTTGTGGTGTCACTTGGGATGTTTTAGCTCTTCTGAGGATAGGATAGGGTAGGGTAATCTGTGAGATTTGCTCTGCCATTTGTAGGATGTTATTTGCCTCTCCTGACTGATTTCAGCTGCTAGAGAGGGAATGAGGGTATTTAAAGTGGCTAGTAAAGGCATCTCTGAGTTAGGAACTGATGTTACCAGCTCTGAAAAAAGCAGTAGTTCCTTAAAAAGGCCATTTACTCAATCCAATTATTGTAGACAATTCACCTTTCTGTGGAAAATTGTTAAGAAGGTAATGTGATAATAGATTTAACACAATAGATTTAAGCTTAATGTTAACCGCTCCAATCTTGATTGCAGAAAATATGACTTCAGTAACAGAGTTGTTAATGCTTGGAATACACTACCTGACTCTGTGGTCTCTTCCCAAAATCCCAAAAGCTTCAACCAAAAACTATCTACCATTGACCTCACCCCATTCCTAAGAAGTCTGTAAGGTGCGTGCATAAGAGCACCAGCATGCCTACCGTTCCTGTCCTAATGTTCCCTTTGATTGTATCCAATTAATATAGTCATTACATACTTATACTCATATATATGCTTATATATTGTACAATTATTTCATGCTTATGCTTATATATACTGTGTGACATAAATAAATAAATAAATAAAATTTAAAAAAACTTTAGATGAAGCACATTATCCTTTCCTGTCCGGGTTCAGGTCTGGCCCTGAAGCCCAAAAAAAAAAAATGCTGATTTTTGTGGTGGGCTGGCAGCTTATTTTATATGGGGAATGTAATTTTTCTTGTAGTGTTTGATGTGTTAGAACTGTTCAGTACCACCAACCATGCAAATATTTTTAGATCATCTGTTTCACATTAAAGTTCCGCTACTGCAGTAATTTTAGTTCGTTCTGAATAATCAATCCCCATTCAATTAGTAGGAAAGAAGAGGATGACTGGAATGTCCCAAGCCTTAAATTTGTCCCCTATTTCCTTTAATATCTATATAAAACAAATGGCAGAGACCACCCAGAGCTTAATTTGGAATAAAGTATCAACAACTAAAGATACTTAGCTTTAAATTTGCTGTGGAGTTTTAAAGAAATTGATGTTTGAGTACCTGGAAATTGTGAAGAAAGTGCCAGAAAACCATGGAGATGAGTTGAAGGGAATATTCAGGAACTGTCATAGATAACAAGGAGGAAAGCATCCATTAGCAGAGAAAGGAGGTAATGTTAAAAAATCTAATGAACCTGGGGCATCCCAGATAAGAAAGAGGGAATGTAAAATTTAAGCAGATTTGCAAGAATTATTTTCTGTAGCCAATCTCAATATGGTATTATTCTAGTTTTCCTGTGGAGTCAGTTTCCAAATTTGGTCTATTTTGTGCAGCTGACAAGAACAATTTTAGGATGAATCCCAACAGGACAAAAGTCTTCTGAACCCAGATAGCCCTGCCTTTAGTGGTAAATGGTGTGCTGTTACCCCTGAAGAAGCTGGTACATAATTTGGCGTCCTATTGAATTCATAGTTCCTGCTAGATCAGCAGTTGGAGACCATATCCAGGAAGGATTTGTCCAGTTTTGCCATTATGCTGTTTTTTTTAGCTCAGTAGATATTGTCAATAGAAATGTTTGCATGAATTATGGCAATTTAGTCTACAGTAGAGCTGGCTTGTTTTCCAATAGGAATTTCATTCAAATAAATGGGTTGATTATTGCCTATAATCTGTATATTAATAAAAATCTCATTGTTACAATCTTTCACTGGGAATATGTTGAATTATGGGGCAACAATTTTTGAACCAAAGAACTTCAGATGGGTTAAGTTACAGAATGTGGCCAAAATCCAGGATTCTTGATTCCAAAAAGAGTAAAATTTGGGGAAATTGTGACTGCTGTGATCATATTAATTGAACTCTTCAACTGCTTAATTTTCAACATTTCATAATAATTTCCCATCCAGTCTCACAATCCCTCCCTCATTCCTCCACCTAGCAGCAAGGAATTGGATCATCTTGTGGCTAAAGTTGTGCTAAAGCAACAACTTTAAGGGACATAAAGAATATTTTTTATTGTTTTATGTGACCCTGGATATTTTTATTGCCTTTTGAGACCCTTCTCCAGCACATAAACATGCACATGTATCTATATCCCATCTTTTTAGGAACTCAAGGATTCTATACATTGTACTCCATCCTCCTATATCTCTTCACAACAATCCTATGAGGTAGGTAGGACTGAAAGTTTATCAAGTGAGCTATATTAATCACTATATATTTGTCCTTGCTCATTCTATTTCACTCTTCAACTGCTTTCCTACTCTGAAACTTCAGCTGCCAGAGATCAGATATCTGGTCTTACTCTCATCCTCAGGTTGCTGAGATCTATTTTTAAATTGTCTCTGTCAGCTTCCTATAACTCAATAGAGAAGCTGGGAGGGATTCTAAATTATTCTGAGGTAAGAGAAACAATGTACAACATTGTGGTAAAAACGAAGACAAATCAAATCATTAGCATAATTATGCTGAATGGAAAGAGATGGGATACCATGGTCAAGAGATGACACCAAATGTCCCCAAGATGTAGCAGGAAGGACAGATGAAGAACAGGATGAAATGACTATGCATCTCCAGAATCACAAGGAAAAGTACAGAATGAAGAGACAAGAAAAAATAGAGGGGGAAAAGAAAGAACAATTTGTGAATATCTATCAACACTAACTACTGCAAAAGTTCCTGGACACAAAAAAATCCACTTTCAACAACAAAAACCTTAATAGAGAAAAAACAAAACAAACTGCATGGCTTGCATGATATAATAGTTCTGCTAATGTTGGTGCCAGGATCACAGTCAGATGGCCTCACTGTCATGCATTCTTATTCCCTGGGGAAACCACCAATTTCTGCTGTATGAAGATAAACCATGATAGACCATTTGAAAATTCCACCTAATGAACTTCTTAATTTATATAGCAATGATGAACCTATTGCAAGCAAGTTCAGGAAGAACAACAGATTATACAACTGCCTCTTCCAAATTACATCCTTTGGTGCCAAAGAAGTTCTTCCAATAAGAACGGGTGGAATCCTCCTGAGATCAAATGCAAATTCATCATTACATCGAACATTTAATGCCAGACCCAAACCAGCAAGACAAATTTATTTCAATGATATTCAAAACAGTGTAAGAATTGAACATTGATATACTCCACAATGATGGAATGAAGCTATATATTGTGTCCCTTCAACTTGCAAAAGAACAAATTTGAGACATGCCAGAGGCTTCCCATTGTCATTGATCGTGACCAGAAATGAGCATTCGACCATGAGAGATTTGATGCACAAATTGGCATCCTTATACCAAACAACATTGAACTAAGTTAGCATCAATCTAGCACATTGTTGCTAGAACGAGAAGGAGATAGTTTGCAAATAATTTTAAAATCCCATTGCTGCTGTGACAGCTTTCAATACATACATACATTTCTTTCCTCTTGGAGATGATGGCTAATCTCATCAATTCCAAATGACAACAAGAAAATAATGGCAATGTATTGTTATGCATATTGAATAATAGAATAGAATAGAATAGAATTTTTATTGGCCAAGTGTGATTGGACACACAAGGAATTTGTCTTGGTGCATATGCTCTCAGTGTACATAAAAGAAAAGATACGTTCATCAAGGTACAACATTTACAACACAATTGATGGTCAATATATCAATATAAATCATAAGGATTGCCAGCAACAAGTTATAGTCATACAGTCATAAGTGGAAAGAGATTGGTGATGGGAACTATGAAACGATTAATAGTAGTGCAGATTCAGTAAATAGTTTGACAGTGTTGATGGAATTATTTGTTTAGCAGAGTGATGGCCTTCGGGGAAAAACTATTCTTGTGTCTAGTTGTTCTGGTGTGCAGTGCTCTATAGCATCGTTTTGAGGGTAGGAGTTGAAACAATTTATGTCCAGGATGCGAGGGGTCTGTAAATATTTTCACGGCCCTCTTCTTGATTTGTGCAGTATACAGGTCCTCAATGGAAGGCAGGTTGGTAGCAATTATTTTTTCTGCAGTTCTAATTATCCTCTGAAGTCTGTGTTTTTCTTGTTGGGTTGCAGAACCGAACCAGACAGTTATAGAGGTGCAAATGACAGACTCAATAATTCCTCTGTAGAACTGAATCAGCAGCTCCTTGGGCAGTTTGAGCTTACTGAGTTGGCGCAGAAAGAACATTCTTTGTTGTCCTTTTTTAATGATGTTTTTGATGTTAGCTGTCCATTTTAGATCTTGCGATATGATAGAACCTAGAAATTTGAAGGTTTCTACTGTTGATACTGTGTTGTCTAGTATCGTGAGAGGTGGAAGTATGGAAGGGTTTCTCCTAAAGTCTACCACCATTTCTACGGTTTTGATGATTTCTACGGTTTTAATGAACCATGAGAATAAGCTTAATAATCTTCTAAGAGGAGGACATCTATTCCAACAATATGTGGTTGATATGGCTGCTAAGATTGAATTTGCAAGACTGAGTTACATCCAGATGAATCAAGCAACCTTGAGATCAACAACATACAAAGCCTTTACTGATGTATTGATAGTGTGGGTGATTTTGGAAGATGCATCATCCTCTTTTTAACATTTCTTGGTGAATTAAGATATATAATAGAACAATGCCAAAATGTCATGACTTTACAGAAATCCACATGTAGAAGCTGTTGGCTATTTCTCACACTCTGACTTCAAAGTTTTCTATTCTCCTACTTACATGTGGGCAAAATATGTTCAACTAGCTCAGCCACCAATACTTTATCATTACAGCCTAAAGAAATATTCGTTTGTTACAGAGTAATGGCTAAATGACTAGTTCCCTAACCAACTCACTTTCCGCGTTATCTATCATACTTTTAATCTATACTTCTTCCAAATGTTTCTGTTAATACTCTTTGATCTCTTCTAGATCCTCTAGTTTTTCTCAACTATTTCTCCCATTCTAATTCCACAGCAATTCAGTTCAATATAATTGACATAGGAAGTGAAAACATTTGGAAAGTACTTCAGTGGATAGGGGGAGGCCTAAATGGATTAGAAATGATATGAAACATTTTGCAAAAATTCATTTAATTCATTTATTTAGTTTTATTGATTCATTTTATAAATTTATATTAACAAGATGAGGGTAAGAATGAGCAATTTTGGGATAGCCCAGAGCAGATGTCAATCAACTATGAAAGACAAAGGCCACCCAGACAAAATACTTACTCAAAGCACTAATACCTGAGGAGGCCTGAAACTTTTCTGTATTTGCTCTTCATGTATGTCTTTGTGTTTGATTTTTACCCTATAATTTAGGCCGATGTTATAGTCTTCATATATTTCTTGAATCAAAAAAGATAGAAAAGAGAAATTTAGTGGCTTCCAAGCGTGGCAAAAAAGGTATCTTAAGCATGGATGGCTGGGGTTAAAAGGAAACTTACAGAACTTTACTTATTCTGTAAAATAATATTCATTGTTTTTGCATAAAATGTTAATTCTAAAAAGTATGCAACTTGATGTTCCTGGATTTAGAGCTACTATTGGACAGAAATGGAATAAGAATTATTACATGTGTTATGATCTGTAGACACACAAGTTGCTGATGCCATAACAACCTCCTCCTGCTTTCTGTAGATGTCAGGTGATGAACATGACATTGTTTAGAACAAGGTAGAGTGAAGTATCAAAGTGCTCTCTGTAATAAGGAACTGAAATAATTCATAAACAAATTAACCAAGCACTCATTTGATTCTTCTCCAGTACATCTTTCATTTTGTTTAAGAACACTTAATGTTTGCAGCTAGGAATATTTTTCATGTTCTTTGTCCCAAAGGTGCTTTCTTGTTTTTTGTGGGTTTTTTTTGAAGATGTTTCGCTTCTCATTCAAGAAGCTTCTTCAGCTCTGACCGGATAGTCAGGAATGGAAGGAGTCAGAGCTGAAAAAGCTTCTTGGATGAGAAACGAAACATCTTCAAAAGAAAAACAAGAAAACCCAATTGTCTCCTGAAAAAGCATCTTTGGGACAACCATGACTTGGATGACTGATAATCTCTACAGATGTTCATGCTCTTTATGTAGTGAACATCTTAGAATTGAATGGTGTTGCTTTAGAGACCCTGATAGATTGTTAACTAATTCAGTGCATTTCAAATTTACTCTAAATGGTAACATCCTGTTGCAAGTTTCCTGGCAGTGTCAGTGTACATTTTTCATGAAGCTCATTTCCAAGGGAAACATCCAAACTATGTTATCTTCATTCCTTTAAGGTATTTTAGCAGGATTTTTGTTAATTTTTTTCTGTAATTAATTTGTTTTTTTTTAATGTTGGTTTGTCCTTTTTATTGATGTTGCTACATTATTTTAAGGAAATTTTATTATTACAGGTAGCTTTGGGATTACAAAGATGAAAAATATATAGATGTTCAATGATAGCATACTGCATGCCCAAGGACTAGGAGACAGGCTCGTTTGTCTTAAAATCACATAAAATATTTCAATGTTTTGTTTTACAGGAGGATGAAAATGAAGCTGAAGAAAAACATCCCTCTCAAGAGATAAACATGGAACAGAAAAATTCCAAAAAATAGAAATATCATTCCTCTCTCAAATATGTTTTCAAAAAATTTAAATGTCATTCCTCTTTGAAATGTGTTAAGTAGTATCAAAGTGATTAATGTGTCTCATTGTAAAACTTATAGAACATTCCCAATAAAAGACATTGGAAATTAAAATGTATCTTACTCAGAGGGATTGTTTAAATGGCTCTTGGTAATATTTATGATTAAGAAATCATAAATTTTTCATTACTCACACAGACACACACACAAAATATAAAAGCATTAGAATTATGTGCAGTATAATCTTTCTGATACAAATTTATTGAAATTCTTCATTATGTTATTTAAGGTAAATGCTGAAAGACTCAGTAGCATTCAGAATGTATTCCATATACCACAGCATATCTATGTAGTTAGTGATTAATTTTGGTGGTTACAAATTTAAATAATTAGGTAACTATACAAAAGAAATATGACTTCTTGTCTGAATTGAAATAATTGTAGAGATTATCACATTATTTCAATATTAAAATAGCATTCTTTGTAAAGTTGCATCCTATTTGAGTAATTCATGTATTTAGCATAGCATGGCAAACCATGTTGAGTTAGTTCCAAATAAAAATTCAGTTGTTGTTTGTTAAATGATAGTTTTTAACTTTACATTTGCTTAATAAAACGTAACTCAAACTAACCAAAGATAAAGGTAATGTGTAAATCTAAATTATTTTCTCAGCTTGAATTGAATTCTCATGTGGATGTTCATGTTACATTTCCACTCTCTTCCTTTCAGGTCATATTATATCTAGCATCTGTTTTCACATTTGGATAGAAAATGTATCTTTTATACATATTGTTATTTCTGACATCATAAATCTTCAAATAATTGGAGGCTTCTTTGTATGACTTTTAGATTTTGATTTTCAATTTGATGAAAAGAAATTTTAGATTGATGGATCAGTTCTTTAAATATTTGTTTTACTTATCAAATTTTTTGGCTACCCATCTCATAGTTAAGATAAAACAGGCATTTAACAACTATAAATATAAAAATGAATTAATACTGCAAAAATTGAAACAAGCTAAAAGTAAAGATTAGGAGTAGAGCAGTGGAGTGCTTTCTCTGCTAGTGCACCAACCAATTCTAGCCAGCAACTTTCCTTCAGAATGACAGACAGCATAGCTAGGTTTCAAGGCTTTTCCTGAAAGCTAAAAAGAGAGAGGCAGATCTTACTTCCTGAGATAAGATATCCAAAGGGTAGGTGCCTGGCAGAAAAGGCTCTTCTCTTGGATCCCACAAGCCAAAATTCCTTGGCTGATGGGATCCACAACAGACCTGCGAGTACAAGTGAAGAGGAACAATCCCATTGAGGATGAACCCATGCCATAAATTATTTTAAAAGTGATTATCAGTATCCTGAATTGTACCTGGAAGCAAATCAGTAATCAGGTGCCATCCTAGGGGCTACCAGAATTGTCCATGTTGCTGCATTTTGGGCCAAATCTAGCTTCTGAATACTCTGCAAGGGTGGCCCCATGTAGAAAGTGTTGCAATAATCCAAGTGGGAGATAACTAGGATGTGAATGACTGAGTACAGTGCCTCATGATCCAGATAAAGGCACAATTAGTGCCTCATGATCCAGATAAGGGTGCAATCACATAAAATGGTGTGAGGGCTCTTCTAGCCATGACTTCCACTTGGACTTCAAGCAGAAGTGAGTCCAGATGAGCCTCCAAGTTGCACACCAAGTCTGTCCTGGGCAATACCACTCCATCTAGAACTAAACTCTCCCTCTTACCAAGGTTGTCCCCCATCCAGACCCCCACAGCTTCCAGGCACCATAAAAGGGAAGCCACAATAATTCTCGGGTCAGCAGGGGTGGAGATGTAAAGCTGAGTATCATCAGCATATTGATGGTATCTCAGTCCATGGTATTGGATGATGTCACCCAGCAGTTTCATGCAGATGTTATAAAGGAGAGAGCCCTGAGCCCTGTGGCATCCCACAAAGAAGCGGCTATGAGCTGGATCTCTTGGTTCATACCAACATTGATTGGAAGCAGCCACAGAGAAGCACTGAACCAATTCAACACTGCATTGCCCATTCCCAAATTCCAGAGCCAACCCAAAAGAATGCCATGGTCCAAAGCTGCCAAGAGGTCAAGGAAAGAAAGGATGGCTGCATTACCTCCATCCTGTTTTCACCTGATCGTTTTAAGTACAATCAGTGCCATTTATAGCCCATAACCAGGTCTGAAATATGACTGAAAAGGGTCTTGATAATCCATAGCATTCAGGACTCTCTGGAGCTGTGATGCAACCACTTTTTCCACCACCTTCCTATAGTATAGCCTTTATTGTCATTGTACATCATGTATACAACAAAATTGGTTTTACCCTCACTGTTGCAAAAAATACAACAACATAAATAGTATAAAGAATAATCCCTATGCAAGTAATTAGGGGGGAAAAGAAAAAAAATTAATATGTTTCCGCATGTGCTTGGAATGATTTTGGTTGTGTTTAAGAGTCTGACAGCCCAAGGATAGAAACTATTTTTAAACCTATTTGTTCAGCTAGCTATGCTTCGATGTCTTCTGCCCGATGGTATAAGTGCAAAGAGACATTGACCAGGGTGTGAATCATTTCTGAGTATCTTTCTTACTCTGCTAAAGCAGCAAGACCTGGCAATGTCATCCAGTAGTGTTAGAGAGCAACCAATGGTTTCTTGTGCCAAACTGATCACTCTCTGTAGTGCCTTCCTGTCCACAGCAATTAAACCAGGGTACCATACTGTAAGGCAGTATGTGAGGATACTTTCTATCATGGACCAATAGAAAGAGGTCATCAGCCATTGTTCCACCTGATACTTTTCGCAGGACTCTAAGGAAATGAAATTTCTGTTGAGCCTTGCCAATCACCAGGGACTTATTTTTCTAGGTGAGATCTTGACTAATAAGCACTCCCAAGAATTTAAAAGAGGAAACCCTCCTCACAGAGCCCCCCCTCAATATACAGTGGGGCAGGTTCCTCTGTGCTTTTGGAAACCTAGCACCATCTCCTCTTACATATTTAGATGTAAGTTGTTTTTTGAGCACCATGCAAATACCTTCTGTATGCTGATTTGTCCCTTCCAATTATGAGATCCAGCACCGTTGTGTCATCTGCAAACTTTATTATGATGTTGGATGGAAACAACATCAGAAAGAGAAGATGGGAAATTGGAAAAAAATTGTCCAGTACGGTTATGTCTAATGAAGACATAATGATTAAATTGATTAAATTGTTTTATGATTAAATTGTCTGAGCTATAGTATTTTCTTTTTTTAAAAAAAAAATGTAATAATGATAAAGCACCCATCTTCTCACTGCTTTATAGTTTACTGCCTTTATTCAGGGAGGTTCTATGGCTATTCCATTTGCCTTCGCCAACAACTCTGTTTGCACCCGACTGTACCTGGAACATAATAAAGAGTCAACTAGGATTTGTGAGAAGTCTAGAAGTTTGATTCTTCTTAATCATGATTGCACATAAAAAACAAAGTTTTCTTCCTGCCTGGAGTGATTTCACAGATATGTGGTGTCCTAACCTTCCCACTGAATATTTTATTCCACGTCATAGTTGTCCTTTTGCTGTGAAATAAATCTACTATTATCTCCACTTCTCCATTCTTCAGAACTGACACAAATAGAGCTGTGCAGTGACAATCATTCTTTCCTTTAGCAATTACAAGGCATGTACATATTGTGCGTCGGTATAGGAGAACACTGTATCATCCCTATCTTTCTAGGAAAGCGGTACTTTTAACTGTTGCCACAAGGCCATATGAAAGGTTGTAACTTAACTCTAATCTTAAGGGAAATTGTTAAGAAAGATTTCAAGCTCCAAGCAGTTAGCACTAAATTGAGGGACCAGAGTTAGGCCTGAAGACACAGATTCCCTTTGTCCTGTCATTCAACACCATATTGATGATCCTTTTGACCCCTAAACTTGCCTCTTACTCTACAAATTGCTATCCATATATACATAACTACTACTGAAAATGGAGTTTGGGGATGGAAAGATGAGGCGTGTGCAAAAAGCACACACACACCCTATCTTTTGATTGCCCCTCTTATCAAACAGACGTTTTTATTCTCTCCAGCTCAAGAAAATAAATAAATTACATAAGGGATACCATCTGTCCCTCAGCAGGATAACTCACTAAAACCAAAACAGAATGAAACGGGACCAAATGTAGGATGGTGAGAGAGGTAAAAGAAATGTCAAGGTAAAAAAAAAGTTGTGATTTGGGCCTGCAAGGAAAAAAATTCTCCAGTGGAAGGGGCATTGGGCTAGTGGTTTAGAACAGAGGTCTCCAACCTTGGCAACTTTAAAACTTGTGGACTTCAACTCCCAGAGTTCCAAAGCCATCAAAGCTAACTGACGAATTCTGGGAGTTGAAGTCCACAAGTCTTAAAGTTGCCAAGGTTGGAGACCTCTGCTGGCCACTCCCATTCTACAACCTCTTTTTTTTGACATGACCCGTACTGGTGTTGTTATGAATGTGTTGCAAGAAGTTCAGAAATACCCTATGTATTCTTTCCCACCTTATGTATGGAGAGATATGAGATCTAGTCCACTTTCAAGCAAGGAAGTTCACCAGGTGACTTTGAGCCAGTCATTCACTCTCAGACCAGTCTATTTCATTGTAAGGAAAAACAGGATTATCACTATACATGCTACCTTAAGTTTCTTACATAAGACGTAAAGACATTTAAAATATAAATGAACAGTCTATCTTGACTTGAAATAGAGAAGAATGAGCAAATATTGCTATATGTTTGGCCTGATTACTGAAATATTTATTGATTCTCATGAATTTTCATATATTTTTTCTTGCAGTAATTACATTTTAGTATCTACTTTCCTGCAATAAGCATTTGTGTGTGTGTATTCTGTTTTGTTTCTGTTTTGTGTTATGAAATGCATTGTTTTTGGCATGCAAGTGCATTTTAGGCATAGATTTGAGAATAAAAATGCAAAATTTTTATATAAAACTTGAGATCAAATTACAAATCAAACATTAAGTACATACTTGATGGACATTACCTTGCAGATGACCCCCACCCTGTTAAAGACCTTGGAGTTTTCATGTCAAATGATCTAAGTGCCAAAGCCCACTGCAACTACATAGCAAAAAAGGCTCTAAGAGTTGTAAACCTAATCTTGCATGGCTTCTTATCCAAAAACACTACACTACTAACCAGAGCATATAAAACATTTGCTAGACCAATTCTAGAATACAGCTCACCTGTCTGGAACCTTCACCACATTTCTGACATCAGTACAATTGAACGTGTCCAGAAATATTTTACAAGAAGAGTACTTCATTCCTCTGAAAACAACAAAATACCTTATCCCACCAGACTTGAAATCCTAGGCTTAGAAAACTTGGAACTCCGTCGCCTTCGACAAGACCTAAGTTTAACTCATAGAATCATCTATTGTAATGTCCTTCCTTAAAGACTACTTCAGCTTTAATTGCAATAATACAAGGGCAACCAATAGATTTAAACTTAATGTTAACCACTTTAATCTAGATTGCAGAAAATATGACTTCTGTAATAGAATCATCAGTGCTTGGAATACTTTACCTGACTCTGTTGTCTCTTCCCATAATCCCAAAAGCTTTAACCAAAAACTTTCTAATATTGACCTCACCCCATTCCTAAGAGGACCATAAGGGGCATGCATAAGCGCACAAACGTGCCTATCGTTCCTGTCCTATTGTTTTTCTTCTTCATATATATATATATATATATATATATATATATTTGTTTTCTGAGGTTTTCGCGGGTGTTTGTATGTAGGTCTTTGGTTATTCGGGTTTTCTCCCGCGTAAAATTGGAAGTGTCTTGGCGACGTTTCGATGAAGTCTCATTCGTCATCTTCAGGCTAGGTGTTTACAGCTTCGTGCTTCTGGAAGCAATGTGTGATTGCAGCTGTTTCTTCCTTTTTAACTGCTAGTGGGGGTTTGAACTGATTGGGTGGGAGCTTGGCTGTGCTCTGATTGGATGGGGTTTTTTGTGCTCTGATTGGATGGGGGTGTGTCTTGTTTGGGTGGGGGCTTGGTTGTGCTCAGATTAGTCTGAGTTGCAGGGGGATTTGAGCTGGTGAGCTGCATTGCTGTTGTTTGGCTTCGTGTTCGTGGTCGTGCTACATCTTCATAGTGGGTGTCAGTCTGCTGCATGTATGTATTGGAGGGGTTTGAAATGGCTAATGTTGCAGCTGCGGTCTGGCTTCTGGTCCTTGGTCGTGCTTCCTGATCAGTGTGGGTTTGGGTCTGCTTTCTGGGTGGATGTGTGGTGGTGACATCCTGTGTGGACCTCGTGAGTGTGGGTCTGGTGTCATTCCTCGTGTTAAGGACTCGTTTGTCAATAAGGGCGGGTTTCCAAATGGCTGGTAGGCGGGAGGTATCATCTCGTTTGTTCATTCTGTGTGGGCGTTTTTCTATCTCGATGGCTTCTCTGATTATTCTGTTGTTAAAGTGTTCAGTTTTGGCGATAGTTCTGGTCTTTTTAAAGTCAATATCGTGTCCTGTGGCTTTAAGGTGTTGGACCAGGGAAGAAGTTGGTTCCTCTTTTTTTACTGAGTTCTTGTGTTCTTCAATGCGTGCACTTATTCTTCTGTTGGTTTGTCCGATGTATGTGGTGGGGCAGGCGGTGCATGGGATTTCATATACTCCTTGATTTTCTAACTCAATTTTGTCTTTGGGGTTTCTTAGGATGGTGGATATTTTTTGGTTTGTGCAGAATGCTGTCTTGATGTTATGTTTGTGGATGATCCTGCTGATTCTGTCTATGGTGCCTTTTATATATGGGAGGAGGGCTGTGCCGTTTTCTTGTTCTCTGTCTTGGGTTTTAGTGGGGGATTCTTTCTGGATTAGTTTGGTAATCTTATTTCTCTGGAATCCATTGGATGTTAGTACGTTTGTGAGAGTGTGCAGTTCGGTTTTTAGGTGTTGTTCGTCAGCTAAGCGTTTTGTTCTAGAGATGAGTGTCTTGGCTACGGAGTTGATCTGTGCTGGGTGGTGGTGTGAGAGTGCGTGCAGATAGCGGTTTGTGTGTGTTTTCTTCTGGTAGATGGTGTGTCCTAGGGAGCCATTGGGTTTCTTGTAGACTAAGACATCTAGGAAGGGAAGTTGGTTGTTAACTTCTGTTTCCATGGTGAACTGTATTTTGGGGTGTAGGCTATTGAGGTGTGTGAGGAAGTTGTCAAGTTTTTCTTTCCCATGTGGCCAGATTATGAAGGTGTCGTCTACGTATCTGAGCCAGAGTTTGGGTTTGTGATCAGATTTTTCTAGTGCTTGGGTTTCAAAGTGTTCCATGTAGAGGTTGGCAATGACAGGTGAGAGGGGTGATCCCATGGGTGCGCCTTCTATTTGTTTGTATTTTTGTCCGTTATAGATGAAGTATGTGTTGGATAGGCAGTGGTTGGTCAGATCTAGGATGTGCTTGGGGGGGTTATATTTGTTTTGGATAGCTGTCAAGGCTTCTTTGATTGGCACTTGGGTGAAGAGGGATATGACATCAAAGCTCATGAGTAGGTCGCTGGGCTGTAAGTTTTGTTTCTTTATGATATCTATGAACTGGAATGAATTTTTTACGTGTGAGGCGATGGATTCTGCATAGGGCTGTAGTTGTTTGGCGAGAAATTTGGCTAGGTTTTGTAGAGGTGAGCCTATGGAGCTGACTGGGTCTGAATGGGGTTCCTTCTTTGTGTATCTTGGAGAGGCCGTAGAGCTTAGGGCATCTGGATGATTTCTCTCTGGGAATGATTCTTTGTTGGATTTCTTCGCTGATGGGGGAGGCTTTTATTTTGGATCTAGTGGTTTTTTCTAGGTAGGTGGTGGGGTCTGTTTTTAGGGGCTTGTATGCAGGGTCTTGGAGTAGGTTGGTTAATTTGGTTTGGTAGTCAGATATGTTCATAACCACCGTGGCGTTCCCCTTGTCTGCTGGTAGGATTATGTTGTGTCTTGCCCGCCCTCAGAGCAGCCGGGGCCTTCTTACCTGCTCCCGCACACTGAGGAATGTATGCCTCCCGGTCCCAGTCCTGGCTCCATGCCCACACAAACTGCAGAAGGAGAATCTCCCTGCCCCAGCCCTGATTCCATGCCCAGGCAAACGGAGCAGCTAGACCCCTCCCCCTCCTCCACAGCAGGTGAGCCTGAGGAGGGTTTATTACCAACAGCTGATTGGTGTGACCCTCGCATCAGAAGATTGGAGAGGCGGAGGCTGCAGAGGGAAGGGAGGGGCAGGCCTTAATGAGTGCTGAGTCATGGAGCCACACCCCATGGCCTATATAAAGGATCTACTTTCTGGCAGTCTCTGAGTCAGGCAAAAGTCAAACTTATCTTGCTGAAGTCACTTACTGGTCTCCTGCCTGCTCTGAGGACTTTGCTAGGACTTTGGGCAGAGCTGCAGAGGCACGCCTGATTCGGATTTCCCGGACCCAGCCGTCAGCGGAGGAGTGGGACACGACAGATTATTATGCTGGTGTCTTTTTTCAGGTTAAGTAGTGCTGTCTGTTCCTCTTTCGGTATGTTGCTTTTGGGTGGCTTGCTGCTGCAGAGGATGTTGGTGATTTCAAGTCTGATTTTGTTAGCGTCATCGGGGTTGATTTTGGTCAGGCTGGTTTCAACTCCGCATATAATGGTTTCAGTGGGGATGTATTTGGGAGTGACTGCAAAGTTGAATCCTTTGGAAAGGACATCGGTTTCAGCTTTGGTGAGGATCCTATCTGAGATGTTATGCACTGTTTGTTTCATGTGTGGCTGTGAGGGTGGAGGGGTTTGTTTCTGGCGTTCTTGTAGTCTTCGGAGTTTGTTGGTGTGTGTGTCTGTCTTGAGGGTGGTCTATGTTTCGGCTCTCCAGACGGCGAGTTGTTTGGATTTGTCCCAAAGTGCAGGGTGGATCTTGTTGCTGAGTTTGAGGTGAAGTGTGAGGAGATCTTTGTTGATTTGATCTAGGAGGAATCTTTTTGTGTGAAGTTCATTTCTGATTAGGGCCAACTCTGTTCTTTTTAGGATGCGTTTGGCGGCTGCAGAGTTGGAGTGGAATTTCAATTGGAAGCATGTGGGGATTAAATTTTGATCTCGGCAGTTTCGTAGGAATGCAAGGTCACATAAAATGGAAGCTCTTTGGACTTCTAGTTTTTCATAGGTCCTGATCAGATGGTGGATTTCCTCCCCATAGAGGTGCAATATTTGTTTTCTGAGGTTTTCGTGGGTGTTTGTATGTAGGTCTTTGGTTATTCGGGTTTTCTCCCGCGTAAAATTGGAAGTGTCTTGGCAACGTTTCGATGAAGTCTCATTCGTCATCTTCAGGCTAGGTGTTTACAGCTTCGTGCTTCTGGGAGCAATGTGTGATTGCAGCTGTTTCTTCCTTTTTAACTGCTAGTGGGGGTTTGAACTGATTGGGTGGGAGCTTGGCTGTGCTCTGTTTGGATGGGGGTTTTTTTGTGCTCTGATTGGCATATATATATGTTTTCTGAGATTTTCGCGGGTGTTTGTATGTAGGTCTTTGTATTTCTTTTTTTCTCCTAGAAATACAAAGCTGTAAGCACCTAGCCTGATGATGACGAATGGGATTTCGTCGAAACATCGCCAAGATACTTCCAATTTTACGCAGGAGAAAACCCGAATAACCAAAGACCAACATACATACACACACACACACACACACACACACATATATGCTTATTCCTCCTAATATTTACTCATATATATGTTTATACACTATATAATCTTTTTGTATGATACTTATATATATTGCTGTGACAAAATAAATAAAATAAATAAAAATAAAATAAATAAACTTTTCTTTCTTCCAATCAAATGGATGGAAAATTGAACTGGAACCTTATTCATGTGACACACGCCATACCACAAACTACATAACATTCTTTTTCATACAGCTTTCATCCTTCTAGTTTCTTTACATTACACATAGAAATAATCATTATGTGTGTGTGTGTGTGTGTGTGTGTGTGTGTGTGTGTTTTCTGAGGTTTTCGCGGGTGTTTGTATGTAGGTCTTTGGTTATTCGGGTTTTCTCCCGCGTAAGATGACGCAAGACCCACATTCACGAGTGCCACACAGCATATCACCACCACACATCCACACGGAAAGCAAACTCAAACCCACACCGATAATGAAGCACGACCACGGACCAGAAGCCAGATCACAGCTGCATTATTAGCCATTTCAAACCCCTCCAATCCATACATGCAGCAGACCGACACCCACTATGAAGATGTACCATGACCACGAATGTGAAGCCAAACAACAGCAATGCAGCTCACCAACTCAAATCCCCCTGCAACTCAGACCAACCTGAACGCAACCAAGCCCCCCCCAAACAGAACACACCCCCATCCAATCAGAGCACAGCCAACCCCACCATCCAATCAGAGCACAGCCAAACCCCCAACCAATCAGAAGACACCTCCACCCAATCAGAACACAGCCAAGCTCCCAACCAATCAGTTCAAACCCCCACTAGCAGTTAAAAGAAAGCAGTTAAAAGAAAGAAACAGCTGCAATCACACATTTCTCCTAGAAGCACGAAGCTGTAAATGCCTAGCCTTAAGATGACAAATGGGACACCTCCAATTTTACGTGGGAGAAAACCCAAATAAACAAAGACCTACATATATGTGTGTGTGTGTGTGTGTGTGTATGTATGTATGTATGCATGTATGTAGGTGTTGTGTCTTGCCCACTTTCACCGCAGCCGGGGCCTTCTTATCTAATTCCGAACGCTGAGGAATGTCCTAGTATGCCTCCCGGCCCAGCCCTGGCTCCATGCCCAGACAGGCTGAGGAGGAAGAAGTACCTCCAGCCCCCAGCTCTGGCTCCATGCCCAGGCAAATGGAGCAACTAGACCCCTCCCCCTCCCCCACAGCATGTGAGCCTGAGGAAGGTCAGTTGCCAACAGCTGCAGACTGGAGTGACCTTCGCTTCAGAAGAATTGATAGGCGGCGGTGACAGAAGGAAGGGAGGAGCAGGCCTGGATAAGTGCTGAGTCATGGAACCACACCCCATGGCCTATATAAAGGATCTGCTTTCTGGCATTCTCTGAGTCAGGCAAAGTCTAACATATCTTGCTGAAGTCACTTTCTGGTCTCCTGCCTGCCTTGAGAACTTTGCTAGGACTCTGGCAGAGCTGCAGAGGCACGTCTGATTCGGATTTCCCTGACCCGGCCGTCAGTGGAGGAGTGGGACACGACAGTAGGTCTTGGCATATTTGGGTCTTTTCCCATGTAAGGTTGAGAATATCCTGGTGACGTTTCGATGAGGTCTCACTCGTCATCTTCAGGCTGGTGCTTACGGCTTCGTGCTTGTGCAAGCAAAGTGTGGTCAGAGCTGCCGTCTCTCTATAAATACTGGTAGGGAGATACTGAAATGCACGATTACAAGAAAATTATATTCCTGACAGTAAGTTATGTTCACGCCAGAAGGTGAAGGCCAAAAACGGTTTATATAAATCTCTCCACAAGGGAATAATCTTGTTATGCTTTCTGTTATGCCATGACAAACCTTACATTCTGCTTTGGAATTGTCTCAGTTTATATTTTGAATGTGTCCTTTCTTACACTGATCTCTGTTGATATTTTAAAATTGTGGCAATAGAAAGTTGATCATTCTGTTGTATTTTTTTATTAATTTAACATTGATGAGTATTAACTCATTATGTTTTATTTGGCAGAGCTTTAGATCTGTCTTTTGTTATTGGCCTGTGTTTTTTTTAATCCATGAAATAAAAGAGTATCCTCAACATATATTATTGACAAATTTGTGGCTCTTCATAAATTGACTTGGAAAACAATTTACCCAATATAAAAGGTTAATCCTGAATTGTTTATTCTGTCTTTATTCTGGGTCCTTGCCAAAATCCTATATTTTTACTACTTTAGCTTGCTTCTGCATCAGACTCAAAAAACTAACACTCACTGACACAAAACTAAATAGGTTTCACACTATGAAAAAGTGAAGGTTGATTAGAAAGCAAGCTAGAGAGATTGTGTAGCTTAAAGCAGTGCTTTATCAACTTTGGCAACCTTAAGATGTATGGACTTCAACTTCCACCTTTCCCCAACCAGCATGCTGGCTGGGGAATTCTTAAAGCTGCAAAGGTTGAGAAACACTGACTTAAAACAATTTTGGCACACCATTGAGTGAGAAAGTTCTACCCATCCAAATTACTCTGGTATTTTGTCCTTGATGAAAAATGCCCGTTTCTCCATGGTGGGTTCAGAGTGGACTCTATGGTGAGGTATCTGGCAAAAAGAAGCAGAATGAAAGCAAACAGGATTCTGCTGTTGTGGAACAATTAAATTCCTTGTTATGAAGCCAAGTATGAGCAACCTTTTAAAACCATTGAACCATAAAAGCCATTTTCTTAAGGGTTTTAAATTTGGAAACAGACTCATGAAATTTATAGCTCTGATGAGATTCTGTTTGCCTGCAGTCAAAATGAGAACCAGATCATTGGTTTCTCAGCATGATACTATGTATTCTTGTATGCAGTAGATATCATTAGGCTCATAATAACATAGCTATCATCACATAATGTCAGAAAAGGTTCATGCTTAGTACTTAGTTTAAAACTCCAATTTACACTTCCAGAATTCTAAATAGCTGGATTTAAAAAAAAAAATGGAATATTTTATAATAAGGCTAGGGTATCTAAGGTCAAAAATGGTTTAATGCATTGTCTAGGTTTTATCTTCTTTGATATTGTCTTTTCACAAAAATACTTCACTAAATATATCATTAATGAACGTAACACTTTTAAAAAGATCAATTCATTGTTCGGTATTACATATCTTTGTGGTATTTTAACCTGATGTCTAGGGCAGAAAAAAACTTCCTGTCTTTTCCACATTCTGTCAGCTGAGTTGTTGAAGGAACATCCATCAAATCACCTTTTAACCTAGATGTTGCAAATAGAACTTTCAATGGAAAAAAAATGATTCCCACTTAGCACCAAGTTGAGGGAATAGCATGTGTTCTTCCTGCACTAACAAAGGATGGTGAATTCCAGATTTATTGTGACACTGCATTTAATCTGTTACCACCGGATCCTAGGGACAACTATTCCCATACTGTGTAGATTGTTTAAAAATGCTATCAGCGCCAATTAAATGATTACAGTGGATCTATAACATAAACTATACTAAATTGAGATTAAGTGACTTTCATCACAAACTTCCCATCCTAGTCTGATTTTACTTATTGTAATTTGTCTCTGATATAACAAAATGAGATGAATGTTCTTTTTTCATGAAGCAATGTAAGTAAAATCCAATTGTCAAATTAAATGTATATAAAGGATATAAACCTGTTTGCTTATTTCATATTAATACATGTATTTTAAATTGTGTTGGCAAAGTTATAATTGCATATTTAAACATCATTTGGAATAAGTTTGGAAGGTAATTGGGATTTGAATTTTTTATTTCATTAGTTTTTTTATTCTAGTATGGAATGAAATACAGGCTGCATAAAATGGTTGATTTGATCATACGTTCATCAATATATTTACAAGGAACTGATTCCACTTCTATAAAAAAGAGGACAAGAAAATATATGAAAATTAATGAGTTACTTTCTAGCAGATGGTATGGCATTTCCCTCCAGAATGGTTTTTTAGATGTTAACTGTTCTATAACACAAAATGTTTAAAATGTTCTGAGCTTAATAATTTTAAATTATTCTAGCATTCATTTCAAAAAGAAATTTGAATAATGGCCAAGCTAAAACATCTTCTTTTTCTACTTTGATTAGCAAATATGTACAGTGTGATATTAAGTTTAATGGATACTAATTTCAAAAAAAGCATTATTGATGGAGGAAAAATGCTTTAGCCTTCACAGGAATATTACTGTGTTTTGACATTCAGTAAAACATAAATGTTGAAAACTTATGCCACCTTTCTCTGAATACAATTATTCCTAAAAAAAGGAACAACAGCAAAAGTATTTTCAAAAATACTGTAGAGAAAACAAATAAATAAATAAAATCTAATAAAACAAAAAAAAAAATAATCTGGCTATGACTGAATATCTTGCTAAAGATTAGTTTAGTTCCAGCTCTTTTATGTTGAAACTTAACTGAGTTCACCAATTGTTTTGTGAGGACAAGATATTACAGACTGAAATCATGGTTCAAAGACAGGCTGTGAATCACGGCTTCCATTGGGTTTCATCATCATATTCCAATTCAGAATTCAAGTTTAATTCTAATTGACATTGCTTATTTTATGGAGAAACATGAATGGCTTAAAAATGAAATCACATATGCTGATTACTTCAGACTCTTTTCCATTCATGCTCATTAAACAGGGCCTGTCCTCCTTCTTCAGACTAAGGGAGAAAAGAAGCATTCAAAGGAGCCATTTACTTTTAATGAGGGATATATGATAACATTAAGCTAGACTAATAATTGAAGAGAGATAATTGCATATGTTCACCCAAGCCATCACTTTTCCTATACACTCATTCTTCCTCAAAACTGTTTATCCAAATATCCTCCTGTTCTAATTATTCTAATTGTTAACTTCAAAAGGCTTCTCTAAAGAGAAATTACCACTTGAAAAGACTACACTTGGACTTCTTTGTTTGGGAGCCATGATTACTCCACAACAATCAAACTGAGTTATGGAACCATCCCAATGTCTTCTCTTATTTTTCTCAAAGGGATGGGGGGGGGAAACTTTCCCACAGTTTGTCCCAAAGACACTTTTTCAAAAGCCAAATCGATTTTCTTGTTGTTGTTTTTCCCCTTGAAAACGTCGGTCATCCAAGAAGCTTCTTCGGTTCTGACTGAATGGTGGGATTGGAAAGATCTATATTATTTGCAGTCATCTGGTCATTAGCACTGAGAGTCTTTGAAGCCACTTGGGAATTTATCCGTATTCAAATGTGCAAGTATGTATGGAACCTTTCTGGGACTGCTGCAGGGGTGAAATGCTCCCAGTTTGGATCAGATTGGCCAATCGGTAGCAATGGTGGTGGATGGTTTGGAGAACCAGTAGCAAAAATCCCTGCCCCCTCCCATGCCCAGATGAGCCACGCAATCGTCAGACCCTTTTTTTTAAACTTTTAAAAGCATCTTTTAACAACCTGTTCAGCCAAAGAGGTTATAAAAAAAATGCTTTTAAAGGGTTAAAACAAGGCTCTGATGATCCCAGCTGAGGTGCCTGATCATCATAGGTTCTTTTTTTTTTACTTTTAAAAGCATTTTTAAAAGGTAAAAAAGCTGAAGCCTGCTAGGCAAAAAAATGGGGTGGTGTAGGCAAAAAAGGGGTGGTGGGGGTGTTAGAGAGAGAGAGAGAGAGGGAGGGAGGGAGGAAGGAAAAAGGAGTGAGAGGAAGGACTACAAACCTGGCACTAGACGCAGCTTCAGAGGGTAATCCAGGGCTGGAATGGACCTGGAGGTCATCTAGTCCAACTCTGCTCCAGCAGGACATTGTTAGTGAGTTTCTGTCTTTTGATCCCCCAGTCACATAGCCACACCATATCCCCCAGTCACATGACCCCTCACCAAGCCATGCCCACCAAGCCACGTCTACAGAACCAGTAGGAAAGAAATTTAGATTTCACCACTGGACTGCTGAAAGGATTGAGAGATAGGACAAAGGTGGTATCATATCTCTCCCCCTTTGTTGAAAGAAGGATGTTCAAATCTCAAATTATGCTGAGAAAGCAACTGGCCAATAGTCAGAAGTAGACTTTCATGGCTAAGGCAGGACTAGAACTCATCATCTCCTGGTTTCCAGTCTGCTGCCTTAATCACTAGCCAACTAGCTGTCTAGCAAACAGGTTTTGAAATGAAGTTGCAAATATAAATTATTCAAACATACATGAAGCTACTTTGAAGAACACAACAAATAATCTTGTTAATGATCATTTATAATGAAAATATAATTCGCAACCAATGAAAATAGTACTATTATTCTGGCTTTATGCTTAGCCTTAATTACTAGATTTTATATCCTGTGCATATGTACTATTGTATTCATTCTTTTTCGCCACTGCCTGAAATGATAGTATCACAATTAGACACTAGGAATCTGTGATACCTTGTCTGTTACTATGTCTTCTCACAGCAGTGGTTTTGTCTCATTAAGAAGCAGAGTGGTTAATAGACAGAAGAAGAGATGTTAGAACTGAAGCCATTTGTACCTTTGTCAAATCAACAGTGAGGGGGAAATGGCATAAAATTCTTCTTATGGTTTTTTTTAAGAGTCCAGCTTCCTCATAAAGCTTCTTTTAGATTTTTTTTACATTTTAGGTTCTGTTATTTAAAAGTTGAATACTGACTGACAGGTAATCATAAAAACAAAACTGAGGTGCTTCACGCTTCCTTCCAACTTTAATTTACCCCAGATTTTGTTAACACACAAGGTAGTTTAGGGCTAGTGTCAGATAATCCAGATCATAAGTTCTACAGAGTTTTTGGTGCCTTTTGAAAATCATTTGATTTATGCACTTACTAAGAAGAAATTATTCCTTATTTGAGATGATAAATTGCTTGCATTAGTTCATGCTACTATACTCACTCCTTCCTACACAGGGAAGATTTACTGTGACATTGTTCTAAGGGTATGAAGTAAATATGATAAAATGTCCAGTCCTGCCAGTTAAATGCACAAAGATACAAATGTACTCTTTGCATCCCCAAAGACAGCTTCTGGTAATTACTTCCTCTTTTATTTTATTTTTATAATGCCATGTCTGCATTTAACATTAATCACAAGCAGTGGTAAGCAGGATTCACTGCACAAATTGCTGACAGAGAAACTCTGCCTTGAGAATAATTTGTCTTTTTTACCTTCATTTGCACAATAGCCATTTAGAGAAAGTAGGAAAACAGGAAGTATGTGGGACTCCACTGCAGAAAAGCTTCTTTTTTTTGCTAAGCGGGGTTTGGGGTGGGGGAATGAAACGTGACTAACACCGTTGCAAGTGTTTAAAATGTAAGTATGTCTATGCATGTATATATGGATTTGAGTAACAGCATGAACAGATAAGGGAAGAAAAACGGGGGAAAATACTAAACATTAAGCTAAACCTGGCTACTACAATGAGATTTTAAAATTATCTTTAATTTTTACACAGAAATACCTACTCTGGAAATATATCTTATAATCTAAAAAGCCTTTTATTCACAAACTTCTGATTAAGAATACAGTCCAATTTGAAAAGGAAGTGCTATTTTAGAACTTAGTAAATCAAGGTAAAATTAGGCTATATACTATATTTCGAAGAGTTCTTATTTAATAGAATAAAATACGAAGGAAATGAACAATAACTGTATACTGTCAGACTACAGCCATGTCATAAACAAATATCTGAAAAAAGAACTTAAACTCCTAATTTCTGATGACAGTTCTTCTTTCACGGCAATAACTTGCTCTTTTTTCCATTTAAACAAATGCAGGAACATAAAGTAATACTGAATTTTAAGTGTCCTTCACATACAGTATTCCTTTAGAACATTGAGGCTCATCAACTTATCAGGTTCATTGCCCTATCTAGTTTTCCTGGCCTTAAACATTTATTTACTTATTTATTAAAAAAAATTATATGGCTGCCCATCCCTCAGAAAATAATTCATTGTGCTTCTTCTTTCATTTACTTAGATAATTTATATTCAGTTGAAATGAATGGGGTAGGCTACAGTTTAAAACAATCATACAAATGCAGAACCCATATTTAAAAAAAACCTAAAGTTAAAACAAGAAATTAGAAATCATTCTCACAACGTCCCTTTATTTTGCTTGTCCTAGCTCATTATGTTTCACATGCTGATGTTTATTTCTCTTTCTGGGTGCCCGGGTGCCTGGGAGTTGTTAATTGTGTTTGTATGTAAGCACTATGATCAGCCTCACCCATCCCTTTGTACAAAAGTAGTTAGAATGGTGATTTTTTTAAAAAGGGCACTCTGTCAATCATCTATAGTTAAAAACTATAGTCTGTCACCTTCTTCACTGATGTGGCAGTCATTTTATTTGTGGAAATTGTAATAGACAGATAATTCACCCTGTTGGGATCTTAAGATTTGTAGGCTTACCCAGTACTACATTTGCATAAGATAATGTCTGGATGGGTTACCTTGTTAATATTTTTTGATTGGGTGAAGAAATCCTTATTTCAGCAACACCGTTTGCTTAGCTGTAAGCTTTTCAGTAAATCATTCTATACCAGAATAGCTCAGCAAATCTTGAATATCAGAGTAACAATTAGAAATGTCACTGCACTTCATGCTTATTAGTCCTAAAAATTAAATGGTTAATTTAGTGTGTTTAAAAAGGTTGACAATGAAGAGTTGCCTAGAATACCTTAATTAGCCCTTTGGGTTGCCATGCACTGCTGCCCACCTCAACTACCCAGGAAGAGAAACATGAAATGCAATTGCCTTCAGGTTATCTGGATTTTCAAAATTTATTTTCTCTTTGTGAACACAAAACTGTTGGAAAGATAAATTAATTTAACTATCATGACTTATGGTTCCCTTATGAGTTACATCACAGAGTTGAGTTCCATCATTTATCTGCACATTATAGGAACAACTACTTCTAATTTTAGTCAGAGTTCTCAACTGGGAGCTTTGTCTCCTGATACTTTTAATCCAGTTTGATCAGTATTCACACTGATATTTCCCAAATGGTATTTATCAATTAATGAACACTATAGATGCAGTGACTTGTTTAATAAACTGTGAAAGAGGAAAAAATCTATAAACTTCCTCCCTCTCTCACTTTCTCTGTCTCTCTCCCTTCCGCCCTCCCTCCCTTCCTCTCACACACACATATTACATACAAACATAAAGCCATAATTATGAGCATTAGAGCAATTTATCATGAACTGCAGTTGATGAGTAACATTTTAATAAAAGTGGAAATTGTTTTACCCTTCTTATCTTCCCACTAGGTAATTTCAGATGAAAAACCAGCATGCTTTGTTCAGAGGCAGACATTTCTTTGTCCTGTGAGAAGTTCACAATCACAACAAAAATGCTGATACTCATATGCCCAAGCAACTCATATTAAAATAAGAGCAGGAGTGAAGAGATGGTATTACCCCAATGATTTGTTGATTAATTTAATTTCTCATGAGTGGGTGCTCGAACAGTATGAAAAGAGAATGTTGTTACTAAATGGTTCTTTGATCTGTTCCAATATTGCTTATTGTACAACTCATTATACAGCATTACACAGAGTTCAAAATACAAAGGAATTATGGGTACATATGCAGTATATAATCCTGCAACCCACATATAAAATGACTGAGAGAAAACCATGCTCAGATGTTGAGCTGGATATGTGGAAGGGAAGAACTAGGTAGAAAAAAAAGCTACTTTTTCTCCTGCACGTCCAAGATTTCACCTGGATTGCATGTCACCCACAGAGAATCTGCTGCATAAGTCTATAATTAACATAACTGAATTCTTTGTAGAATGCTCTGGCCAATTGCATCCAACACTCTTTAGCAGATTGATATCAGTTATCCACTCTTACAAATGATGTGATATATTTTTGTAAAATCAGGTCTAACATTGGCTAATGAAGTAATACTTTCTTTTGCTGTCAGCGAAGGCAATTATCTTCAAATGTCTTTTCCCAATTATTTTGACAAAGTTTAAAGCAAAGTATGGGCTACACTAAAGTTGATAAAAGCTTAATAGAGTTGTGCCACTTCTTGGACTGTAGGTAGGGAAGAAGATAATTTTTGAATGACCATTGAGCCAACAATATTTCTGGGTGAAAGGTTGAAGCTTATCCTATCCTGGTTAAATCATCTAGTTTCTTTTCATATGGGGCATAAGAGGAGTATATTGTCTCACAGAAGGACATTCATCAGTGTGATATTTGCACTTGTGGTGGGATCATCTTTTCTACCACTTCTGAATTTTGTGCTGCCATCCATGCTTCATCTGTATCTATACAAGTGACCCTCTACCAATCCCACTCACCCTCTGTCAGATATGGCACATTTCAGAAATCATATGAAAAAGTCCTTTGGAACATGCAGGTATATGAATATGTAATGAACACCTGCTAGCAGTACTTTAAAGCAGCTGTGCCTTTCCTCAGAATTGCCTAGCTTCCCACACATGGGAAAAAAGTGGCTGTGGGAAAAGATGGACCTGCTTAAAGAGTTGCAAACAGATACCGTTTTGCACATTGCATCTTTGAAACACCTTTTGGAAGTGAATCACAAACACTACATCACTTTCCCGTCTAGAAACAAACATTTTAGGGCTCCTCGGCACTTTGCTCTGGGAGCAAAGATTTGGAAACATGAGTGGCTATGTACATAGCAACTCTAACTTAAACCAAATGTGTCCCCGATCCCCAGACCATGGTGCATTTGCAGAAGGCAACCAGGTGAGCTTCCAGATGAAAAATGCTGGTATTCTGAGGAAGTGCCAACAGCTGCTATGTAAGCACTCCTGTTATTCTCCATTCTTTTTTGCATCCAAGCCCCACACATAATGTCTAATCTTTTTTCACTGACTTTAATGGTACTTTTTATGTATAACTGTCACTGTTGTCCTGTAAAATAAACAATAAATGAAATAGCTAATAAACAAGTTGCCTTGCTGTAGGTGACAGGCTTTACATGTTCTTTTCTGGGGCAGGACAAAAAGCATTCCTTTTATCTGATTTGTTACAGTAAGAAATTTTTCCCATCAAAGTTTGGAGTCATAGGCACACAACATACTCAGAAACACCCACCTGAAACAGTAAGACAGATAGTAATTTAACAAAGAAGTTTTTCTTAACTTGTAACCTTTTGAACTCTGGTCCAGAAGTGGGATTCATTGCTTCTCTCCCTAGGTTGGAGAAATTGGAAGAAAGACTTCTATTGCAGCCATTTCTGTGGAGTTCCTGAAGTGAGAGCAAACTGATACATGGCTGCCACTTTTAGATGTGTAGCTTATCTCTGGGGTGTATTGATTACCTCATGAGGTGGATACCTCTATATTCCTAAGCCCTGAGTCCAGAGCCTGGTGATTTATGTCAACACAGGTAATAGAAGTGAACATTAAGAGTGCAGAAGAGAAGCCACAACTGCGATAACTTATAAGACACACTATAAATGCCCTGAGAAACCAGAAAGAAAAGGAAAGGGGGGCTCCAAGATCAGAACAATCGACCACTCTTCAAAGGATGACCTGCTGCAGTGTGGCAAGCATCAGAGCCATTCTAGTGACAGATGATGATACAACCACCTTGTTTTGCCTTTCTAAATGAGTCTGCATCTGTGTCTTGTGAGCCAGCTGATTGATGGCGACACTACAAGCACATTGCCAAGGCAGAGCAATTCTGAGGAATTTTGAGGTCATGTGTCTTTGGACCAGCCCGAGCTAGCAAGCCTCTTCTTTAATCTCAATGGAAAGCCATCCCCAGAGACTGGAACTTAGTTTAAATTAAATTGAAACATAAATTCCCTTGTTTTTCAGAACTGAATTGGAGGTGTAACCCCTGCAAATTTACTGCTACCTTCTTGAAAATGAAGCTTGGAAAATGAGAGATATGTTGGCATACCTGGTGATGCACATTCTGAGAATGATGGACTGGGATCATGAGTGGATTTGGATGTCCAAACTTCTTAATTTTGGATGATACTTTTTTAGTTGGGATTTGGCAGAAATCAGTGGAGAGTTGGAAAGGGAGGATTTCTCTTCCATTCTTATTTTGAACCCTGTTGCACATAAACTTATACACATACATATCTACACTTATATTTCAGCCATAGACCAACATAATAAAACATCAAAATATTTATATTCTAATGTCTACAATTTCACAATGACAGTTGCAAAGTTCAAATTAAGCAGTATTAAGAGTGAATTGTCATTTTATACCTAATGGTACTTCATATTAAATTAATGATGAGATGATGGAATTCATCTTAGAAGATAATGATAATAATAACAACAGAGTTGGAAGGGACCTTGGAGGCCTTCTAGTCCAACCCCCTGCCCAGGCATGAAACCCTATACCATCTCAGACAGATGGTTATCCAACATAGACAAATGGTTAACCAAGATGTTAAAGAAGTAATGGGCAGTAGAGATAAAGCAGAACTGCTTAATATATACTTTGCATCTGTCTTCACGCAAAAAGAAAACACTACTCAATTTATCAAAAACAGAACCATAAATGATAGGTTAAGAATGCAAATTAAAATATGTAAAACTAAGGTAAGCGAACACCTGTCAGTTCTAGATGGATTCAAATCACCAGGTCCTGACAAACTACATCCCAGAATTCTGATGTAACTGGGAGACACAAGTGCAGAATAATTCGAACATATCTTTCAAAGTTCTTGAATCACCAGGGAACTACCCAAGAACTGGAAAAGAGCTGATATTGTCTCCAATTTCAAAAAAAGGAAAAATAACAGATCCATAAAATTGCAGACCTACAGCTTGACATCAATACCTGGAAAGATCTTGGAAAAGATAATAAAGCAACAAATCTGGGAACATATAGAAGAAACAAGATTCTAACTGGAAGCCAACATGGATTCATAAAAAACAGATAATGCCAAACAAATCTTATTTCAATCTTTAACAAAGTGACCAAATTAGTAGATCAGTTAAATCCTGTATACTTAGATTTCAATAAAGCATTTGTTAAAGTAGACCACAATCTACTTCTTGGCAAGCTAGTAAAATGTAGGATAAACACCACCACCACCAGGTGGGTATGTAACTAGCTGATCAATCATATGTGATATGTAGTCCTCAATCAAACTACATCCACACGGAGGGAAGTAAGCAGGGGGATACTTCAAGATTCCTATTTAGGCCTAGTACGCCTAAATTTCTTTATAAGTGACAAAGGAATTCATCAAAATAGCCAACACCCTAGAAGTCAAGCTCAAGTTCCAAAAAGATCTTGCCAGACTTGAATACTGGATCCTATTTCATTAAAATGAAATACAATATAGATAGGCAAAAAACCCCAATTGTATAGGTATAACATGTTTCCCCAAAAATAAGACCCTGTCTTATATTTTTTTGCACCCTGAAATAAGCGCTTGGCCTTTTTGTCATGTGCTCAAAAGCTTGATTGGGCTTATTATCAGGGGATGTCTTATTTTGGGGAAAACAGGGTAGATTAGGTGACTTAATGCCAATAACACTGAGAGGGATTTTGGAGCCCTAGTGGATAATCACTAAATAGGAGCCAACAGTATGAAGCAGCAGCAAAAAAGTCAATGCAATCCTAGGCTGCATTAATAGAAAGATCTAATCAAGATCACATGAAGTTCTGTTATTGCTTTAAAAAGTCTTACTAAAGCCACACTTGGAATACTGCATCCAATTCTGATCACTACAATATAAAAAGGATGTTGAGACTCTGGAAACCAGAGTGCAGAAAAGAGCAACAAAAATAATAAGGGGGCTGGAGGCTAAAACATACAAGGAATGGTTACAGGAATTATGTATATCTAGTTTAATGACAAGAAGATCTGGAGGTGACATGATAGCACTGTTCTAATATCTGAGAGACTGTACAAAGATGAGGGGTCAAACTATTTTCCAAAGGACTAAAAAGCAAGACAAGAAACAATGGATGGAAACTAACTAAGCAGAGAAGCAGCCTTAAAGTAAGGTGAAATTTCTTAACAGAGCAATTAACCAATAAAATAGCTTGCCTTCAAAAGTTGTGGGAGGTTGGAGACTATGTCAAATTACAAGTTCAGTGTAAATTTTCAAAGTGCAAGAATCTTAATATTAAACTCTAATATTTAATTAATGTATTAGCCACATTCTACCAGAATAGTGTTTAATCTTAGAACTGATTATGTTGACAGATAATAAATAGAAACAGACAGAGAATATCTCAATTTAAATATTTTTTTTAAAATTTGAATTTATATCCCGCCTTCTCCGAAGACTCAGGGCGACTTACATTGTGTAAGGCAATAGTCACATCCTATTATATAAGCTTCCTTAAGTAGATTGCATGACATAATACATCCTGATTTCAACAGAGCATTTGATTAAATACCCTGTGATCTTTTGATCAGCAAATTTGTCTACAAGTGACCATGATATTCCTATTTTTTGGAGAATAATTACTCAAAGACTACTTATCAACAATTCATATCATATTGGAGAAAACTATTAAGTTCTCAGTACTAGTCCCTATGTCTTTGAATACTTTATTTAGTAACACAATGAAATTTTGAGAAAATTGGGTAGGGAATAATGGAACAAAATCTAAGGAACAAATGCAAGGCTCTTAATTTAAGGAAAATCAAGACTGCTACAAAATGGGACATACCTGGCTTAGCCATAGCATGCCTATAGAGGATGTTGAATTGTGATAGCTAAAAGACGAACATGAATCAGCACTTTAATCTGGCTACCAAAAAAAAAAAGGGGTGAGGGGAGAAAAAGATATTCTATCCAGGTTTATTTATGTAGATTTTAAGAAAAAAAATGAAATAAATTGGAACTCATTCATGAGAGGAGAGGCAACACAATCAGCAGACTAGAATATAAGCTTTTGACAAGAGATTGAAAGAACTGTTCATGTCAACTTTGCGAACAGAAGGTTGAGCAACATGATAGCATTTTAAAAGTATCTGACAGGTTGTCAAACAGAATAAGGCTGATATCTATTCTTTTTAGTCCCAAAGCTTATAAGGTTATAATGCACTGAAATTTGAAGAAGGCAGATTTCAGGTGAACATCAGGGGAAAATTCCTAATACCAAGGGTGATTTATAACCACTCTTATATAACCAGTTGTCCAGAGAAGTGCTCTGTTCTTTGTCACTAGATGTGTCACATAAGGGCCAGACAGCCACCTAAACTGTCAGGAATATTTTAAACTACATGGATTCTTAAAACAAGCAGTAGTTATAAACAGAATGTTTGGTACTTCCAACTCTATGACTTCATGAAATAGAACAGCTTGCACTCCATCAGTCATATGCTTATATATACTGGTATATATATTCCCACCATACATATACATATACATATACATATACATATACATATACATATACATATACATATTTGGGAGACCAGAACCATCTAGGTTTAGCCACACAGTTTGCAGGTAGATTTACCAGTTTTGAAGTAGGCAGTTAATTAAAGTATCTTTGATGCAGAGTCCATTTAAAATAATATATATGTGTTTCAGAGTTCATATACATCAAAAAAAAAAAAGTAGTAAAAGCTTTCAGATCAAAAATAGCTATTATTTCCTGACAAACTTAAATCTCAGCATATTTTTTTTTGCTAGAAATCACACACCATAATAGATCATTCATGCAACTTAAATCATGTCTAGCAATAATGCTGACCTGTCCAGTGATTTTGAATATGATGCTATTTCTAAAACATAACATGCTTGCTTCCTAACATTCTTTAATTTGTCCTTTCTTTATGAATCTTGTATACCATCAGCAAATTATACTAGGCCCCTGTGCTGATTTCATTTTAAGAAATACCACAATTAATTCAATTTAGCACAGCAGCAAACCTCCAAAGCCTTATTGTGCAGTTATTTATGTTTGCTAAAACCATGTGCATGCAAGGGAGGGCTATCTGCCCTGTATTCTTTACTAAGAATAAAGAGCATTTCCATATTGTCAGCTAATTTATAAAGAAGTATTTACAAAGTGAAATTTTAACAGCTATCAAAGGACAGAAACAAAAGAGGGAGAGAGTAATTCTGTTGTACAAAAGGCCACCAGTTTCAATTTTCTCTCGGCAGAAGCTGATTTATTCAGTATTCGTTGATTGAATTTATTTATAATTACCCTATGCTGAATAAATCAAACATAACAGAAAAGCAGTTTATCTCCATGTACTAATTACACATGCAGAGGCAAAGAGATGCTGAAAGATTAAAGGGAGAATGGATTGGCATGCATTAATGATTGGGGGTGACTCTTTTATTACCTCTGCACCATATTCTTATAATCGAATAATAGGGTCACTGCCATGAAAGAGGAGAGCAAGCTGTACTTAAACGGTTCCCAAAACGATGGCAAGAGAAATGGTACAGTGTTCTTAGTTGCCAGACAAAGACAAGAACAATAAAAATACACAGAATGTTATCTGGAATTCCTTGTTTGCCACTGTTAGTCCAGAGTACGCATTAAGGACCTACTTTAGAAATTAACCTATCAGAGAGTGAAGAGAGGTTTTATTTTAAAAACTTGCCAGTTCCAATTTGTTTAGGCAATTGGGAAAACAGCAGGCCGTTCTTTTGTGGTAAGATTTTATATTTTTCAAAAGGACTTATCTTTGGTGTTGGAGGCAAGTGTTTTGACATGAGACGTTTCTTTATTATGCAAACCACTGAATAAGGCCTATTGCAATTTGCTGGAGAGCTTTTGTGGTTCTATCAGGTGGTACCAAAACATTTGATTTCCACTTTACCAGTACTTATCTCTGTGGGAAAAAAGTTATTATTTCAAAATCCCCAAGGAATTTGGGCTTGTATGTGCTAATTATTGTTACCACTTTTCTGAAGCTTATTAGAATGCATGTCTTAAAAGTTTTCTGGGGGGAAAATGTGACTATAAAGGAAAGTGCAATAGGAAATAAATGGGAGAGGAAAACATTTACAGAGAGGAAATTAAAAAATACTGAGCACCCCCAGAATTTACTACAATGATGTCAAATCAGAAATCTCATGTATTTTTCTTAATAAGAAAGAATCAGAATAAGAATCAATAGGCAAGACCCACCAAGAAAATGGTATTTGGGAGATTTAAGTCAGAATGGAAAAGGAAAATTGAATGGAGGTGGATGGTTCTCAACCAACAAGAACCTTATTCATTTTTATTGTAGCGATTAGAATTTACAGTGTGATTATCATAAAAGCAACTGTAACCCTTCACAGGTCTCAACTCTGGTTTCATTAAAAGGTGAGTATACGTACATGTAATTTTGGAGTTCAGCATCATACATACAAATAGTCCATGCTCTACAGTCATGGAAAATCCAATATGCAAGTATCTCTGTGAGTATGAAGTGGCCACATGCAATCCTTGATATGTTTTTTTTCTCCATGATTTAGGATTCAACACATCTGAAGAGCATGAAGGTTGGGAAAGAGGACTTAAAATTATATTATTATTTTTTTGGATGATTTTGTTATCCACAGGAAGAGCATGTTTGTGCCGTAGAACCAATGAAATGAATGCATTTCAATTTTATTTGTTTATATAGAAAGTATCCTTAAAACTTCTTAGTAAAACAGTTCTAATGCCATTGGTTGTATAATATGACCCAAATATTGTATTTTGGTCAGCATGTTATTCAATATCCTTTTCCTCTGTTAGTCATTGGATCCATTCACAATCAACAATATGTAGAATTAATGCTAATATGTATTTTGATGCAACTTCTAATATAAGGTGAGTATAAAGAACATGTGAAATGTATATATTCCCCTACAGAAATAAACTACCTTTTTAAAATATTTGTGGTTTCCAAAGAGGTTGTAGAAGTTGATTTTGTTCCAAACTGAACTGTAAAATTCAGACATCATTTTTTTTTATCCCTGTAATTGGCAATAAGGAGCTGATTAAGTAAAATTTACTGTGGAGATTAATCATTTCAAAAAGATGAAAGGTCAAATGAAATAAGCTTTCTTTTTAATCATAGAGAACAAAGCAAACTTCATTGTATTTATGTACTGTCAAGTTTATGTAATCCTGCATTAATCTATGCAACTTTTCACAATCTTTTCCATGTGTTTCTTTCTCTACATGCTGCAAAGAGATATCGAATTACCACCTCTATCAAATGTCTGGATCAAGACATCACATTAAAACAAAACCAAGCAAAGAGCATTAGGATACAGGGCCTTTTCCTAACTGTAGACTTAAAACACTACCCATCTATCCTTGAATTGGCACAAAACATTGCCCACATATAAACTTGCTATTTAGATGCCTATCCTTATCTATTTATTATAAACTCCTGCTGAATTATGCTATCCTATTTTTTGAAAATGCCTTTTATTACAAGTAGGGTGATTAGTTTTATTCTCTGCCATCTTCTTTTTAGCCTGCCAACACCTCCTGGAGAAATCTACTATTTAAAGCACCTGATGCAAGTAATAAGAAGGATCTGACTTTAGGACTGGCAATCTCTATTTGCTTCTCCCTCCTCCCATAATATATTTGGTCACTTCTCTGGTTAAAATCCTATGAAATAAGAAACAGAAAGGAAGACATCAAACAGTCCTTAAGTGCAGAGAGACAGATCCCATCATGGCAGAAGGACTGACACTGAGTAGACAACCAGACAACTGTATTCCTTGCTGCCTGGAAAAAATGATTGAAACAGAAAAAGAAAATGATAAATAACCATGAAATTAATCAATTGCCCAATTCAACCTCTTTTTCTGTATTCTGAATATTGCACTAAATTAAAACAAGATTGCTGCATCTATAGATGAAGATATATTTC
Organism: Ahaetulla prasina; assembly: GCF_028640845.1. Taxonomy (NCBI): domain Eukaryota; kingdom Metazoa; phylum Chordata; class Lepidosauria; order Squamata; family Colubridae; genus Ahaetulla; species Ahaetulla prasina. The sequence goes on along the minus strand of NC_080542.1, from coordinate 111,429,639 downwards.
TGAATACTACTACAGAGAACAGTGAAAAATTGCCTGTTCTTCTTCCACAAATAGAATAGTAGAAGCCTGAACTCTTTCACGTGCTGTTAAAGCAGAACAGCACAAATATGCTCGTTTGTCTTTCTAAATAAAATAGTGGACCTCTCGTCCCTACTCCTCTCCCCTCCGCTCTTCAAAGCTTGAAATGAAATGAATGTCACAAACAGGGGGTTAGGACGGTATCAGTAAATGGACTGGTGTGAAGGGATCTTGCTGGAAGAGTAGAAAACTGGTAGCTATGACTATCATTCAAAGACTGCCGCTTCTATATTATGTGCCATATATCCTCCATCTTGACTCTTTTTTACTTCTTTTTTATTTTTTATTTCTCTCTTACTTACTCACACAGATGTGCTCATCAAAAAGGCCTCTAAGAAGCTAGGGAAGTCAAAGGTCTGCAGGAAAAGCTGGCTAAGAACAAGAGTTATGAAGGTATATCAATACCATCCAACACTTCCAAAATATATCTCTGACCACATCCACAACAGATCTGCTGATGTCCCTCAAGATAATTGGTGACAAAAAGATTTCACATGTTTCAAACTGCTGGGAAAATATTGGCCTAAGAGGGGAAAACTGTTATAAAACAACAGACCTAAGATCAACCTAATATTGAAAACAAGATGTGGGCATTGTGGTGAAACCAAGAGAGAAGATTGCTATATTCAGGGCATGTTTGTTTCACAACAAAGTGCAAATGGGGACAGGCTGTTTGTCCAATATACTTAAATAGCTACTGTAGAGAAAGAATTAGTATATGGTTTTGCTCTGGTTGGACAAGTCCGTAGATCAGGCTAATTGTCTGATCTAATTGCCTTTCTCAATAAACAACAACTCTGTTTTACTAAACTTCATTTGGATGTGATTCTACATGATTTTTTTATTGGAAACTTTAAGACAGAGATAATAATTAAGTAGATATCAAGCATCTCCCTTTTTATGCTTCACTTCCCCTCCCCCTCTTTTAATTCAAAAGGCAATTTTGTTGGGCCACCTATTGAGTCTCATCAACATTATGGTATTTAGTGCAGACGCTATAGTGGGCAGACTTAGTTTATGGATTCATTTTCATAACAGATTTCTACCTCATGGCTTTATGACTAGCAATTGAGGATTCTTCAAAACTAAAATAAAATACGTGGATTCATTAAGACCCAGCAGGGGTAATCTTACAAAACTACATTTTTATGCAAGAAGAGGCAGAGCTGTTTGGCCACTGTAATCAAGTTATAGGGTTCCGTCTGTAAATTTTTTGGGTGTTTATCGGTGTATCTGTCTGAAGGATCTATCAGCCCTTGATAGTCAAATATGTCATTTCTCCAATATTTTAAAAATTAAACAAGCTACGGTCAGCATGAAAAAAATGTCTGAAATCATGTCCAGCAGCATATCAGAAATATTCTTCTAATTTTTTCCACAGTTCAATCCGAAATTGGTGATTGAATATTTTTTCTCCCTACAAATAATGAGGTTTGATCATACTGATATAACTGCATTTGGTCAGCCAAAGAATCAATGGAAAAGAATGAGCAGATTTATAGGATCTGGAACAAGAGTGCAGTTGAAAATCCTGTTTCTTCTCCAATACTCTGTGGGTCTCAGCTGAGCAATGAGGCAGAGCACACAGAGAGCCTGAAGTAGTCTCTTCTCTGTGCAGAATTTGAAATACCTGCATAGAAAGATATACATGATGCAGGTGTCCATTGGTTGCAACACACATAAAATATACAATAGAGCTTCAATTGCACAATTGTGGTAGCTGTCTTAATTTTTTTAACTACACACTGAAGACATTCCTACATACATGGGATGGCTTAAGCATAAAGCAAAAGCCAAAACTATGGATGTAGAAGTCCAGGACATGAAACCTTTAGATTCTAAATTCAGGATAGCATGGACTTTAAAAAAAAGGGTGGTCCATCCTGTTCCCACTTTCCTATCTCTTCAGAAGACTTTTGGAAAAGCAAAGATACTTGGTTCTCAAGGGACCTCAAAATGGGTTAATAGGAGTTTTGGAATGTGTCAAGGCCATGTTTACAAAATGTCTATAAAGGAGGATCTGGCCAATAAAAACCAAGCAACCTCATAAGGCAAATAGGCATAGTCTTGCAAAATCCCCTCATTAAATAAATAAATGTAGATAGGGCGTGGACCCTGTGGTTCCCATGTAATCTAGGACTTAATGGGATAATTGTCTTCCAGATATATTGGACAACAGTTCCAGATATGGAATCATAGTTCTACACATCTTGTGATAACTAGGTTAGGAAGCTTATGTTGACAGATTCCCAATCAGAACAGTTTAAACCCTTTTAAAACTAAAACACAAGTTTTGTCTGGCTCGTTGCCAGAGCTCACATCCCAGGCAAGCTCAAGTGTAAACCCTTGAGATTAGCCTAACTACAAAGAAAGCAATTAGCACTAGAATGTAGCAAAAGAGCAAACAGAGTAGCTGTTGCTTTTTAAACCAATTACCAGAACAAATAGAAACAGGAACTAGCCAGAATTCTGAAACCAGTTTCTTTTCAGGAACAGAGATTAACCTTTTTCCTTTCAAACAAAGCTGAATAGGGAAAATTATCCCATCAATAAACACTGGATTAAACATCATCAAGCACAGAATTAAACTTAACCAAAAACAAGTTTTAGACCAAAACTCAGGAAGGGTACGTAAACTCATGTTTGAATGTCAATATTTCTAGCTAGCCAAGAAGCCTTGCTGAATATCATTCATCTTGGTTCCTTGTCATTAAAAGTTTTTTCCGGCAGCTCTGCTTCGTTATTCAATTATTTTTTCAAAGTGCTGAACGTTGCATCCTGGATGGAAGAACTCCAACAGGGGAGTATTTCCCCCCAACAGCAGTGTAAAAAGTTGAAAACCCTTCCCCTTTAAGAAAACCAAGTCCCAGCAAAGTACCAGAAAAGAAAAAAAGAATTTTGGAGAAGCTCAGGCGACAGTAAATCTGGGCATACTGCCAAGAACCTATAGCTGTTACAATGTAATAAATTAATGAGCGGCAGTTTCTGTAAACAGGGAAATTAAGATTAGGCTAGAAACAACAGCAGAATGTTTCCTTCCTTCCTTCTTTACAGGATTAGCTCTGTAAAATGGAAACAAACAAAAGGAGATTTCATCCAACAACTGGTTCTCCAAACTGCTTAGAAAGTTAACAACCAATTCTAGAGAATAGGTGCGAACTGGATGAATTCCACCACTAGATCTCATTTTAGACATATGAAAAGAGAAATCAATGTACACTGTCTTGAACTTGTAAAAAATGGGGGAGGAGGTAAAATATATAAACAAAAAATGAATTACACATCCAGGATACCTTTCTAGAGAAGGCTGCTTTGAATTATCAAATTATCATAGTCCTTGTCCAATATATCTATTGAACTGATATTGAAATGTAGAACTTCCACGTGTTTGCACATGATATAACTTTTCCTTCCTTCCGTCCTCCCTCCCTCTTCTTTCCAAATGAGAGAAAGACTTGTTATTTAACTATGAACTATACAAATCAGCATTTTAATTAGAGAGAAAATGTGCCTGAGCCTGTGATAGGTAAAACAGACTGTCCAATACCCTCACCTGGCCCCATTCCTAGATATAATAAAATCAATTATCAAACTCTTGTGTAACAATAAAACTTTGCAATTTTACAGAACAATGATGTGTCTTACTGAAAAAAATGACCTTTTTTTTTTTGCTTCTACATGGGAATGCACAAGTTTCCAAGTTTTAGGGTATGATGGTAGCCATCATGCTTGTTTGCATTATGATTCTCAGGGCCAGTCTTTCTTGCCAAAATTTTCTTAGTTTTCAATCTCTATAGTGGGCATTTTAGGAATATATCTTGCAAATATATAGCTGTTAAAATTATATTATGATAATATTAGTGAGGCAGATGCTGACACTTATTGACTACTTTATCCAGTATGACTCTGTCCATCTGTCATTTGCACCTCTATAACTGTCTGGTTCGGTTCTGCAACCCAACAAGAAAAACACAGACTTCAGAGGATAATTAGAACTGCAGGAAAAATAATTGCTACCAACTTGCCTTCCATTGAGGACCTGTGTACTGCACGAATCAAGAAGAGGGCCGTGAAAATATTTGCAGATCCCTCACATCCTGGACATAAACTGTTTCAACTCCTACCCTCAAAACGACGCTATAGAGCACTGCACACCAGAACAACTAGACACAAGAACAGTTTTTTCCCGAAGGCCATCACTCTGCTAAACAAATAATCCCCTCAACACTGTCAGACTATTTACTGAATCTGCACTACTATTAATCGTTTCATAGTTCCCATCACCGATCTCTTTCCACTTATGACTGTATGACTATAACTTGTTGCTGGCAATCCTTATGATTTATATTGATATATTGACCATCAATTGTGTTGTAAATGTTGTACCTTGATGAACGTATCTTTTCTTTTATGTACACTGAGAGCATATGCACCAAAACAAATTCCTTGTGTGTCCAATCACACTTGGCCAATAAAATTCTATCCTATCTCCTCATCAGTCCTTGCTTAAAGAGTCACATAGATGTGACCAAAGGGAAAGTCTTTTATTTTTTATAGTAAACCAGGTACAGTGTAATATAGTGTAATATACTTTCCATGGAGGTATACTTGTCTTCCTTTCTTCTTGTCTGAGGCAACCTCTCAATAGATTTTTTTAAATGGTTATGAGAGCTAGGGAATGGAAAGGAAGAACATCCTATTTTAATTTACCATTGTGGGAAGCCACCCCACAGAAGAATGAAATATTTTGAGGAATATTAAAAAGACAAGATATTACATATATTTCCCCAAAGGAAGAAACTGATAAACATGCTCTTGAACCAGTCCAGTCTCTCTGCCTGCAAGCAGAAACTGAAGTGGCCAGCTTTTAGAAATGCAGATTTGGTAATCCATTCAAGGCAATATATTTTGAATCTGCTTGGCAGAAAGGTAGCCCCTCACCCAAGATCCAACACAGGATGAAAGCCATTAGTCACAATAAGGATTGCAAACACCCTTTCAGAACACAAGCCCCTTCCTTGCACCACCCCCAGAGCAGTTCAAACTCCAAAGTCACAGAAACCTGGGAGCTCAGATAAATAATAAGCCAGAGGTTGACCAGATTAACTCAGACAAGCACCTAGGATTTCAATTTCCTCTTTTGCCTATAGAGCCAACTATGACCCCTACATGACCCATAGGAATCTGACAATTAAATGACATGTTCTTCCACAGGAAAGGAAATCAAATACAAAGCCCAAAGGTATAAAAACTCACCTATTTTCAACTCTACTTTATCAGCTGCACCAGAACCACAAACCCTGTTGATTCTGTTCATCAATAAACCTTACTTTCCAATCAGCCTGCATGTTATTTCCAGTGCTTTTCTCTCAGCTTGGAACTGAACCAGATGGATTTCCTTCCAACACCATTAAGAATTACACCATTACACAGGGGCCTCTGTGGCTCAGATTGGTAAAACAGTCTGTTATAGAATAGTATAGAATTTTTTTTTATTGGCCAAGTGTGATTGGACACACAAGGAATTTGTCTTGGTGCATATGCTCTCAGTGTTCATAAAAGAAAAGATACGTTCATCAAGGTACAACATTTATAACACAATTGATGGTCAATATATCAATATAAATCATAAGGATTGCCAGCAACAAAGTTACAGTCATACAGTCATAAGTGGAAAGAGATTGGTGATGGGAACAATGATTAATAGTAGTGCAGATTCAGTAAATAGTTTTGACAGTGTTGATGGAATTATTTGTTTAGCAGAGTGATGGCCTTCGGGAAAAAACTGTTCTTGTGTCTAGTTGTTCTGGTGTGCAGTGCTCTATAGCGTCGTTTTGAGGGTAGGAGTTGAAACAGTTTATGTCCAGGATGCGAGGGGTCTGTAAATTATTATTATTTACAGCAAATTATTATTATTATTATTATTATTATTATTATTATTATTATTATTATTATTATTATTATTATTATTATTATTATTATTATTATTATTATTAAATTATTATTATTAGCAAATTATTATTATTAGCAAATTATTATTATTTACAGTAAATTATTATTATCAACAGCAGCTGCTTGCAATTACTGCAGGTTCAAGTCCCACCAGGCCCAAGGTTGACTCAACCTTCCATCCTTTATAAGGTAGGTAAAATGAGGACCCAGATTGTTGGGGGCAATAAGTTGACTTTGTATATAATATACAAATGGATGAAGACTATTGCTTGACATAGTGTAAGCCGCCCTGAGTCTTCGGAGAAGGGCGGGATATAAATGCAAATTTTAAAAAAAAGAAAGAAAATTATATATTGTAAATAGTGCTTTGTACACTACCAAGAGTTGTTAGTTTGGTGTGTTATCAGAACATCCACAGGAAAGAATGAAAAAAGTCAAGTAGTGGGCTATGTCACATGACTGAAGCCCCATCTCTTTTGAATATGTGGTCAAAAGACAAAGCAACTTGTACAAAGTGATAAAATTTTGATTGCACAGTTGCCTTGAATGTTGCATCTTGACTATTTTGACATCTCTCTCCCTCCCCCCCTCTGTCTCTCATACACACACACACTTCTGCCACAGGATAAAATTTTCTGATAAATAAATAAAGCAGACTTCATTATCTGATAGTAAGGTTACCCGTGAAGCACCTCTCCAAAGATATTTTAAAAGAGTGCTAAAATATCCTGCTAATGGTATTTAAGGACCCTCTTCCTCAGAGGAAGTAAGCATTCCAGAAATTGGTACAGAAATATTTTTACTTACTGACTCTGAGATCTATAGGATCTCTAATAATGGCTTAGATTACTGTACTTTTTAAAGTACTTTAGATATGGCTACATCTTGCATGATTTTACTGCTGATGTGGTGATATGAAAAGTGGATCATTCTGCACCGTTTTAAACAATTCAAAGACATCATAAGGATAATTGTCTTGTTGAAGGCAAATAAACTTAATAAAGACCAAGATTTTTTAAAAAGTCATGTGTTTCAAGTGCAGTGTAAAATAGTATGAGTGAAAGTTGATTATGGACAATGACTCAGTTACAGTAGTGAAGGTACATCACTGAAAGACCCAAAGAACCTGGTTAATCTCCCAATCCTACCATATTGTCATGGAGAAAATCTACTTTGTGTTCATTAAAAACTAATAAGAGTCAATACTGGCTTAATGATACATAATATACCAGTAGTATGAAGATAATAAAGCACAGGGAGAAACTAGCTTTGGATGAGCAAAAGACATAATTCACTGCATCTCAAATCTCTAGCTGTTTCCTTAAAGATTTATTAAGTGCATAAACTCAGCATCCAAACTTTGCTCTCCAACTGGGAAACATCTGGCTGAGAGATTTTAGAGATCACAGTTCTGCTACTTCAAGAGATGACTTTTCAGAAAGCTAAGTGTATTTATTTCTCTTATAAAAGTATTTTGGATGTGATGAATTAATTAATGTAATATACATGTACATGTATATTACATTAAATGTATATTAGGAGCAAAGGAATCAGAAAATTAAAAATATTAAATTTATGTTATCTAATCATTTGAAAAAGGACAAGGAACTACTTGGACATATAAATATTAATTTTAGGAGAAGTAGGAAGCACCATGCTGTCCTTTTCTGAAGCAATCTGGACCCTGTGATTCTTCAGTAGATGGATTTCAGAAATATTTGTGAAGTAACTAGAACTGAGATAAACAAAAATGCCAATTTGTTCATCATGCATTTCCCACATACTCAATTTTGATTTCTTTCCCCTTGCTCTTGTAACAGAGGCCTTTGCAGGGTGTGGTCAACAATTTTCAAGATAACAGTGTGATGTACACGTAAAAACCAGATGGAGCTTTGATTGCACTATTGTGACCATCCTTTGTGACCAAACAAATGACAATCCTTGTGTCCAAACAAATAATCCCCTCAGCACTGTCAAACTATTTACTAAATCTGCACTACTATTAATCTTCTCATCGTTCCCATCACCTTCCACTTATTACTGTAACTTTGTTGCTTGTATACTTACAATTTATACTGATATTGTTTCCTGATTGCTTATTTGTAGCCTATGACTACCATTAAGTGTTGTATCATTAAGTGTTAAATTTGTACTCTATGACTATCATTAAGTGTTGTACCTTGATGAAGGTATCTTTTCTTTTATGTACACTGAGAGCATATGAACCAAGACAAATTCCTTGTGTGTCCAATCACACGGCCAATAAAAATTCTATTCTATTCTATTCTTTTAGGACCACATCCTCCAGACTCTCTTGCTTTGTAAGAGAAATTTGAGAAGTAAATTTCCAACAGCAATATTGAAAACATTCTTTGTGTGCCGGGAGTCTGCATTGAATAGGTTGCTTGAAGCTCCACAAAGTTTAAGAAAATTAACACCCAGTGCATATTGCAGCGGCTGTGTGGCTGAGTGCTTAGAACTGCAGGTCCAGAGAGTGGAAATTTAAACCCCCCAACACTTTTTTATTGCAATTAGGAGAAAGGAAGGCATAACATTTATTAATTCTGGCTGTGCTACAGAACTAAGCAGCCTTTATTCAAAAGGAAAAGGGGGCCTGGGATCAATATTTTTCTTGTTTAAGAAAAATGATGTCTCTACTTGCAAAGTATTTTATATGATTCTAATTCTATGGCAAAAGCTGATTTGAATAGCAATAAATAAGCTGCAGGTTCCTTGGCTACTTCTTCAAAAACTCATCTGGATGCAATGCTGAGAAGTAAAATAAGGAAAAAGTACAGCTATTTCATTTTTATTAGGGAAAACCTTTTGGTTGAGGCACCTCCAAGAAATAGTGCTTATTCTTCCTACTTCAGCCCTTTACTTAAAAGGATTTTCTCCCACCCTCCCCCTCCCCCTCCCTCTCCCCCTCCTCTTCCTCCTCCTCCTCCTCTTCCTCCTCCTCTTCCTCCTCCTCCTCCTCCTCCTCCTCATCACATCATAATCATGATTATAGTAACATGCCTACTATTATTACAAATTAACTTTTGATTTATTAACAGAATGACCACCAGTGCCTAACTATCCATTTTTTGGCTCTTTTCTCTAACACTCCCCATTTTGGTTCTCTCCATGACCCATCAAGATAACTAATTTGTTTACTGGAAGCTGCATATCAGTTGGCAAGCCCTGCCATCTGCTACATCAACATTCAGATTCTTTAGGTTTTCTTATAATAGCAGTTCTAGCTTAACTAAAGAAGAGGGACACGTGTGTTATAGGTAGTTCTGATGCTTATGATACATGTTTTCATAGAATCAAATTTCTTATAAATTGCTTTGTAGATAACCTGTGATTATTGGGTTTATGAGTGAAAAGGGTTTATTTGTAAAATGGAGAGATGCATCCCAAATTCAGTCTTAAAGTCATAACATTATTATATGTACATCACACTTACGTCATTTAAATAGCAACATCCTTCCCAGCCCTTTCAATAGCCAGGAATTGGCTTGTTTGCCCCAGGTTGAAATCATTTTTAACACCATGAGTGGGAAGGAAACCTCACACTGTTAGTTACTAAGAAAAATAGGTAACTTCTCCATTTGCATATAAGATTGACACTACCTTCTCGATGAATTGTCCTTCCAAATCCCTGTATATAACTCAGTATTATAACATGGTCTTGAAGTTCTGACAGCCACCTCCCTTTTGCCACAGTCACAACTGCATTTTGGGCATTTGGCAACTGGCCTGGATTTATGGCCTTTGCAGCATCCCATAGGCACTTAACCATGATTTGTAACCTTTTTTTTTTTTGCTAAAAGCTAGCATTTATTTCCAGCTTCTTGGGTGGGGGGAGAGAAATATGATGGATTGACATAATGCCCATTGTGTTTCTTAATTCTTACAGTGCTTGCTTAACAAACCTGGCTTAACAACAACTGTTAAGGGTCATAAAACTAGACACAGTTACGTGGTGACCCATTTAAAACCAGAATGATTTACAACCATAATTCTGGGTTCAATTAAGGCTGTAATTTGTAACTTTCTTTGTAGAGAGTTAACATTTTTTTCCAAATAGATACCTTTCTATATGTCTTTTTCCTATGATTACTAAGACAACGACGACTATTACTACTACTGCTACACACAGAGACACAAACCTTTTCCAAATGATAATGATATTCCAAATCTTACATTGATTTTGATCCTGGAAATTAAATTGTTAGCTTGTGCTCTGAGTAAATTTGTTGAGAAATAAAGTATCTACAAATGGTTCTGCGTATTTCTACAAGAAATATCATCAATTTATGTTTCATTTAATTTGTTGTCATGGAGAAAAATGAGATTTGTCTCTTTTCTTTCCCATTGTGAATATTGTGAACAGCTCTTTTTAAAGACGTGTGATTTTATTATGTTATGCATTTGATTTGGGATTCACAAAAAACCTCTGAACAGAAACCAGCTGATATGAAAGCTGACAGACTAAGTTTAAAGAGATGCTGTGTCCACAACCAAAGCACAGAACAATGGAGAAAACCTGGTGTCTTTATAAGTAGAATTTGATCAAGGAAAGCAATATAAAAGCATATGCCTTATTATGAAGAAAGTACTTCCTGATGAGAAAAATTACGAAAAAATTGGCCTCATACCATATAACATACAGTAAATTTTCATGTTCTGCCAGCTTCCCTTTTTTAAAAAAAAATTGACATTGCTGGACAAGTTTAGGAATGACATTGTGTTTAGATTTCTTTTCAAATCACTCAGCTCAAGTAGCATCTCATATTTTAGAATTTTATTTCTATAACCCCATGTGCAACAGGTGTCTTCTACATGTTACAAGGACATAAAAATGACATTAGGCACTGTTACATAATCATGGAAATAACAAAATTATATTTGCATCATGATCTCTGATGCAAGTATGTTTAATGTGTCACAAGTGAATGACCTCATGATGCATAGCTTATCATTTTATTCCCACCATAGATGTTCATGTACAGATAACCTTGGGACTTTCATGACTGTGAGAAGGCATTCTGTGAATCACATTGAACAATATAGGCCTCACGGCTACTATGTGCTTATGTTTTTCCATTCAAAAGAGCATATTCTTATAGCAAAAAAGATACACAGGAATGCATCCAGTTCCAGAAACTACTATATTTTAATTCGTATGAAAACAGAATGTTGTACTATTTATTGATATATTAAAATACATTTAGGTGCCCTGGTGTTCTAAAGATTGCAGGATAGATTTCAATCTATCAATTACTCTTGGTTGGTATCTTCTTTGAAGGGAGGGGAAGGGAAGGAAGAGATTCATTTCTTTATTAATTAACGATACTTCATCTTTTTCCTGCTTTCTTCCAATGCTCCGATCTTAACCATAAGAGTGAAGTTGCAGGAATGGGCAAAAGGAGAACCTTCATTTCATGTGAACATTGCTGGGAGCTTCTTTACAAGGGAAAAAAGACAATTAGCTACCAATCCAGGGTTGCAATACCCCCCCTTTTCCCAATTATTCAAAACATTGTTTACGTTCTGTAAAATAGGTATTTCTCAATATTTCTCCTACACTGGGATGTAATTTAAGTGATAAATTTAAGATTTTTTACAAGCATTGTAATAAACCTGCACTAGATGAAACTGATTATTAACATGATTGCACAGGTCATAGGGTCATTTGGTATTCAGATTAAGGGAAAAGAAGGTGCCTATTTTTAAGAGTTATATATAGTTTGTAATGAATTTGACCTATTCAGATCTTTCATCATTTTGAAAGAAATGGAATATTTGAAACCAAGAGGTGAAATGCTATTATAGTTGCAATGAAAGAAGCCAACAGATAACATACATTTCAAGGAACATGAATCAAAGTTAGATCCTAATCTATTCTTTTCATATCATCCCATGCAGTACCTTCATGCTACTTATGCTTGAAAGATACACCTTGTTGTTCTTTCACCGTCAGTTTGATTCTATTTATTTCCTATTCCTAGTAAAGACTAAGGAAGAAGAAGATCATAGTAAAAAAAGAGAGCACCTTGTTTTGTTTATTTCTTTCCAAATGTGGGTATCTGCTGCCTTCTTGTGGAAATGATTGGTATTCCTTTAAAAAAAAGCAGAGCAGCATCTTCGCAGTTTGACATTTTTTTAATTTCATTTTGTCACAACAGTATACACAAACATCGACATAAAAAAAATAACACATCATAAAAGAAAAATATATATATATAAGCAAAAGTATGCAACAGCTATGTTAATTTGATATAATGAAGGGAACGGTGGGCACTTTTGTGCTCTTATGCACGCCCCTTATAGTCCTTTTAGGAATGGGGTGATCCTGTTTAATGTCTTCTAAAACTGAAAAAAAGAATCAGCCTTCAGAGTTTTTTTTATTGTCTTTGAGGTTTTATGGGCATATGGGAAGGAATTTATAGTTAGCAGACAGCAAAGAGCTTGTCAAAGGACTCTATAATGAACCCATCCAACAATCATTGTGCCTTGACTATTGTTCATTTGCTTGTGGAAAGCCTAAACAAGCTTGTCCTGTATCTCTTTAATTCACTCTGGATCTATTGAACTCTATATTTTATCTATGTTTTACTGTGTGGAAATGAGGGTTAGATTCTGGCGATCTCACATTAGATATAGTTGCTTCTTATCTGTCCTACCATGAAGGGCTAATATCAATCCTGCAAGGCTTAAAGTTTTTGTCCCCTCCTTTCACTTTCACTTTCCAGAGAACTAAGAAGACTCTCTTCTGCAATACTTTCCATGTGATATGAGCCGTGGTGGCGCACTGGTTAGAATGCACTACTGCAGGCTATTTCTGCTGATTTCTGGCTGAAGTTCGGCAATTCAATTCTTACTGGCTAAGTTATATTCAGCCTTCCATTCTTCCGAGGTGGGTAAAATGAGGACCTAGATTGTTGGGGTCAATAGGCTGACTCTGTAAACCACTTAGAAACTGCTGTAAAGCACTGTAAAGCGGTTTATAAGTCTAAGAGCTATTGCTAAATTGCTATTGGCAGGTTCTCCAGTTTGTGATCCTTCCTCCTGTCTCCAAATCCATTTGCACATACCATTACAGCTCCCCACCACAATCATACCTTTAACAAACACTGTGAGATAGGCTGACTTAAAGATTTATTTTATTTTTATTTATTTTGTCAATCATATATAAAATAACAGGTAAAAATATAAACATAATTTGGATAAGTAAGTAAAAAGTAAAAAGGAATATTAGGACAGGGACGATAGGCATGCAGGTGCACTTATGCATGCCCCTTAAAGACCTCTTAGGAATGGGGTGAGGTCAACAGTAGACAGTTTAAGCTTAAAGTTTTGGGGGTTTGGGGAAGAAACTAGAGAGTCAGGTAGTGCATTCCAAGCATTGACCACTCAGTTAATGAAGTCATATTTTCTGCAATCGAGTTTGGAGCAGTTTACCTTGAGTTTGTATCTATTATTTGCTCGTGTATTGTTGTGGTTGAAGCTGAAATAGTCATTGACAGGTAGGACATTGTGGTAGATAATTTGGTCAGACTGAATTTGGTATATAGATGGAGAATACCAGGACCTTGCGGACGTGTTCAGAGGCTGGGTGTGATGCCCTACCCCCCCCCGTCCCCCCGATCGTGAGACAGACTGTGACATTGAAATCATCTCTGGGGCAAAACTACCCAAACCCAAACTGTATGCCATGATGCCCCAGGAAATGCAAGAAATGCACAAATATATAGACAAAAATCTAGCAAGAGGGTTCATCGAGCCAGCCAAGCCATGGGTCGCAGCCCCAGTCCTGTTCAAAGAACACTGTGAGGTAGGCTGATTTAAAGATCTGTTTCATTAAAGCAACTCAAATGGAGTAAACACTGACACTGACAAATGTAGTAAACACTGACAGAGAGAACAATCAACCAATGAAAGAGCTTGCCTTCAGAAATTGTGGGAGCTTCACCACTGGAGGCTTTCAAGAAGTGACTGGACTGCCATTTGTCAGAAATGGTGTAAGGAATGAATACTATGGCCAAAATTTCTTGCCCAACTAATCATTGTCACCTTTATATTTTCTTCTTCCATTTTAAATCTTAATAATAAATTATATGTTTTAGTAATCATTTTCCCCTTGTTCCTAATAGTATTTTATCAAGTTCCAATTGATCTCCATAATGCTTGGGCAGGGGGTTGGACTAGATGACCTACAAGGTCCCTTCCAACTCTGTTATTCTAACCTTACATCCAAAATTTGCTGAATTTGCGACCACAAGAAGTTCTCCTTCCTCCTTCTCTACCAACTGGGCACAGGAAGACCATCAACCCAGATAACTTGCCAAAAACTACAACAGAAATTAAAGTCAAGGCTCCAGCATTAGCATAAGCGTCACAACCATTTCCTTCGGTGAATTTACCTTTTTTAAAATTTAAAAAATAATATTTATTGAATTTTCAAACATTTAAAACACAAAACACATATTTACACTTATAAACAGCTTTTCCATATCAGTATCCATATCTTTTGTAACAATCGTATTTACAAAAATTCTATTTATATAAATCACTATCCTATATTATATCCTTATTTAAATTATAATAATATCTCTTCAGAAATCAATATCATATATTTCTTATAAATTTTATATTCTATATATTATACTTTTTATGACTTATACCTTAGGTTTTACGTTTACTCTCGAGCCAGGAATACCATCTATTCCAAATTTGATAATACTTGGATTCTTCCTTCTCCTTCATTTCCATAGACAATCTATCCATTTCTGCACATTCATAGATTTTCCTTATTATCATGTGGTCTGGAGGAGTGTCAGCTTGTTTCCAATTCTGTGCTAAAGCAATTCTAGTTGCTGTTAATATATGTAATGTTATGTATTGTAATTCTTTCCCCATTTTCCCATCAATTTCCCATCAATTTCCCCAAAGCTTTAACCAAAAACTCTCTACTATTGACCTCACCCCATTCCTAAGGGGCGTACATAAGAGCACAAACATGCCTACCGTTCCTGTCCTATTGTTTCCTTTCATTATATCCAATTAATATAGTTATCACATACTTATGCTAATATATATGCTTATATATTATTTGGTATTTTCATGCTTATGCTTATATATACTGTTGTGACAAATAAAAAAATAGTATTTATTGAATATTCAAACATTTAAAACACAAAACACATATTTACACTTATAAACAGCTTTTCCATATCAGTATCCATATCTTTTGTAACAATCGTATTTACAAAAATTCTATTTATATAAATCACTATCCTATATTATATCCTTATTTAAATTATAATAATATCTCTTCAGAAATCAATATCATATATTTCTTATAAATTTTATATTCTATATATTATACTTTTTATGACTTATACCTTAGGTTTTACGTTTACTCTCGAGCCAGGAATACCATCTATTCCAAATTTGATAATACTTGGATTCTTCCTTCTCCTTCATTTCCATAGACAATCTATCCATTTCTGCACATTCATAGATTTTCCTTATTATCATGTGGTCTGGAGGAGTGTCAGCTTGTTTCCAATTCTGTGCTAAAGCAATTCTAGTTGCTGTTAATATATGTAATGTTATGTATTGTAATTCTTTCCCCATTTTCCCATCAATTTCCCATCAATTTCCCCAAAGCTTTAACCAAAAACTCTCTACTATTGACCTCACCCCATTCCTAAGGGGCGTACATAAGAGCACAAACATGCCTACCGTTCCTGTCCTATTGTTTCCTTTCATTATATCCAATTAATATAGTTATCACATACTTATGCTAATATATATGCTTATATATTATTTGGTATTTTCATGCTTATGCTTATATATACTGTTGTGACAAATAAAAAAAATAATAACCCAAGAGAAACAATTCTGGCTTCAGTGCTATCCTCTGTTCAGTTATCTCTTCCAGCCACTTTCTTATCTTACACCAATACTTTCTGGTCTCAGGACACGTCCACCACATGTGGCAGAATGTTTCCTTCTTGAAGCCACATCTCCAGCACTCAGGCGATTGGTTTAAGAACTTCTTGGTCAATCTGGCTGGTGGTAGATACCAGCAATAGAACATTTTATAAAGGTTCTCCTTATAAGCAGCTTACATCGTTAGTTTGTAGTTTCTCTCCCATAATTTATCCCAATGTTCTAATTGAATACTATGGCCAAAATTTCTTGCCCAACTAATCATTGTCACCTTTATATTTTCTTCTTCCATTTTAAATCTTAATAATAAATTATATGTTTTAGTAATCATTTTTCCCTTGTTCCTAATAGTATTTTATCAAGTTCCAATTGATCTCCATAAATGCCATATTGTTCTCAATCTTTCTTATATTTTGTTCTAATTTGCAGGTATGGCCACCGATCAATTTTTATTCCTTGATTTTTTAAATCTTGCTCCGATTTTAAGTTTCCTTGTTCGTCTAATAATTCCGAATATCTTACCACTTTGTCTATGTCTAATACATTTGGATAAATTATTGCTTCTATTGTTGATATCCAAATTGGAAATTTCATATAATGTTTTTTCTTAATTTTGTCCCAAATATTTGTCAAAGCATTTTGCCCTAGATGTCTCTGGAAGTAAGTATGTGTTTTATTTTTCCCTTCCCATAGGAACGCATGCCATCCCAATTGGAGATTGTGACCTTCCAGAGTTAATACCCTCTTGTTATTTAATTGGACCCAATCTTTAAGCTATGATACTGCCGCCGCTTGATAGTATAATTCCCAGTCAGGGAGGCTGAAGCTGCCTCTGGTTCTAGAGTCCTGTAAAAGTTTAAGTTTTATTCAGGCTTTTTTTCCCCAACCAAATAAATTTACCTATTATTTTATTTAATTGTTCAAAGAATGTTTTTCCCAATCTTATTGATATTATTTGAAAAAGATATAACAATTTGGGTAATTAGGTAATTCATCTTTATTGTGGCAATTGTACCAATCAAAGATATTTGTAATTTGGCCCAATTATCTAAATCCTTTTGTATCTGTTGTACCAGTTTGTCATAATTGTCTTCTTTTATCGTGGAACATTTTGCCGTTAGCCAAATTCCCAAGTATACTTCACTTTTTTAACAATTTGGATCCCCAATTTCTTCCATATTTCCATAGCCAGTCTCTTTCACACTGAATTCAAGGGGTTTCTTCTTCCGCAATGGGGGATCACTCTTTTCCCTGTTGCCCCTAGAGTTTCCCCTCTACAATGCCGACCCCTCCAGGGTCAGACCTTGCCTCTACCGGCTTCCAGATGCAAAAATTTGGTCCGAAAAAACAGAGCCCCATTCTCCTGAACCGCACCACTGTGACAACACCCCGGAAGTCCTCAGTGAATTTACCTTTCAAGCATTTTTTTAAGAGATATGTTTTCATAGAAAAAGAAGGTGCATATTTCACTTGTTGACTCACACTTGCCCACAGCTCTCACCTATTTCTCTGAGCTGCGTAGAATACAATCAAAACCTTAAAAAATAAGCAAATATTGAAAGTAAAGATAGGAAATTGGAAGCATTAATCTTTTAATCTTCTGTTTAAATAACATGAAACCTCTCCAGATGTTCAATATTCTGAGTGATTATACTTTTGAAGTAAGGGGTGGTGGTGTTGCACTTAGAAACTCTTGTTATAGGAATTTCAAATAATGGTATGGAGTCTGATTGGTACAATAGGTTTCAATCCTTTGCTGAATAGATATCTGAGCATGGCTGGGCTCTAGGGACATCATGGAGATAAAAGAGAGGGTAGGTATTCTTTTAAATGTGCTGTTTGAGGGAAAAACAGAATTACGCATTGCACAATATATTTGCTGTTTAGGTAAAAGCACACTTTAAATGTATACTTAGATTCAAATCATAGCAAAGGCTAATTTTAAAATATTAGGTACATGAATGTAATCTACATGTGTAAACATATTTAGATTATCTCCTGAATAATGTTTTTATTATGAGGATGAGTCACATAGTCAGCCAGATGTTTAAATTGGATTTAATATTTTACTTATCTATCAAGTCCTTCCCAAAGACTTATGGTAAGCAAATGTTCTTCAAAAGTGTTAAATATATTATTATTGAGTGTGAGTAATCTATACTTGGATTCACAGTCTAAGACTGGTGGAAATTTAATTTTTCAAATCCTAATGAAGGACTTAAACACTATTAAGATTGCATCTAAGAATGCAGGCAATTCCAAGCAGGATATTTGTTTGTAAAATTAGGGTGTTCAGTTCTGATAAATCCAATGCTTCCAAATATTGAGGAAATTCTTTAGGTATCGCTTTGAAGGCTCCTATCACAATTGGTATACAACAGATTTCTTTTTCTATAAGCTTCAGTCTGCAAGTCCTGATATTGTGTATTTTTTCCCAATTGCTTTTCTTCAATCCTAGCATCATCCAGAATAGATGAATCAGACTTCTTTCTTTCCAATAACTGTTATAGCAGGCATGTTATGAACAAGTTGCTTGTTCATTTGGATCTTAAAGCCCATAATATCTTAACGTGTTCTTTTTCTAAATGCTCATCATTGTGATGGTCCAATAGTTTTTACCACATTCAGATCCAAACCTCTGGCCAAATGTTCAATGAATAATTCTAGCAACTCATGAGTCATGAGGCTGTTTATAACCAGCTTGTGAAATTCTTCTGCAGTCACTTCAGTTTGTCCTGTTCAAATATGTTGTCAGTAGGACCACTGATAATATAAAGAGTAAACGTTAGGGTTAGGGTTGGAAGATTCTTGGACAATCTCCACATTTGATTCCAATTTCCCTTAAATCTTCTTCATTAACTACCAGCTTCATTTGTCAAAATTTAATTGAAGTATTCATAAATTGCCACATCATTCCATTGATACCAAAAATCTGAAGACATTTCTCAGTCCAGCTACATGAATCCATCAATCCAATCCAATCAATCAATCAATCCATCCATCCAGCTACATTAAGGGGCGTGCATAAGTGCACAAAAGTGCCTACTGTTCCTATCCTATTATTTCCTTTCAATATATGTTCCTGAATATAATGTTGTGACAAATAAATAAAATAATAAAATGAAACAGAATCAGTTTTCTTTGTTATAGTCTATCCAAGCAGTAAAACAAATTTGTTCTTTTAAAAAATTATTTAAAACTAATTATTACTCAATAACTAGTCCTTTGTTCCTCTTGAATTTTTGCAGCATATTTTTATTTGTTGTTGTTATAGCTGTTGTTGTTAATTATATTAATATAACTATTACTTATATAAACCATATGTTTATTATTATATACATAAAATGTGAAATCACAGCTGTTTGTTCTTTAGTTGACTTTCATATGTTTTTCCCAAGAATCTAGCATGTCATAATGCAAGCAATGGGGTTTTCTGTAATTGACAGATGGAAATGTTGCGAATGCAGATATTTTGAAAGTGTCATCCAAGATTTTTCAGTATTGCAACTAGTGCTTATAACCACTGTGACCACTAACTGCTACATTTTTCAGCTTTGATTTTCAGATCTTGATGCTTTGTGTTCTTTCTCCAATTTTCTATTCTATTATCCTCTGTTATTGCCATACCAATTATCCACACCTTTTCTTTTTAACCACTGTTAAATTTGGTGTGTTAAGAGCCAAGACTTTATTACCCTTGTGTTAAAAACAATATTGCCAGGAAATGTGGACAAGCCTGCCACCTCGTGGAACAAAATATAAACAACACTTTATTTTCTCTATAAGATTCAAACAATTCATTTAGAGCAATTCTGATGTTTTCAGACTGTATTTTACGTCTTTCCAAAAGCTATTGTGTGAGTCCCCTCTTGGATCAATTCATCTAATTATTAACACCAATAGAGAGATCACAGATCAAAGACATTAAATGTAGAAGTTAATGGATTTGATTCCTGATTTGTTTAGATATCTGGCTATATCATCAGGTAGTTACTGAGATTCAAGAAATAATATCTTATGGTCACTTTTTAATAATAATTGCAGCAGGTTATGGGAATTTTCATAAAATGGCTATTTTTAGGGGGTCCAGCAATGTTTTAAAATCAGTTTACTCATTAGAAAGCTGATGAGATCTCTACCAGACAATGCTTATCTTTCTCTCCCCCACCCATGGCTGAAATGCAGCAGGTTCTGGAGGTTTTGAGTAGTTTGGAGAAACGACAAATACTACCTCTGGCTGACCTTAGAGTGGGGTGGGAATGGAGATTTTGCAGTATCATTTCCCTACCATGCCCACCAAACCACACCCACAGAACTGGTAGTAAAAAAAATTGAATTCCACCCCTTCTTTCTCCCCCTGGTAGATGATCATATATTCTACCAAAAGTTGCTTTTGTTCCAAACTACTGATCTATAAAAGTGCCATTTTTAAAATGAAATATTGAAAAGTCAGTAGAGGATATTTGTTGTTATGTTGTTGTGGCCTTGTTATGTTAGTTGGACAGCAACAATATATTAAGTTCTATGCAAAAGACATATGCATCTTAACTGTGTGGAACCAACAACTTTACAAGGGCAGGCAGAAGAGGAAAAGAGTAATTTCCCATAATTCCCTTGCAGCATTATCAAAACCTCCTTAATTAATATCAGCAGTGATTGACTCCACTGACCTGGAGAATTCCGTTGGAAATCAATTCACTAGCTGTCTGTCAAAATCAGATCTTCATTCCCAGTTGCAAGATTGGTAGCCACCCCACTTCCTCCAGGACACATATTTCTGTATCACTGTATCTTCTCCAGAACTCATCTGTAGGGCAATAACTTAACAGCAATGTTCTCATTAGAACTGGCATTCTTTTGCTATCAAAAGATAGCAACCAGCTGTCTTTTTATCTGATTGCGCATCAGCGTGCCTACTGCCCCTGTCGTAATGTTTTCTTATATTCATATCCTTTTCATGTATTTATAATTATGTTTACACTAGTATCTGTCATAAAATACATGCTTGATAAAATAAATAAATAAATAAATATCACTGACAGATTCCAGGTGAAATCTGCAGTAAAGAAATGGCTGAAAAATCTCCAGTTTCATCAGACACTCAAATTCCCCTTGCTTTCTATTTTTTCACAGAATAATGGCTGATCTTTCTTTCACAAAGGAAGGGACATTTAGATTAGTGGTGGGTTGCCCCTGGTTCCGACCGGTTCTATAGAACCGGTAGTAAAACCGGCAGGAGCTCCGCCCACTGACTCAAATGTCATCAAAACTCTTTTGCACATGCGCAGAAGCTTCTGTACATGTGCAGAAGAGAGCGTGCATGGGGGCATGATGTGAACCGGTAATAAAGATAAGTAGAGCCCACCCCTGATCTAGATGCCTAGGAACTCCTCAAATCTCTGCTACTTCTCCCTTGTGTTTTGAGTCTCAACTAAACTTTATTTTAATTATGTTGAACCTTTGACTGCAAAGAGCTTCCTATCTCCAAAGTCCTCAAAGAAGAGATTCACTCTTAGCATCTCTGTGGATTAAACACTATTTTAATTTTAAACATTATTTTTAAAATTGTGAAATATATAATAACATGAATCTAGTGTGTGTAATCTTGGGAAACTAAATAAATCAAGCTAAAATCTGCTTTGCAATTTTACAAACCTTTTCTTCCTCTGTAAACAAGAATTTGATTTATTTATTTATTTATTTATTTATTATTTTATCAAGAATGTTCAAGAACTTCATCATTAATTCTCTTGGTGGCATTTGGGGCTTACATTATTATATAACTGCCTACGTTCTTAGTTGTACACTTTCCTAATAACTCTGAAACTTTTCATGTTACCCAGTTTCATTTGAGGAGTTCGCATGCTTGTTTTTTGGAATGAATGGGAACTAAGATTTCTGAAAAAGCTGGTGAGAGAGAGACTAAAGACAAATTCATCAAATATATTTCTTGGCCACTCATCACTCATACATGCATATAGTATATTTGCACATACGATAGTATACTATTATAGTATATAGCAATATATGCTACATGCCCCTTTGGAAGACAGTTTCAGGCTATGAGACATCTGATAACAAAAATGCAAGCGAATTTGTCTGTGGGTGGGTGTTACCAGATGTCCATCAAGTGAAGGACTTGTCCTTTTTGTCTTCATGTCTTACATCTGGCAACATAGTCTTAAAATAAAACATTATCCAGCTTGGAGTGTCTTTTTTTTTTAAATTGAACCAAAACAGTATTCATGTATTGTCACTTTTTAAATTCTCTGCTTCTTTTTTGTCATCATCCACTAACAGACTCCATAACATAGATTTACATTATGTATTTCCTGATTCTAGCAATTGGATTCAATACAAAACCCTTCAAATATTTATTGTAATCTGTAGTTTACATGATTTGTCATTTATCTCTAGGGTAAAATTTGAATAGTGGATCATTTTACATTATCGCTAGCAAATGTTTCTGAAAATAAAAAATTATATTGCAAATCAAAAATAATATTTTCTGATGGTGGAAAAACTAACATAGTACAATTTCTTGTACAGCTGCTTTTTGCTGTAATTTTTATTGGAAAGTTAAATAGTTAATGTTTCCTCTTTTTCCTGCAGTTGTCCTCCTTTGCTTATTCAGTTATAACTCTTCAGATATCTGCCAACCTCGCTTATCAAGCTAAATGATCTGGCACTATTGATATAAGTGATCTTTTTTTAAAAAGGAAATTATGCTAACGTTCAAAAAAAAACCTAAGTGAACATTACTCTTTTTTTTTCTTTTATTGGGAAAACATGTTTTGTAATGTCTATGGAGATTCTCAGTCATCAAGGTCATGGTTGTCCCAAAAGTGCTTTTTTCAAGAGGCAACTGGATTTTCTGTTTTTTCTTTGAAGATGTTTCACTTCTCATCCAAGAAGCTTCTTCGGCTCTGACTGGATGGTTGGAAATGGAAGGATTTATACTTCTTGCAGACAGCTGGACAGCTGGTATTCTTTTAGCAGGTCGTTAAAGTCACCTGGAGATTTATCTGTGTCATCATTAAAAGACAATAATGTTTTTTAATTAAAAGATTATTAAAAATAATCTTTTAACAATGAAATCCATATTTTGGACAGAGAGGGTGGCTGGTTTGAAAGAGGGGTTAAAGAGGCCATCTATGTCAAAATTGAACAGCCCTCTCTCAGCAGAGGGGAGGGATATGACATCATCTATTTCCAGTCTACAACACAGCCCTTTCAACAGTTCCAAGAAGGCTCCATACCAATTTGCACCACTCAGGTGACTCTGATGACACAGATAAAACCTCCAGGTGACTTTAATGACCCGCTAAAAGAATGCAAATGACCAGCTATCTGCAAGGAATATAAATCCCTCCCCACCATCCAGTCAGAGCTGAAGAAGCTTCTTGGATGAGAAGCGAAAAAATCTTCAAAGAAAAACCAGAAAGTCCAGTTGCCTCTTGAAAAAAAAAACCACCTTTGGGATTACACTTTTGTAATCTCAAGCTTTAAAAGGAGGAATTGGAGCCTATTTATTAAATATGAAAAAACGTTGCCACCAATAGATCAGATTTTTTCTACTCTGGCAAATGCAACTACTACAATTTCCAGAATTCCCAAGCCATTGTACTTATTGGGAAATTCTGGGAGTTCTTGTCCACACTTGCCAACTTTAAGATGGCAAGTTTGAAGAACACAATATTAGAATCT
Organism: Ahaetulla prasina; assembly: GCF_028640845.1. Taxonomy (NCBI): domain Eukaryota; kingdom Metazoa; phylum Chordata; class Lepidosauria; order Squamata; family Colubridae; genus Ahaetulla; species Ahaetulla prasina. The sequence goes on along the minus strand of NC_080542.1, from coordinate 111,405,951 downwards.
AGAAAAAACTATTATGTCATTTTGAAAATCTTGGAAGAAAGATGGGACTTTTAAAAAAAATTAGATCCATATTTTTATTTTGTTGTTGTAGGTCAATTTTCTTCTATTAAGTGATGGCCATCCACATTCACTTTTAGGTCCCATCATCCCTAAACAAGATGGCCACAGGTTTTGAACTTCATTAGCCATTTTGCTGAGATTTCTGACATTTGAAACCCAATTGATCTGAAAATTAGGTTGAGAAAGTCTAAACTGCACAAGAATCTTGAAGGATTAAATGAAATCTGCCAAGAGTTCAAAGCAAGCACAAGTGGCTTCTTCAAGATTCTAAGTAGAACAAAGATTTATATCAAGCTCCAAGTAATGCACCCATTACAAATTGAACTCTGAGGCATTGCTTTTCCTCAAAGAACAAATTTATTTAGATACATCATCTTGGAGCTACTGATGAAAAGCCAGTACTGAAGTTCCTGGGCTTTTCACCAAAATATAAGTTTCGGCTTCTCCAGTTTCCAAAACAAACTGTCACATTGTCCAACCAAGATGGGAGCTGTTGCTTAGCGATTACTCTCTTCCTCCTCTGGTCAGCCAGCCGTTGGAATGTGCCTGACTCATTGGCTAGCAATGATACTTCGACTGAAGGCTCCATCCTCCTTCAGCTCCAAACTGTGTTAAACTGAATTCAGGTCAGAATACCCAAAGATACAAACAATCCCATACCCCACTCAATTCAGGCTTGAATTTCATTCTTCTTTTTTACCCTTCCCTTTGGCACAAAAATGTATATTCAACAAGTTTTGTCCCATAATAATCCATTGGAATCTTACTTCAAATTTGATATATTTCTGCCACAGTGAATGACTTCATGATTGAAATCAAAGAATGTTGCCATCTGCTACATCATCTTTCTAGCCAATCTTAATCTATTTTTAACAGGCTATCATTTTGGGGCCAAGGACGTGTTACTGATTCAAAAAACTTAAATTGAATAGGTTGGATACATCTGCATTATGGTGCCAAAACCTCCAGCCACATCAGAGATTCTATCATTTTCATAAAAGTCATTGACGTGTCACTCTAAAACTGCCTTAAGAGTCCATTTAATTGGGACTATTGTGCTCTGTGAGTTTTCAGCTGATGCCTTTTCCAATATATACACAAACTCCATTCTGGCAACATTAAAACCAATTAGCAAGGAGTTGCCACTTCAGAAGTGAATTAAAGTTGACAGCCCAATCAATAAAAATGAGGTAAATATCCAGCTGAGGGGGGAAAGGGCCATCTGTTCATCTCTCAGTGAGAGGACAGGAAGAAAAGGGGGTTGGATGGGGAAAAGAACTGGTGTACAACATGACACGCATAATCTTCTCTTTGTTTTCTTGTCACAGTGCCAGCGTTCTCCACATACCTGAAAGCCATACCCATTTTTCAATACTTCATTTTCTTTCCCAAGTATGTAGAAATTGGGAAGCAATTGGGAAGCCATAGCCTTTCAGAAGTTTCTGAAATATTACTTTCAACATCTCTCATCATTTCCCACATTAGCTGCTCCTATGGGACATTGTAGTTCAGCCACAGTTGTATACACTATATCTAGGGATAATTTAGGGCAGGGGTCTCCAACCTTGGCAACTTTAAGACTTGTGGACTTCAACTCCCAGAATTCCTCAGCCAGCTTTGCTAGCTTAGGGATTCTAGGAGTTGAAGTCCACAAGTCTTAAAGTTGCCAAGGTTGGAGACCCTGATCTAGGGATTATGAAGCCCAGCCATTCTGTAGTAGACAAAGTAAAGCTTCAAGCAAAAATAAGCAGGAGTGAGGAAATTAACTATTTTGAGGGAGGTTGAAGCCAAGTGAACCAGACATGATGAAAAATGTGCAGGCCTATTTTACATAGGTGCTGTGGCTAGGATTTTTGGTTCTTTCCTTAAAACATTGTTAAGTGTAATCTGGTTCTCACAATTTTACTATATGTTGCCCAAAGTTCCATTTGTGAGATGGCCAGGTATATTAATTTGATGAACACATTAACAAATAAAAAGCAAAATGGGTTTGGTTGTTGTTTTTGTCTATCCAATTTACATATGGTAGGTGCCCATCAAACATTTAAAAACCAACAGAAAAAAACAGCTCTAAAGTGATTCATCATCGGTGTCCTTGGAAAAGAAAAAAAAAAACCCTTCAAATTCAGTTATGCATTAAATTAGGAGGGGGGAAGGAAGGGGCTATTTTTTTTTAATGCTCATGGGTCATAATTCAAGTTTTTTGGATAGCCCAATGGTTGTAATAAACATGGTGATAAGGGAAGTGGGCATGGTTCAGAAAGTTCAAAAAGTAATGATTTGGGAGGAAAATAGGATTTTAAAAAAATGTGTAACATTTTATGAAGTAGCATCTAACCTTGGTGATCTCAAAAATTTAAACAAGGTCAGACCTGCTGCTAGAATGAAAGATGACCAGGAAACAGCATCGCTTAAGCTTGATTGAGATGTTGAAACTACATTCCCACAGGGCATGAATAAAGCTTTTCTCCAGCAAAGGAGATGGATAACTGTAGATAGTCACTAGGAGTTCAATTTGTAGAAATCTTTGCCTGAAGCCTCTTTTAGAGCAGGGGCTTAAAAGCCCCAAGGAAACCTCTTGGATGAGATCTCCATCATTACATTTGTTGTCAGTTAAAGAGATAGTGGAATCATTTGAGGGAGCAAACTGTTTTGCTGTCACTGGGAGGAAGGAATGCCAACAGAGAGGCTGAACACCTGGGACACTCTCTAGGGTGGATAGGAGGGTGGATGGCAGAAATACAACGTTGGCATTTATATCAATACATATCAGGGCCCATAAAATGTGTGCGACCACTTGACAAGAGTTTTCTAGAGCTTGTGGCTGCTATCTATTGCTTGCCCCTGTAAAAGTATGTTAAAGCCACCTGTTTCACTTCAATCTGTTACTCTCCTGTTGGTTCCGCTATGGTGACAAGCTGATTTTTCAGCAGAGCACAGCCAAATTGTGGGTGTTTTTTTTTTTTTTAAGTGAGAGATTGGTCATAGGCCTGTGCTTATGGGCACCAAAGCAGCTGTTCTGTCTCCCCCAATCACAACCAAGAAGACATGCGAGCTGACTATATTTGCCAGTAATTTATTCCTACGACAGATATCAGTTCTGACAACGAACCTGCAATTGCCTGCCAAGTTCTCTTATCTTCTCAGAAGCCAACGTAACTGCAGTTCGTTGCTGGAGCAACCAAGAGTTCAGAAATAAACAGAAATCCAGAAGCCAAATTCTTAGTCTCGAAATATTGCAGCCAAAGTTTCAAAGAGTCAGTTTTTGTCTGTCACAAGAAGCTATAGAGCAGCTCCTCCTGCTTTTATACCCTGTGGGGTGTGGCTCCATGACTCAGCACTCTCTAGGCCTGCCCCACCCCTTCTTTTGTTGTTCCCGCCTCTTCTTTCTGTGATGCCTGGGATTTAAGCAGGACTGATTGTCAGCAGCTGGGTCTTGAGGCATTGCCTGGGAGGGGGAAGGTGTGGGAGAAAGAGGCCTCATCATCTCCTCCACCTGGCCTGCCTCTGGAACCTGGAGCAGAGCCAGAAAGGAAGGTCCTGCGGAGGGAAGCCCTGTTGGCTCTTCCACCTCACTCTCTGAGTCACTCTCTGCCAAGAGGCCAGGCTCGGGAGCCGGAGACACAACAGCAGCTGCTACCTTTACCCATGTTGTATTGACTCCATTTTGGGGGGGGGCTTACACTGTAATTCTTGTGTGATTCCCATTACAAAATAGTGCAATCCTTGGTTTCTTGCCTTATCTTTTCCCCCATTTCCCTTGGTGCCCTTATTTCAGAAGTTCTCTTGCAAAGGATGGAGTGGGAGAAGGGGTCATGGCCTTTCATTTTAGTTTTGCGCAACTATCATCCACATCCTATACTTTGAATGGCAAACCAACAAGGCCTGGAGGAGGGGCTAAGCCGAAGGGAACACACACACAAAAAACCCTCGGTGTATTTCCCAGAAAGTGGTTGTGAGGGAAACGTGGCCCAACGACTATACCTTCCCAGCCACATTATTTACTGCCTTGAATTACTAACTTTCTTTCTAGCCTATTTTTAGGTTACATGGAAGAATCATTTATGCAGCTTCTTTGGGCATATAAAAATTCAAAAATAATTGTTGCTGTTGCAAAATTTACATTTGTAACCTGTAGAATTTGCATGCTGTTGATGGGAAAATAGGTTAGGCATGGTTATAGCCTTTTATTATGCATACCGTGTTGTAATTTGTGCTACGTACTGTCTTTCCTTCTCTTTTTAATGAAGTCTGGGTCAGTGGCCCACAATATAGTGTGTGAGTAGTTTTAAATAATTTTCAGTGGGCTTTCAGCAATGAGAACTTTCAAAATAGGTATCAGAGGAGAAAAAAGAAACAGCAACTTGGGGACAAATAAACAATACTGAGTTGACTATTATTTTACTATCATGGAAATGGAGAACACTCAGAAGCGTCAATCAGACCATTGCATACATCCATGCAGACATACAGTCTGAAATCCCAGCCAAAAAAAAAACAAACCCAATGAAAAACTACCAAGAATTCTGGTGACATGTTGAACAGCTAGAAACAATTACGAAATCACCTGAAATTTGGTCTCCCCAGAATGCAAAAAGTTGAATGTTTAGTTTTCTATTGTATAATAATCTCTTCTGTGGTCAGTATCCTTCCTGGCATCAGTTATATTGTACAAATAGATCTGAGAAGGAATATTTTCCATGGGACATTTTTAGTAGTACTGTTATAGAGCTAAAAACAAGTCTTGCCATTGAAATATCTTTGAAAATGTTGTTCTTCTGGAAGGGTCTTAAGAATTACCACCTATTGTGTCTTCTTATATGTACAGTGGAGAAGGTTTTTATATCCAGCTGTGGCAATCATTTGGACATTTAAAGTACCAAAAGACAGCCTAGCTTTTAGTTTAAATGAGAAGAATGATAATGAATTCCTGGACCTTAACACTATTGGTGACATACAGTGTTATTACTAGAGTTTCATTCCTAAAGGGTGAAAGTTGCTTAGTTACTCCAATGCAGCAACACAACAAAGCAGTTAACTCACTTATCCATTTTGTGTTAATATTTATTGTTTGCATCATCTCAGTTATGTACAAATATCCCATTTGAAAATGTAAGTACATTTACATTTTCACGTGTTCTACATTAACTGAATAAAATTTGGTGACAATATACACACATTTGCAGCTGTATAGAAATGTTTTGTCCATTAAAAAAGAAAAAAAATACATAATTAAAAAATGAAAATGCTTACAAATTAACAAAAAGTAAACATTTCCCCTTCATTCATGTTCATTATCTAAGGAAAAGAGAGCAGAAAATTCAAGTAAATTGTGGTTGCAATCCAGTGCATACTTACTATAGGTGAAATATAAACCCTACTGAATGCAACAGGGTTAATTTCTTAGTAAACACTCAGGATTGCATTGAACATTATGCAAAAGAATTTTCTTTTTTCTTTTTACTTTGGGTGAGCACAATTTACAAAAAGTTAAAAGATATTTCTTTTCTTTCCAAAGCTTTCTTTTACTATGTTCTTTACATCATTTAAAATTAATCATTTTACAGTATTACATTTGGGGGAAAAATACTCAAAACATATGTAACACAATGGAGTTTTAAAACTGAAAATGTTGGAAGAACTAGCAAATGTAATCATCTTTTAAAACTACCATTTATAAACTGAAGTTACAAACAGAACAGAATTAAGAAAATGCACACTCAGTATTTCCAGGATAGATTAGAGATATAGAATCACTGAAAATATTATTTTTTACAAGTTAACAATTTACTGCTGTGGCTGATTTAGGCACTGGATTTGTAGAAACAGATTTTAAAAACAACTTCATCTTATACAGATATTTGCAACCACAGATTCAATACTATTTTTTGTTTGCTAAATTTAACACAATCCAGGCTATGTTTCTGACTTTCTCGCTGGCCCAATGATGATTTAAAATAATTTTCTTTCTTTACATTAAAAGAAAACTCTAAGCATTTTGCACATCTTACCTTTCCGGGCTGCATTCCTTACTTGAGACTAAATTCTACTGAACACATTTGACTTGCTTCCAAATGACCATGTTAAGATTACACTGTGAATATAATCAAGTTTGGTGGTTCTATTTGGATAGTATCTTTGAGAGTTATTATTAGTAAACTGGTTGAATGGTTTATTTATTTTCCAAACAGCTGTTGCTCAAGGATGCTTAGAACATTCCTCCTTCATGCTGATAACTGCAGATTCACTTCATATAGGAGCACCTTTTTAAATAGCATAAACAGTATCAGAGAAGACAGATTCTGAACCTGTATCAACATTGAAAATGTTACGGCTAGATTGCGTGGTGGAATTCTCAATGAACAGAATGTGAATCAAGATTAAGAATGGGCTAAACCAACCCATACCCAAGATACAAATCACAGAGGGAAGGCTTTGCAGGAGATATAGGTACCTAATTCCCACAAATAGTGTTGGCCCCAGAGACCATAAGTAATGTCTATAGTCTTACCTCCATTGCTAGTGATGTTTTTCCCAGATGCTGGACTGAAAAAAGGAATGTCAAAGTAGATTAGGAGTGTGATGCAAAGTATATCCAAAATCCAAAACTTTCTGGAGACCAAAATATTCTGCTTCAGCTTAGATACAATATAATTTATATACGTCTTCGTGGAGAATGGAGAACCTCCCATTATACAATAGTTACACAAGTCTGAAGAATTTACTTCCACTGATCAATTAAGAAAACTGTTTCATACTTTATCTTATAGTTGAGTAAAGGCGGGCTGTACTAATAATGGGCCAGTTCAAGATGCTCATCAGACATGCAAGTGTAAAACAGCCCTCCTTAAAGTGTGATAAGGGTATGTGGGAATGACCTTGGGACTTACAAGATTCTGTTAATGTAAACTTACAATAAAGCATAATTAGTTCATTGGGTGTGCCCCCTCTCGGACTACCTTGCAAGAATGACATCAGGTTTGCAAGTCTAAAAGTACATTTCTCTCTCTCCTTGCCTTTGCAGCCCAAGAAACTAGAGAGGGTCCCTTCTGAGATGTTTGCCATACTCACATTCCTTCTACAGGCTCAGATGCCTTATATCCAATTGTTACTGGTCTGTGGCTCCCCCCCCCCCAATCTTCAAGATCATTCCCATTAGAGATGTTGAGGTTGTTGCAACCTATAAGGCTAAAAGTTGCTGCTTTAGAGACGTTCTCACATCATGTTGTGTGCAGTGCCACAATCAAAGTCTTTCATTTATAGCTACAACTGGAACTGGAATATAAGTTGCTAAGTAATGCAGCCATTAAGCAAGTCAACTACTGGACCGGACCAAATTTTACAACTATTTCCACCACAGTTAAGCAAATCACCATGGTTATTAAGTGAATTTCACATGGTTATTAGGTGAACTATATAGTTGTTAAGTGAATTTGGATTTTACAATTTTTTGGAAGCTGGATAGGAATGCTGTCAGGGTGGCAAGGCAGTCCGGTGACTGCAAAACACCACAACTGTGGTATAGGTGAGTTGGTTGACAAATGGCAAAATTGTGATCATATAACCACAGGAGTGGTGTGTCTGTCTAAATTAGATGACTCACTTTTTCGGAGGCTATTGTAATTTCAAACTGTTGTTAAATGAATAAGTCAAATATTATGTATAAAAGAATAGGGCTTTAATCACAAAACCACATCTATCATCCTGCAGATTTTGATACGCTACTACAGATAACCCCAGGTGCTTCACAATTCAGGGGCCAGTTTCCCATGTACTGTTTTCATTTTTCTTTTCTTTTCTTTTCTTTTCTTTTCTTTTTTCTTTTCTTTTTACAAAAAATGTGTTTTTAAAAAGCCTGCAGAGTCAGGAAGCCTGGCAAGGGTCGGAAGAGGGAGCTATAGGCCACTCATTGCCTGATTTAATTAATCACTACGTAATGCTCCAGGCATAATACACATATTAGGAAGATTTACTTATTGACATAGACCTGAGATGTCAGAACTAATAATATTGTGTGTAACAGGAGTCTGATAAAGTTGATTTTATATTGCTTATTTATCTGTTCATAACTAGAGATATATAGATATACACACGATCTTAAATGGATATTATTTGAAAGGCATTCTTTTTTGAAAATGTTAAATGGTTCTGAATAGCAATAAAATTGGATTCATATTTTAATATAAACCTCAGGATGGAAGCGTATAAAAGAAATGAAGCAGCTATTAACCAGAATGATTACATAAAAAGTTGCACATTGGAACAAAAGCTTGTTTGTTGTTATGTACCATGATCATTCAATTCAACAGAATGGTGAAAATATCATGTCTACCTCTTAAAATGACTACAGAGGCATTTCAAGTGAGAAAGCTCCATGAACACATTACAGTTCCCATCTTAAATTAGGTATCTGACAATGATGAATCAGAATATATTTTTAAAAATAATCTATATTAGCCATTGTCCTGAAAAAAAGTCCCCACCAAAAAGAAAGAAAAGAAAAAAAAATCAAACTCAAGATTATATCAGATTATCCCAAATAGGAAGAACCGGACAATTAATCTTTCATCAATGAAATACTTTCCATTAGCAGGAGAAAAATAAGTAGTAAATTCATATTCCTTCCACTGAACATATTGGGACACTGTTTAGTTAAGTATTTTTTCCAAGATTAGCGCACAACCACTTTTTTCTTTTTTTCTTTTTTATAAAGTTAGCAATATAAAAATCTAGTCATTTACAACCTTCAAAGAAATAAGAAATCAACTTGAAAATCTACTAACTGCAGAAGTTGGTTAGAGTCTGAAAGTAGACACTTACATTAGTTCCAGGATTTTGACTAAAAAACAGCTGCTTTTACAAGACCGGTATATAAACAGTAATTGTGTTAGCTGGTCTATCCAGTAACATTTTGGAAACTGATCTCTACTTTTATTAGGAATCAAAAATTTATTGACAAATGTCTGTCTGATGCAGGATTTTCACCATAACCCTTACTGAAAAGAGACAGTTTCTATGGCAATACTCATTAATAAGTGCATATCATGCGGCACTAATATAGTGCAAAAAAAATTGCCTTATCTGTAGCAAAAAAGTTCCAGGCAACAGTTTGAGAGTTAGAGAAAGTAAAAAGTATTACACATAGATATTAAATGTTCAGACAACTTGTATAAAACTTTGAACCTGAAGATTCTTAACTCCTTGATAAATATGTGTGGTAGTAGTGCATTAGTACCTGGGACTGGTAACAAGACAAGAATTTTGCAAATCTTTACCTCTTTGAAAAGCTAGTTCAGAAATCTGCCTACTGTTGTCCAAAAATGCCAAAACTTGTTCAATGGTTTGTTATTCTCAGTTAAAGTTTACAAGATGCTAAACACTAAGTTGTTTTTTTAAAAAACCAGTATATCATTTGAGATATTTTTTAAACCTATGATGCAACTGAGTATATATATATGTTGGATATAAAGCATTATAGACAACCTGGTATGATCCTCCCATGCTTACTGAGTAAAGTTAGATTAATGCAGCAGACTGTTCTGGTATCAACACTCCCAAATCTCAATGTAATATGCAAGTGGTTTTATAGTTCGTATGTTTCAAAGAGCACTGCATAAAGATGCTCAGCTGATGTGCTTACAACTGAAAATGGCCACTGGAATTTGCTGTACCAATTGGTGGTCACGGACAAAGATTCCTTCTTAGAACATCCATTGCCATCCATCTTATCTTTTTTCCCCTTTGTCTTGTGTAACATCTGTTTGGTAATGTCCACAATGTGCATGCTGTTTTTCAATACTACTGTTTCAAAAGTTTAAAGAATGGGAAGCAATTATTTTACATGTCCGCATCTCCGTCATAAGCCAGGGTTAAAGGTTTCAGACGGTTATTCTGTCTCCGCTGTGGCTTCTTTGGCTTTTTACTGCAATAAGCAAAAGTAAACAGTCACCAATCTAATAGATTAAGCTGACAGACAGACAGATTTGCTATTCATTTCATTCAGGATGAGAAGACAACATGGATTTACCGAGTTTCCCCAAAAATAAGACCCTGTCTTATAATTTTTTTGACCCCAAAATAAGCGCTTGGCCTTATTTTCAGGGAGGTCTTATTATTTTGGGGTGCATGGAGCAAGATGGGGCTCCTCTTGCCATCTTACCTTATTTCCAGCTCTGCGTTTAAATATTTTCGGGGAGGGCTTATTTTCAGGGGAAGGCTTATTTTAGCACATGCATGAAAAAGCCCAATTGGGCTTATTATCAGGGGATGTCTTATTTTTGGAGAAACAGGGTATAAGCAGTTCTCACTTTTAATAATTTGGTTTAAATTGATTTGGGTCAGATATGTAAGCTTTTATCTACAAGATTCTGAAAGAAAGAAACAGCAAAAAAACAACAACACCCTGTAGATTACAAATGTATTGACATGTCACAGCCAAATAAATAGGTTACCCAGTAGCTCTGGAAAATCACTGGATCAAACTATTTAGAAAATTCACCTCTCCACACACTCCCACCCAAGGAGAAAATTTCAGCCAGGATACTAAGGATGTAAACCAGATTGGGAAGTCAAAAAATAGCAGCCCATTTCCATTGTACTGACAACAAAATGGCTTGAAAAAGTTACCAGGAGACTTTACCTCTATGGGGTTGGAAGCAGGAATAGCAGAAAGAGGTTTGGGGAGAGAACAAATGAAAAATTTACATTCTTGTGTATGAAGGAACATAAAGAGGAAAAGCTGGGCTTTGAGCCATAATGTTCCAACCCTTATTTTTTCATTATTTTGTCATTACCTTCTCTCATACAACTATGGAAGATTCCACTCCAGCTGTGTTCCTTGCTACATACTTTCCAGAACTACAGATCATCTTGGAAGCTACTTGATTTATTGTCTTCCAATGTTTGCCGATGGAGTTTTAAAAAACAAAACAAAACTAGGAAAATAATTGGAGAAGCACAATCAAAGAAGCAGTTCTTCACTTGCCACCTCCACAACCCAATTAAACACCAAAAATTTATGTTTAATTACGATGCAGATGCTTGGTGATATACATATACATAAACACATACCTCTAAGCATTTGCATTGTAATTATATATATTTAATTACAATTCAAATGGTTAGTGATATATATATGTACATATATATTTGTTTTCTGAGGTTTTCGCGAATGTTTGCATGTAGGTCTTTGGTTATTTGGGTTTTCTCCCGCGTAAAATTGGAAGTGTCTTGGTGATGTTTTGACGAAATCTCATTCATCATCTTCAGGCTAGGTGTTTACAGCTTTGTGCTTCTATATCCTTTTTCTCCTAGAAGCACGAAGCTGTAAACACCTAGCCTGAAGATGACGAATGGGATTTCGTCAAAACGTCGCCAAGACACTTCCAATTTTATGCGGGAGAAAACCTGAATAACCAAAGACCTACGTGTGTGTGTGTGTGTGTGTGTGTGTGTGTGTGTATGCCACTTAACAGTTAAAAAGGAAGAAACAGCTGCAATCACACATTGCTCCCAGAAGCATGAAGCTGAAGCCTGAAGATGACAAATGAGACTTCGTCGAAACGTCACCAAGACACTTCCAATTTTACGTGGGAGAAAACCCGAATGACCAAAGACCTACATACAAACATCCGCGAAAACCTCAGAAAACATATATGAGACTTCGTCGAAACGTCGCCAAGACACTTCCAATTTTACGGGGGAGAAAACCCGAATAACCAAAGACCTACATATATATATAAACACAGACCCCACCACCTATCTAGAAAAAACCACTAGATCCAAAATAAAAGCCTCCCCCATCAGCGAAGAAATCCAACAAAGAATCATTCCCAGAGAGAAATCATCCAGATGCCCTAAGCTCTATGGTCTCCCGAAGATACACAAAGAAGGAACCCCACTTAGACCCATAGTCAGCTCCATAGGCTCACCTCTACAAAACCTAGCCAAATTTCTCGCCAAACAACTACAGCCCTATGCAGAATCCATCACCTCACACGTAAAAAACTCATTCCAGTTCAAAGAGATCATAAAGAAACAAAACTTACAGCCCAGCGACCTACTCGTGAGCTTTGATGTCATATCCCTCTTCACCCAAGTGCCAATCAAAGAAGCCTTGACAGCTATCCAAAACAAATATAACCCCCCCAAGCACATCCTAGATCTGACCAACCACTGCCTATCCAACACATACTTCATCTATAATGGACAAAAATACAAACAAGTAGAAGGAGCACCCATGGGATCACCCCTCTCACCTGTCATTGCCAACCTCTACATGGAACACTTTGAAACCCAAGCACTAGAAAAATCTGATCACAAACCCAAACTCTGGCTCAGATACGTAGACGACACCTTCATAATCTGGCCACATGGGAAAGAAAAACTTGACAACTTCCTCACACACCTCAATAGCCTACACCCCAAAATACAGTTCACCATGGAAACAGAAGTTAACAACCAACTTCCCTTCCTAGATGTCTTAGTCTACAAGAAACCCAATGGCTCCCTAGGACACACCATCTACCAGAAGAAAACACACACAAACCGCTATCTGCACGCACTCTCACACCACCACCCAGCACAGATCAACTCCGTAGCCAAGACACTCATCTCTAGAACAAAATGCTTAGCTGATGAACAACCCCTAAAAACCGAACTACACACTCTCACAAATGTACTAACATCCAATGGATTCCAGAGAAATAAGATTACCAAACTAATCCAAAAAGAACCCCCCACTAAAACCCAAGACAGAGAACAAGAAAACGGCACAGCCCTCCTCCCATATATAAAAGGCACCATAGACAGAATCAGCAGGATCCTCCACAAACATAACATCAAGACAGCATTCTGCACAAACCAAAAAATATCCACCATCCTAAGAAACCCCAAAGACAAAATTGAGTTTGAAAATCAAGGAGTATATGAAATCCCATGCACCGCCTGCCCCACCACATACATCGGACAAACCAACAGAAGAATAAGTGCACGCATTGAAGAACACAAGAACTCAGTCAAAAAAGAGGAACCAACTTCTTCCCTGGTCCAACACTTTAAAGTCACGGGACATGATATCGACTTTAAAAAGACCAGAACTATCGCCAAAACTGAACACTTTAACAACAGAATAATCAGAGAAGCCATTGAGATAGAAAAACGCCCACACAGCATGAACAAACGAGATGATACCTCCCGCCTACCAGCCATTTGGAAACCCGCCCTTATTGACACACGAGTCCCTAACACGAGGAATGACACCAGACCCACACTCACGAGGTCCACACAGGATGTCATCACCGCACATCCACCCAGAAAGCAGACCCAAACCCACACTGATCATGAAGCATGACCAAGGACCAGAAGCCAGACCGCAGCTGCAACATTAGCCATTTCAAACCCCTCCAATCCATACATGCAGCAGACTGACACCCACTATGAAGATGTAGCGCCACCACAAAGCCAAACAACAGCTATGCAGCTCACCAGCTCAAATCCCCCTGCAACACAGACTAAATTGGGCACAACCAAGCCCCCACCCAAACAGGACACACCCCCATCCAATCAGAGCACAAAAAAACCTCCATCCAATCAGAGCACAGCCAAGCTCCCACCCAATCAGTTCAAACCCCCACTAGCAGTTAAAAGGAAGAAACAGCTGCGATCACACATTGCTCCCAGAAGCATGAAGCTGAAGCCTGAAGATGACGAATGAGACTTCGTCGAAACGTTGCCAAGACATTTCCAATTTTACACGGGAGAAAACCCGAACAACCAAAGACCTACACACACACACACACACACACACACACACACACATATATATATAGGTCTTTGGTTGTTCGGGTTTCTCCGTAAAATTTTACACGGGAGAAAACCCGAACAACCAAAGACCTATATACAAACACCCGTGAAAACCTCAGAAAACAAATATATATATATATATATATATATATATATATATATATATATATATATATATATATATATATATATATATATATATATATATATATATATTCATTCGTAGGTTTTCACGGGTATATGTATGCAGGTTTTGGTATGTTCGGGTCTTTTCCCATGTAAGGCTGAAAGTATCTTGGCGACGTTTCGACGAGGTCTCACTCATCAGCTTCAGGCTGGTGCTTTCGGCTTCGTGTTTGTGCGAGCAAAATGTGGTCGGAGCTGCCGTCTCTCTATAAATACTGGTGGGGAGGTGGGGAGTGTTGCTGTGAGCGGGTTGGATGAAACGTCGCCAAGATACTCTCAACCTTACATGGGAAAAGACCCGAATATGCCAAGACCTACATGTATATGTATATGTATATGTATATGTATATGTATATGTATATGTATATGTATATGTATATGTATATGTATATGTATATGTATATGTATATGTATATGTATATCATTAAGCATCTGCATTGTAATTAAATACAAATATAGGTATTTAATTGGGTTATGGAATGGCAAGTGAAGAACATATAAAACCTTACGGCTCTTCCTTGGATTATGACGATTCATTAAGTGACTGTTCTAAGTTATGATGACACTGAGTGAGGGGCACTTAGGACAGCTCTGGCAGACAGAATGATCATCTTTATTTATGAGAAACCAAGTGATCACAACTGCTTGCCAGTTTCCCAAGGAAGTTGGAAGTCATGATTATTTGAGGTTTTCACTTGATGTTCCACCTGATCCTTGCTTCATTACAGTGACTGGGAGGGCTGGAATTGCCATCACTCTGCAGCATGGAATGACACTGTGTTTTATGACCACATCATTTAGTGATGGAGTTCCCAGTTCCCAATAGCTATTGTTAACACATATTGAGAAATTGAAAGTTAGCTTGAATAGGCAGAAGATAATGATATAGAACCATGTCAGGAACAGTTACTAAAAATTCAATATTAAAATGGAAGGAATAAATTGAAACAAATTATAAGCCTATTTGTATATTTACTATACATTATTTTTGAGGAAAAATCCCAAGTATAATAAAGGATAAAACTCACCAGGCTAGATAGATCATAGATATTACAAAGATGAGCAAAACAAATGCACCAGCAGCTACACCATAAACCCAGGTCTTCAGCTTCCCATCTAAAATAAATGCATGTTAGTCATTAGTAATCAGTTAGTGCTGATCTGATATTTTTAGAAAGTACAATTAGTGTTACCCACAAATGATGCATTTTTGATGTTACACAAAGTTTGCTTGGCTAGTAAGTGAGATATCTTTTCTTGAGGTATCTCAATAGAAAAGATAGTGAAGAATGAAGAACAAAATTTTTATTCAAGCACCAATTTGAGGAATGTGTTTGTCTAGTATCAGATGTAGTATCTGTGAATGTGCCTAGAATTCATGTTTTTGGAAACTTGTAAAATCTTTTAATGCCTTGATTCTTTTGCACATTATTGATCAAATCAATATAACTTCAAACAAAGTAATTAAAAAAGGGAATAGTTATGTTTTTGCTTTTTTCCAAGAATACCAGAAAAAATGTTAAATGTGGGTGTTTTTTTCTATTGGTCACTAAAACGGTTTGATGACTATGAATTTGTACATGCTTTATATAATGTTATTTAATTCTTCTCCCTCCTCCTTTCTTGGTCACTAAACCTTTATTCAGGGCTAAGGCAAACACCTGAAGGCAGGAAAAGAAGCAATTAATGAAAACTAATCAAGGAGAGAACCAAGCTACAACAAAGGAGAAATTTCCTGATAGTTAAAACAATCAGTGGAACGACTTGCCTCTAGAAGTTGTGGGTGCTCCAACACTTGAGGTTTTGGACAACCATTTATCTGAAATAGTTTTGGGTTTCCTACTTGAACAGGGAGTTGGACTAGAAGAACTCCAAGACCCCTTCCAACTCTGTTGTTCTGTTCTGTTCTGTTCTGTTCAAGCTAAACTTATTCCTATGTAATTCCTATAGATAGGGTTACATGCTAGGCAATCAAAAGAGCAACTATCTGTGCAAGAGAAAATTTTGTGATGATTAAACCTTGTCTAAGATAATGCCATGGATATTTATTTTATGCAATGCTTTTGTGCAAAATCATTTTTGACATGCTGAATGGGAGTATCAATAAACCAATAAGCTTCTGTAGTGTAACAAGAGCTCAGAAGAGATTGAAAATAATCAGATCTCCTTTGTATACTATTAATAACTGGATTGGCATGAGATACTATGATCAAGAATCACTGAGCTCTCTATCTTCTAAAACTATCGTACAATACTATAAATGTCTACAAAAAATTTACTCCAATTTATATGACCTAATATCACTAACTATCCATGTGAAATTTCACCTGGGGCAAAAGGTTGGAGGAACCAAGTTCTTCCTCGTCCTGGTGTGGTGATAGGTGTCTGTGTGGGGTTTACAGCTCGACTAGTTTTCACATCTTCTTTATGATCCACTGTGGGGATAACTACCACCGGGATGCGAGTGCACTGCTCAAGTGTGCCATTAGAAGACATTACTTCAGTATATCCTTCTTCACAAACACACATTCTGGTCTGCAGAGGAACAAACGTTTTACACACTGTAGCAAAGACATATCACTTCAAAAGCCATAGAATATAGCACAACATGGATGAGCAATCCATGACCCCAGAGAAGCACATGATTGTGAACTTTTTTTTGTTAATGTTTCTGGGGTCTCTTCTCCATAAAACTACAATAAATACTAGACAAAAAGTCCATTGTGTAGTTCCAAGCCATTTTGAATCAAGAAACAAGAACTGTAACGTAAGCCGTTTAATAGGCTTATAGCTGTGTATGTGCATGCAATTAAAAGAGCTACAGTATTGAACATCCTTCATTCAGTTCTTTAATATAATGATACTTGTTTTACCCATTGCAGCCTATAAATGTTGTGTCTTGTTTTGATATTTTTGTGTATAGGATTTTTCTACCAGGGAAGTCAAGAATGTGGAACTTTATATTTTATTATAGTGTATGTCAAAGCCTGATTCTCATACAAATAGAAAGCACCTTGGAAATACCCCAGTCAAGAAGGAAGAAGACCTGCTGCTATGAAGTAACAGCAACGGCTGAATATCTCAGCTGAGCTTGGGGCAGCTAGAGCTGGTTCAAGGTACAGTAGATCAAAGGGTAGTTCATTCCCCCTCCCCCCAACCTACTGCTCTCAATTTCTATAATCCCCAAGATCTACTGACTGAAAATGACAGGTTGGCTAGACAAGATGGTACCCCTTTCCATGCCAGATTTGGAAAATATAATATCAAGATAGTTAAAGCTGCCTTCTAGGGCAGATATACAAGGGTGCAGGTCAAGCCAAGAGCTCATATACTGTTAATTCAGTTTCCAATAATTCAGCTTTGTTCTCTGCTCACAGCTTTTCCTAACTAAAGTGGATTTTTCATTTTGACTAAAAGCTCAACTTGACTTTAGAGTGTCAGAGAGTTTTAAACAATGTATGTACCCATCTTTCTTCAAGAATGGTGTGGCCAATTTAACTCTATTTTATTTGCCTGCCTCTTCCTCTTGTCAAAGAAGACTAAAGAGACATTTCCTCAGAGGTAATGCTCAGAACTCTCACTAAACAATGAAACATAAGAATGGAGCTCTGTAAAAGCTGCAAAATAATGGCCAAGAGTGTAAAATATCTTTCACCAGTCTTTAAGATGGTGCTTGCAACAGGGTTTCCAATTAAACATTGTGGGCTTTTCTACTGTTCTAATATGATGCACGACCAATGACACTGTGGCCCTATGTCAAAAACCTGACCTGTGGTAGCACATACCTCACTACAGTAAGAATGGGACTGGCTGCATTCTGGCTTACATGACCTGTCCACATCTGGTTGGTGCATCATTAAGCAACCTCCTGCAGAACAAAACAAATGGCATTTTGGCACAATCATAATTTACTAATCGGGAAATACCTGCTTTATCTAGGGGGGAAAAAACCATAATGAAAGAGAAGATGTTCTCAATTCTTGTGCATGCTATTGAGAAAAAGTATGGCAAAACTACTGAATTTGTTTCACTTAATATCTCTTTGGGAATGTTAATACACTAGATATCATCTTCCTATTTCTAGCTCAAATAAGTAATCATCTTGGGGTGTGAAAATGAGGTGGGAATTACTGGTTTTCTTCTTTGTATTCCTCATGGGAGGAGCCCCAATTATTCAGAAATGTGAACATCATATTGAGCAAAGGTGATAACATGATACAAGACACTGCTCTCCTTCCAATCTCACCTCTCAACACATCGAACAAATGAACAGGCCTCACCAAAAGAATGATTTTTTTTGCAATTTTATGCTGCTCAATTAACAGCCCAGCTCCCATATCTGTACTCCGAAAAAGTTCTTAGACGATGGAAATGAAATACTTTGTGCCTCCTTGGCAAATCTTTATATCTAGCACCCAAAAGGTATATAACTGTGAGAGGAAAATGCTGCATTTCTAATAGTAATGAGGAAAAAAAGTTATCAGTTCCCAAGGCATGAGCTTTCGTTGGGTTTTGGTCTTGATTCTCAGTAGATGGAGGTTATTAATTCAGCATGGTTACTTGGATTTATTAAATCCACATAGGTTTTCACCATTATTCTGAGCCAGAATTAGCGTTGTCAGCCTTTAGAGATACCTAGTTTGCTTACTTTTGTCTCTGTAATAACAAAACTAAGTTATGTAACTGATATATTCACTCTGGCAATCTATTGGGCTTCAGTGCTCAATGAGTAAAAAGAGATAATATAAATTGAATAAATAGTTGTTGACTACAGCACCAATTACTGTAAAATAATCATGCCCATCCTGCACAATGGTGAAAAACAATGTAGAAATCTGAATAGCAGTAGATGCAGTTAGGTGCAATTAGGCAACTGTATGTTAACCAAAGGAGTGACACTGATTGCCAAATCGATGTTGCTAGCTGACATGATAAAATGTGTGTACGTCGGGGCATCAGTTGCACATGCCTGCAATTGCCTTTCTTAAAATATGTCAGCCATCTGAGGAACTACAGGAAGAAACTGCTTCCTCACCCATTTCATTGTGAATTAAGGTATCTGCAAAAATAAAATGTAGATATCAAAAGGCCACACAAAACAATCATACTGTGATGGAAGTCCAACAAATAAAAACAACTGTGTTCTAAGCAATTATAAATGTAAATGTAATCTTACCATGTATTTTTTAATCAACATTTTGAAATTGTTCAGAGCAATCAAATGAACATGTTTAACCATTTCATAGCCAGCCAAATTATGCATGTCTGTTAAAAATCAGTGAAAACATTTGGCTACTTCTAGAAAACAATTTAGCTCTTTAATACATTAATTATAAAGCAATTTACATAGTGTTGGGAAATATTCTAGCAAGAACAACATAATTTTGAAGAATGCAAACCAGTTTCTGCTTAACTAAATTTATAAGGCTCCCCAGCTATAGACTCCAGCAGTGTACCATGCTAAAAAATAGATTTAAAAAACCAATATATTGTAACGATAACAACAGTGATGACCAGAAATGGCAACAAAACTTATGATCTATCATAGGTATTTCTATAAAAAGCTTGCCATCCATCTGAGCCCAAACTCTTGGATAAATGCCATATTTTTAAGCACAATTTAAACAAGGACAGGATAGGATTCATGAATCTTGGAAGGAGTTGTTGTTGCTGTGATAGAGAAAACCAACTTCCTGAGTCTCATCATATACACTAATACTCTTTGATTCATCTTGAGCATGTCAACTTTGTGTGTCTCAGACAACCAAGGCCAATGCTATTAAGATCTTTATAAATGTTAATCAATACCTTGAGATGCACCCATAACTTAATGGCAACAAATGCAACTCATAAATTGGAGGTGTTACTTGAGTGTACTGTGGTTATGTCCAACATTGGTCTTATATTCTGGATAGGTTGAAGCTTCTAAGTGATCTTTAAGAACAATCTTATGAAAATGTATTGCAATAGTCTATAGATGAAATGACCAAGGCTTGAGTGACTGTCTGGGCAGTCTCCTGGTCTAGGATCTGATGCAATAGGAGTTGGACATTACTGTTCAGGCCTGATATCCAATTTGAGGGTTTTCCTAAACTCCCAGCCACCTTCTGCTCAAGGAGACGCTGGCAATTTGGCCATGAAAACTTTCAGCCAGGAATCATCTTGCCTGCCAGATGTATACAAGATTTTGATTTTTATGCTATCTTCCTGGCTCTGTAAAGAAGGTTCTGAGGATTATTAGATTCTCTAAAAAAAATGTATGGTGACAGAAGCTTCAATAGGAAAGAAATAAAAACTATGGTCAGAGAAGCACTTCACTTAATGCCAAATGGCCAGAGAATAGAATAGACAGATTATAAATTTCAATGGATATATTTCACTCAAAATCTAGCACAGTTACATCTTGCTTTTTCAATGGTTTCATTGAGATGTAGGTACTTATCTCTTAAAACAGTAAGATGTAAAACTGCTTATGTTGATTAAGAGTTTATTTTATTTATACTTGGAGGAAGGTCAAAAAGTCAAAGTGATGGCCATGAGAACTTGATTCAAAATCCCAATGTTTTTGACATGAGTCACTGTAATGAATAAGTGAATAAAATTGATGGGAAGCTGTTGAACGAAAGATGCTGTTACGTATCAAATTGTATAAGCTATTTGACTGTGACTGACTTTCCTATTAACTAGTTATTCTCAGTGCTACAGAAATGATAGCTAATTAATATAGGTTTTTATAAGTAGTCATTAACATTTATCAAGAGACCTTAAGAGCTCTGACACACTTCTATTCCTATCAAGAATTTAAAGGCTTTCCAAGAAAAGTTCTTTAATGGCTCCTAAATAACTTCCTATTGCCTCATGGCAGCTATCCATAGATTAAAAGACTATAAGAATTGGATACTCTCTTAATTAATCATAGACATTTATACTGCTAATTTTTGGAAATTTATACTGGCACTGAAATCCGTTATGAATTGCATGCTTTTATGAAAATTGTTTTTGATTAACATTCAAGGCTAAACTTTATATACAGAAATGTCAATTGCTCCCTGATTTTCATGCAAACTTTGTATGGTTTCTCTAAAATGGCAAGTTCTGAAATGTTCATATTGGAGTTTTTATACTCAAAATTGTAATGAGTCAGATCTAAGCAGATGTAATTATAAGAGATCCTGCATATGTCTACTCAAAAGCAAATCCATTCAAGTTCAAGGAAGCTTTTCTCAGAAAATAGGGTACAACATTGGAGCTCACTTTATCAGCAGTTCTTTGTTGCTTTCTCTAAATTAGGAATAAGAATCACATGCCTATTCCAGATGTTGATAGACTCTAACTGGATTATAGCTGTGTTGATATGATATGATATAGTTGTGATATGAGTTCTCTTTCAATAGCATATGAATAGCCATATTCTTTCTATCCCTAATATAAATATTAGAAAATTCCTACAGTAGATCCTCTTCTATAATTTCTAAACATAATTTAGTTTATCCAATAATGTATAAAAGAAAGTAAAGTTATTATTACCTGTAACATTTAAACCATCTGATCTTTGGCACCATACAGTCCGAGATGATCCCTTCCATGGGCTGGCCATCCAATTGTATTCATAGCAATGGCCATCTGAATGGAAAAGATTGAAAGATTCCATTATATTCTAGGTTTTGGCTTGGATTGGAAAGTTATGCCTGGCGGTTGTCTTTCATTTTACTTTTCATTTTCATTTTACTTTTAGTTTTATTAATAAGATCTGCCTATGAGCAGGAATTAGAATGGCACATCAAATCTCACATAGTTCATGTGTATATTTATTTTAGACATATTTAGTTTTCAAGGAAAACATTTTATAGTTTAGAGATATTAAAAATGAATACACATAAGTGGCTGCATAACAAATAAGGGCAGCATGTGATCAATTGCCATTTAAAAGGTTTACAATTTTAAGAAAAATGAAACTTGTTCAATATAGAAATCGAAGTGAACAGCAAGAAACATTCCCTTAAGTGAGCATTCTGTGACTCTAATACCATCATTAAAAGGGCTTTTTCCTATCCTGGCATGTGATGATTGTCTAAAACTGAGAGGGTTATCTTCATATGGTCCAAAGCAAAGGTTATATTCATCTGGAAGGGACAATGCAACAGTATCTGACTCAAAGGTCCTACCAGTTGTAAAAAGCACCAGCACTTTGAATTGGACCGAAAGATGGGTTAAAAAAGCTTAGTAAAGCTGTTTTAACCCCAGAAACTTCCTTTCCGGTGCTCAGTCAAAGCAATATTCAGATTTTGTTTGGAATTATCTTCAAAGGCAGCTCTTTCTTAAGTCAAGCCTAGATGTTTGGAATTATCTTCAAAGGCAGCTCTTTCTTAAGTCAAGCCTAGATGTTATCAGCGCATGAATTATCTTACTAAGTTCTCTCTGCCCAGGGGTGAAATGCTCCCGATTGGGACCAGATCGCCCAATCCAATAGTGATGGCGGCAGGTGGTTCAGAGAACCGGTAGCAAAAATCCCTCCCCACCCCATGCCCAGCTGAGCCACGCAATCATCAGAGGGTTTTTTTTTTTAACTTTTAAAAGCATTTTTTCTTTGGCCGAAGAAATGCTTTTAGAAGTAAAAAAAAAGTCTCTGATGATCACACGGCTCAGCTGGGATTGTCTGAACGTTTTAAAAGCATTTTTTTCTCAATCCTTTCGGCCGAAGAGGCTTTAAAAATGCTTTTAAAGGGTTCTGGTGATCAGGCAACTCAGCTGGGATCATCAGAACCCTTTAAAAGCATTTTTTCTACAACCACTTTGGCCGAAGAGGTTGTAAAAAAATGCTTTTAAAAGGTTCCTCTGGCGATCCAAGATGAGTTGCCTGATCATCAGAGGCTTTTAAAAGCATTTTTTCTACAACCTCTTCAGCTGAAGATGTAGAAAAAATGCTTTTAAAAGTAAAAAAAAATTGGCCACGCCCACCCAGTCACATTAACCCCCCCAAGCCACGCCCACAGAACCGGTAGTAACAAATTTTACATTTCACCCCTGACTCTACCATAAATGTCAGCAACGTTGCATTGGAGTTCCAAGCCCGTTATTGAAATATTTAGTCAGAATCGAGGACCTTCTGCATAGAACAATGCATGTTTCAATGCTCAACTCTGGACCCTCCCTCTCTCTTTATAGACAGCACAAAGAGAAAAAGTGTGCATTCATTTTCTGTATCTGTAACAGGAGAGTGATATTCCCCCTGCTATTTTTTGTTATTATTGTTTATTAATAGAATGACACATACTTTGCTATAGATTCTGGTACTTACCATTACATTGTCTTGTCTCCAAAGCTTGGTTTGGACAAAGGTGCTGATTTTCTACATCTTGAACAATCACTGCTCGTGATCGAACCTGTATTCCTCCAAAACCAAGATCTTCCCCATTGATACAGGTCAGCTGACAAATGCTCCACTGTGACCACTCCTTTAAGTAACAGTCACCTACACAGCAAGGGGAGAGGGCATATAAATGACCCAACACGTTAGCAAAGAAAAAGGGTTTGTAATAATCTCTTACAGTTAATTAGCATTCTGCCCAAATCGGTTTTTTTAAATAAACCTCATTCCCAAACCTCTGTATAAGCATGAATTCATATAACTTTTATACCATATATTTTAGTTTTCATGATTTGTAAGATTACAAAAGTAAATTTCTACACAATATTATTTACAATGAGCAACACATACATTTAATAAATAACAAAACAATAATCTAAATAAGAGGTAGTCCTCACCAACTTCCTCATTTAGTGATGGTTCAAAGTTAAAACAGAGTAGGAGAAAAAATTGTAACTAAGAGTTGCGTGTACACAATCTCAGCATCCTGCACTATATATTTATCATCTGTGTGCTTTGCAACTGGCTTGCAACAAGTTAAACAAAAAAGTTGAAGTAAAGATTTAGGTTTTGGTCACGTCACGATTCAATGACTAAAGGGGAAGTGAGAACATAAGCCTATCATGGTTATCTGAGTTTCTACTTAAGAATTGTGGCGCTTAATAGGTCCTAATTATGATTATTAGATTGATATCTTGTCCCCCACCCCCAGGAGCTCAAGCCAGACTATGTAAGCATAGCCTACTTTAAGTTTTCCAAAACCGACAGAAATATTTGCCTGAAAGTCATGCAGTGACCTTCCATAAGTAGGATGAACTGAGCTTGGGCCTCCCAGATTCTAATCTAACTAACTCTTTAGCCATTGGAGCTAAATAGCTTTGGCAGCAGAATATTTGGTAAGCAATAGGACTATGCATCCAGATTCAAAGGGCAAGATTTGATTTGGAGCACACATGGGCATGTGTCTGGAGAGCAACAGCTAGTGATAAACATTTGTATTTCAGGTGGAAACAAGGGATCCTTGATAGTCTCTGAGCTGGATTGTTTTTTTGTCGACGTTTCATTACATTACTAAGTACTATACAATGATGATGATGTTACCCAGTTTGGGTAATGAACCGTCTGCAAGAAAACAACCCCCAGAGACTGACTTTTGCTGACTTACAGTTTACAATGTCCCAGAAGCTTTTGATAAGTTTAAGACAAATGCTGGGAGTTATAGTTTAACAATATTTGCAGCAGCAAGGGATTCCCAACTCTGTGGTAAGAGAGGTGGAAGATTTAAAATAATAAGACACAGCAAAAATCCTTGCCAGCGTTTTGTTTTGGTTTTTTAGATGCTGACATGGGATTATTCATTAAAGAAAACAAAGTGAAGCTGGAGCAATTGTGAATGAATGAACTCTTCGGGGAATTTAGGGTCTTTGACAAATGCTCAAACCTGCATAACTCTAATCAGAAATGTATGAAAAATTAGTTCCATCTGAATTTTCATGGAAAAGTACATAGTTTATATCCATATCTGTTCCACATCTATGCAACCCCCCCACCCCCAAGATACACAAATTGTACTTACCAAACCTCAGTGTGCTTGGGAATTTAAAGAAATGTACAAAACATCTATAGTAAGGAAATTTCTATACAAATGAAGAAATCAGGGCACAAAAATGCATCACATTAGATAAAAAAAAACTTATAAAAATCTGTTTCTCAGGAAAATCTGTACAAAATGTATAAGTCTTAGAAAAATGTTCCAGAAAACACATATAGGTTTTCATTCTTTTTAAAATAAAAAATAAATTATTTAACTGTAGCAAAAAAATATTTTTCAGTTTCTAGTAAGCAAACTCTATACTTGGATTAGAGAATCAGGCAAAATCTTTCCTGCTTAAAAAAAAAATGGGACTGAAGTCATATTTGCAAATAATACTGTAAATGGAGGCCATAAAACTAGAAAGGCATCCAAGCTTGCAAATGAGTACAGAACTTTAATTATTTCAGTACATGGGCTATTAAAAATTCATGTTGCTTTACATTATGTTGACAAGTAAAATCAACTCAGTGTTAACAATGCCTTAATAAAGAAGGTTTATTTGCAAACATTATAACATTGTGTAAAGAAATGAATTATTGAATGAACAATATATGTATAATTAGGGCACATGTATCATCTTTTGATACATTAACATAAGTGCATATTAACCTATCCCCACATGTATGTTAATTTTTTTTTGGTGAAAGATAAAATGGGGTGGAAAAAGGACTTCAAGTGAAAGACCATAAAATTCCAAGAATAAAAACAAAGCCCTTGTAGTGTTAAATATTACCTTTAAGAAGAGCAGTATGTTCTTGTTGAATTAGCTAGCAAAAAAATAAAATCTTACAAAAAGTTGGTAAAGATTATGATTTATTTTATAATGGAAAAAAGGAGGCAATGTTATGTAAAGCTCAATCAAAATGTGTTGATTCTCCCACTGACTGTCTTACTAATTCTTCCTAATTAGACTTTCAGGAATCATTGCAAAAGATTTCAGTTCTTAAGGTGGTTTTTAGTGGTTTAGAAATGATGAATAGAATAGCAGTGAATGATGAAACATAAAAATGAACATAAGCATGCTTATGTTTAAAACAATTATCCAAAAGAGAAAGAAAAGCATATACACATCTAATAATCATAATTATCATTTCTTTGGTGGTCTAATCCAATATTATTATCATTCTCATTATTCTGTTCATGCAATTTAACAAAATTCCTCTCTCAAATTACTGCATTTATTGAGAAAGTTTCATAACTGTTCCTAAAATTCATTTGGTTCTTTCTTAATTACTATTTAGTGAATCGTAAGATGTAGCTATCACTAATGTATTGATTCCTATTTTCATATCCATTCATAGCAATCTAGGTTACACAAACCATACTTGGACATATGTTTTAGTTATTTCATATGTTTCCATTACTTCCTTGCTTTCACAAATTTATCTTACATTCCAAATACCGTATATACTCGAATATAAGCCGATCCGAGTATAAGCCGAGGTCCCCAATTTTACCCCAAAAACTGGGGTAAACTGGGGACTCGAGTATAAGCCGAGGGTGGGAAATGAGGCACCTACCGGTTGGGGAAACCCTCCCTCCCTCAGCTGAGAAGGCTGGCGGCCCCCCCGCCCCGCCCTCTCACTGCACCGGCAGGGCTTCAGTCCGGTAAAATGTGAAAAAAAGAAAAAAAAAAACTCGAGTATAAGCCGTATATACTCGAGTATAAGCCGAGGGGCTTAAAAAAAAAAAAAAACTCGAGTATAAGCCGTATAGACCCGAGTATAAGCCGAGGGGACGTTTTTCAGCACAAAAAATGTGCTGAAAAACTCGGCTTATACTCGAGTATATACGGTAGCCATTTTTCATATGCCAGTTGTCCCAAAGAGAGCCCATAGATATTGATCTCCATGATCAATCCTGGCTTTGCTCTAATGAGGTTTTTGCAAAATACTGTTCAGTAAGAATTTGTATAGAAAAAGTTACCTGGCCTAGACCTACTTGTCCTGCAGCTAGGACGAGCCTGGTCAGTTCTGTCAGATTTTATCAGCAGCACCCAAATGCAAACAAAGTCAATTTTGTCCTAAGTATGCTCATGCTAGTCTATGCAAGCTCATCTCTAAACCATAGACTATCTTGCAATCCTGCATATTGTTTTTTTTTAAAAAATATTATTGAATTTCAAATTATTAATGTATTAATAGCTTTTACCCTGCTGTTGTAATAAGAGAGTTTAAAGAAAAGATTAATGTAGAGGTCAAATTCCTTTTGCCTTACTTTGATCCACAACAATACAATATAGGAAATAATATAATTTTCTTTGTCTTTCTTTCAAAACATCATCAGCATTGGATTCAACATCTGTTTTACAAAATAAGCAAACAAATGAAATACCTGGACAAGGCACAGTACAAGCTTCTTCAAGTACAATTTTCTTATTGCCATCAACCATAGGTTCAATTTCCCCACAATATTCTTCTTCAACTTTTTTGCCAATGTCATCACTAGATCCATCATAGACCACACAGAATATATTTCTAATTCTTGTCCCTTCCCCACACTGGGCATCCTGGAAAAGATGTTCATAAAAAGTCAGAATAAGGGAAAAAAACTGAATAAAATGCCACAAAAGGGCAATGGGATACTGGGCCATGCTTTGAAACCACAGATAGCGCCAAAGTGCATGCAATTAGTGGCTTAACCTGTGATAAAGATCTGTATGTACTGTATAAATAAATTTTCCAATTGAAAAGCCAAAACACAACACTTTAGGCTTAACAATTTAGGAAAAATAAAGTCATGCTTATTTTCTAACCATCGGAAAAATCAGGTCATGTATGTTTTCTATGTGCACATTTAATAAAAAGTTCTTATTTAATAAATGAGACAAGTGTAGATAAGATAGAACAGCTTATTAGTGAATTGTTCTATAGAATCTTGTTTTTCTATTTAGGCCAAAATTTAAGAAGTATACTATATACTATATATACTATAGAAGTATATAAATCAGCTTTCCCTAATCTGCCATTCTCCATATACTCCAGATGCCATATATCGGCATGCATCACAAATATTTAAGGATGAAAACTCCAGGTACTAGTTTTACCTCAACTTTACATTCTTCCCATGAACTGTATTGCCATCGATAACAAGGCTTTACTGGGCAAGGTTTGAACTGCTCCATTTGTGAAGGACAAGGTCTGCCATCACCTTGGAAAGGTTGAATAACAGTTCTCTTTCGTGTCATCCTTCCTTCAAAGCAGAGAAAAAGAGAGAGCATTTAGTGCTGATATTGTATGTGTTTTAAGACATGTAATTTCAAGTCATAAATCCTGCTTTAGCTAGGAATGATGTTGGAGCATTCTAAGGAGCAGCCCAGAAATATGGTCTGGATCAATCTTTCCCATTCACTTAACCTCCAAATGTATTAGATTCAACTCCCAATCAGTAATTGGGCTAATTAAAATCCAGCATAGATTGAGGATACCAAGTAGGGAAGGCTGGCTAAAAAATTGGAAAGTAGAGATTCTGTTATGTGTCAGATGTGACAGACGTTACACACATATAAACCCCTCCATCTATCCATCTTTTTTTTTTTTCTCCCATTAGTGATCCAGAATCCTTCTTCTTTCTTTCTTTTTTTGGTTCTGTTTTTCTTTCTTACTGGAACAAAATGTACAGGTTTTTGTTTTTTTTTACATTTATATCCCGCCCTTCTCCGAAGACTCAAGGCGGCTTACAGTGTATAAGGCAATAGTCTCATTCTATTTGTATATTTTACAAAGTCAACTTATTGCCCCCCGAACAATCTGGGTCCTCATTTTACCTACCTTATAAAGGATGGAAGGCTGAGTCAACCTTGGGCCGGGCTTGAACCTGCAGTAATTGCAGGCTACTGCGTTCTAATAACAGGCTCCTTACAGCCTGAGCTATTCCGGCCCTACAGTGATGGGTCAAATAGATGGATGTATTACAAAGCATGTACATTTGTATATTTTGATTTGTTTTGTCTGCACAGGATAATTTGACATCTTCTTGACATGAATCTAAACATATCAAATACTATTACCATAATAGGCATCTTTGACAAATTTGGAGCAATAAAGAAATAATTGTTATATTGAATGCAGCTTTGACAGCCACTAACAGCAGAATTATCTGCCAGTGCTATAAATGAAGCATGCTATAATGTTATCACAGTTCCTATGATATCACAAATGAAATGAATCAGCTATTCAAAAGAAAAAAAAATAAGATTAGCATCTATAATACATTCTTGATTAAGTATCCATCTATCATTACACTTCCATTGTATAAGCCATAAACCACTGGTGGGATTCAAATTTTTTTACTACTGGTTCTGTGGGCGTGGCTTGGTAGGCGTGGCATGGCTTGTTGGGTGTGGTGGGCGTGGCAGGGGAAGGATACTGTAAAATCTCCATTCCCACTCCACTCCAGGGGAAGGTTACTGCAAAACCCCCATTTCTTCCCGATCAGCTGGGACTTGGGAGTCAGAGAATAGACAGGGTCAGGGTCAGTCAGAGGTGGTATTTACTGGTTCTCCAAACTACTCAAAATTTCCATTACCAGTTCTCCAGAATTGATCAGAACCTGCTGAAACCCACCTCTGCCATAAACAACAACAACAACAACAAAAAACCAAGCAAAATGAAATAATTGTTGATTCAGAAGCCAACTGATAACAGGAGACATCCACCTTGACTCCTGGCAGGATTGGACTTCCCTTGAAAAAGTTGGTTCATAATCTGGGCTTCTCCTAGAATCATCACTGCTACTGGAAGAACACAAAGGATAGAAGGGCCTATGCACATCAGTTGTAACCTTACCTAGAACAGGAGGCACTAGGACTATGGCTTACATTCTTGTCTTCCAGTACTTCAATTACTAAAATTCGCATACATTGAAGACCATTTAAAAACACCAGGTAACAAAGCATATCAGCTGCTTAGTACAGAACTGAAGTACAGTCACATAATACTAATGCAGGAATAGTGCTGGTTATTGTTTCCAACCACAGCTCAAGGATACTGATTGCTGCCTATATAGCTGTGACGGCAAACCCATGGCACATGTGCCAGAGATGGCACCCAGCACCCTTTCTGTGGGCATGTGAGCTGTCTTCCCAGTTCAGCTATATTGCGTATGCTCATGCGCCTCCTGCTGACCAGCTGATCTTTGGGTCTCTGCCGTGCATGCGTGGGGGACGGGGCATTTGTGGGGGGCGTGCGTGCATTGCATTTTGGGAGTTTGGGCACTTTGGGCATACGGTCTGCAAAAGGTTAGCCATCACTGCTATATAGCATGGGACTGGTTATTTCAGAGACTCCTCATCCAAGTCAACTCTGTACATCTAACCTGAGTAAATAAAATTGCTGTTGTTCAGTCATAAAGTCGTATCAACTCTTTATGACCCATAGATCACAGCATGCCAGTCCACCCTGTCCTTCACTGTTTCCCAGAGTTTGCCCAAATTCATGTACATTGCACTGATTGCTTTATCTAACCAGCTCTTCCTTTGCAGTCCCTTTCTCCTTTTGCCTTCAACGTTTTCCAACATCAGGGTCTTTTTCAGTGAGTCTTCTCTTCTAATTTGGTGAGATATCCTGTTAAAAGCCCTCTCCTATTAGGAGATGTAGTAGAGGGAGCACTGAAGCAGGTGTGCATGATGGCAGCAATTTTTCTTTGGCAAACTTATCTTGGAAACACAAATACTTCCCACTTTTATGAACTTCCAAAGGATAGTAAAAAACTGACTTTTTAATAAGCCTTTGCTAATTAGCTAAAGAAAGATTTCTGCCATTATTGTGTGTTATTACATTTTTTTGGTTTTTATTGCATTGTTCTATGTATTGAACTTTGATTTTGTACCTTCTAGAGCTTAAAGAGTCAGGCATTTAATAAAACTTATACATAAGCAAAGGATTTATCTTTTTTAAAGCTTAACCTGCTGTGTGAATTCTCCTAGTGGTATTCAGTAGTATGCCAGCTAATCCACTAGCTAGATTACTATGGCTTGCTAAGAAATTAAAGTTGAAAAATTCTGCTTTGGCATTATATTAATTCAAGTAGCTTTAAATTTGACCCATTTGAAAAAAGATAAGTCAGGTTCTGGTTAAAAGTAATCCTAGTTGCCATTTAGGATGGTGTGAGTAAGAAATTTAACGGGGAAAAGCACCTATTTCACAAGTAGATCTAATATTTGTTAAAAAGAATGGTGAGGAGTATTGACTTTGCTTTGTGCTTTTCTCCTTATATGTAGTTGCATTCTTCGTAATTAAGGCCTAGGTCCAAATAGGAGAACATCTGGTTTCAATACCCTTATACTTTTAGTAACTTCCTCAATGTTCTAGCTTTTGTGAACACAAAAGAAATGCCTTTATAACATAGATGTAAGCTACTTTGCAGAATGGAAACATAATACTATCAGGCAAAGTTTCTTCCAGCTTAAGACAAGCTTTGTTTGATCCAATATACCATACAGCAGTGTTTCTCAAACTTGGTAACTTAAAGATGTATAGACTTCAACTGCCATAATCCCTCAACCAGTGATTATTTAAAATTCATACATCTACAGGTTGCCAAGATTGAGAAATGTTACATAGAGATAGGTTCCTGTGGTCATCCCACAGAAACATTCACTCTATCTTCTGTCCCCGGAATCAGAATGGCAATTTGTTCAGCAATATAACAAGTTGGCAATATAGCAAGCTTATAAGAAAGCAAACCATATCTGCCTCAATCTAGCAATCTTTCTACCAAAGCCTCTGCCCCTTAGTTTTTCTTCTTCTTCGGATGACTGATAACTGGGTTCATTTAACAATCACCAGGAAGCTTTTGAACTAACCAGTTAGGCCACAAGCCTGTGAGCATTCAGACCATGGAGACCAGTCTGAGAGTTGACAGTTTACAGGACATTCCACCATGCAGGAGGTGTTCATATTCCAAGTTTTTTCCAGACCAAGCTAAAAAAAAAAAGATATACCAAATAGGTGGGTCAGATGAAAAATTATCAATTCAACAGAATAAATTAATTCAACACTTATAAATTAATAATCACAAAAGGAAAAATTGTACCAATTCATATAAGGATCTAAATACACTTGCAGTGCTTTAATAAAATTAATTGGCTTTCTCTTGCAACCTACAGCTTCCTACTGTCCCAGTTCCATTTTATGGCCATCATAGATCATTAGGATCATACTGACTAAATTTGGCAACAAAGTTTTCATTTTCAGTTGTGCAATTTTTTAAAAGTGGTACAATTTTTTCAAAAAAGGCTAAAAGAGTTTGTTAAAAGGTAGCTCTGCGCTGCCCTCTATATTCATGACAGCCGTATTATTTTCCTGGGTTCAATAATATATTCAACAGCAAAAAAATCCCCAATAAAATGTGATATTATATGCAAAAAGATATCTTCCCCATTTTCATGTTCCAGGGGTCAGTAATACAATATAATCATTAGTGTGAATTCTCGAATTTCTGAAACTAACAGATACAGTCCTCCCTATGACCATATCATTTAGAGACAAAAACTCTAGTCCCAAATGCCTTCATAATTTGAAGACTAACCATAATTCAAAATATTTTTCATGAAAAAAATATGATTTGACAGAACACACAAAAAAATGAGAAGACTATCATTGTTCTAAATTTTGTTCTATTTTTTTGAGAATTTAAGAGCATTCTAGAACTACAGTTTAAGAAACCTTGTTCTATTATGTTCAGATAGTAGGTATTTTGTACACAAAAAATAGACTTCTTGCTGTCTTGCTTACAACCAGAGAATAAATATTATGAAAGAATAGAAAGCTGAATATTAAAACAATGTTCCTAAATTATAATGGGAAGTAAGGAAAATGGCTCTATCCTACTTATTCTAGTAGTGAATGTAAACATTGCTTTTTTTAATGGGAGGGGATAATTATTCTGGTTTCCCACTTAATTAATCCCACTGTTCCTTATAATTTCAGAAAAGGCACTCATGCTTTTCAAATAGCTATGTTGAGAGGCATACACTGAATTCTGTCTCATTAAATAAGCAATATAAAATAATACAACAGAAACCAATTGCCAAATATTGTTTGGAGACATATGCTATTAAGTTTCATGCCAAGCACAGCAATAAATCTCAGCTTTCCAGACATTCTACTTCAGGGGACTTGCTTATAGCAGAAAAGTTCACAGACACAACATGATTATATGTGTATTCCTTTATTGCAAATGAGGTAGAAGCATATATACACAAATTATCTGTCTCTTGAAGAAATTAAGCTCTATATTTTGCTTCATAGTTGAATTCCAGGCCTTTTCCTTTTGCATTTTTCAGGCTGTGGAAAATTGTACTGTTCTTTTTCCAGCCTTGATTGAGTGGGACCTACTCAATAGTTGTATAATGATTATTTCACCCAATTCTTAGTGTCCTAACCAGATTCATTCACATATTCGTACAAACCCCTTACATTCTAATTACAAATTAACACCTTCCATAGAAATTATTAGAAATCAAAAATAATTTTTTCTGTTGAGACTTTATAATAGATTTACTGTGTTTGCAAGATACACAAATTGGTCCAACTGAATACATATTTTTTATAATTTTTTGGTCTATAAGATGCAGTTCCCCCACTCCAAAAGTGGGTGGAAATGTCTGTGCATCTTATAGAGTGAATGTTGCTGAAGCCCCACCCACCCACCGGCCCCCACCCTTCAGCCTCTGCCTCCCAGCAATTTGCCTCCTTGCAGCAAAGAGCAAACAACCTGGTTAGCTTCAGCACAGCCTGATTTAGCACAAGCATATGATTGGTGGTTGGATTGGCCTCCCAGAATACTGCCAATCAGCTGTTCCAGGCTGCGGGGTTCACTGCTGCCCATCACCGCTGTCACTGCCTATCGCCACCTTCACGTACTTCATTTTTGGCCTCCATGTGCCCTTTTTTTGGCTTTCACGCACCCTCATATGGCCACCATGTGCCTTGTTTTTGGCCCGTTCCCAATTCCTGCCATCGCTGCTGCCTATCACTACCAAACTGTGGAGGCAGAATAGGCGGAGATCTCAGCTGCTTGGAACATGCCAAAAATGGGAAACATGGAGACTGAAAATGGGGCGCATGGAGACAATGATAGGTGGTGGCAATCCCTGTAGCCTGGAGCACCTGATCGGCAGTATTCCAGGAGGCTGATCCAACCGCCAATCAGCTGCTCATGCTAAATGAGGTTGTACTGAAGCTGACCAGGCTGTTACTGTTTGCTTCAAGGAGGCAAATTGCTGGGAGGCAGAGGCAGATTTTTTTTTCTTGTTTTCCTCTCCAAAAGCTAGGTGCGCGTTATGGTCTGAAGCATCTTATAGTAAGAAAAATAAGGTAAAAATAAGAGTATGTTGAAGGGAGGCTAGGTAGCTGGAGTGGGAATCTTGTTTTTTAAAAAAATCAGCAAAGCTCCATTTTTTGTAGTTTGTAGTCCTTCTTCTAACTATAGTTGCAAAAAAATAATAATCAGTGACATAGTTTTCCGCCATTTTAAGTGGAAATTAAATGAGTTCATTACACATGAATTTAACCTCATTAATAAAACAATGAAAAGTTCCTCAATTCCCAAATCAACTTGGGAGGAAAGCAGAGAACAGAACAGAATATTTTGGGCCCACTTTGCTCAATCATTCTATCCACTGTGACCTTTGATTCCCCATAAATTTTAATTGAGATCCATAGTCAACAAATCTACTCATTTCTGTTCCAAGATTTAAAAAGTGACCGAGGATGTCTACTATGTTATGATTCAGTGACGAACCTTCTGTCATAGCAATTATGGTTATATTTTTCAAAATATTAAAAGAAATACTGTCATGTTGCTGTACTTCTGTACTTTTCTTCCAAGTCTTTTGAAAAAATTCACTTTCCTACCTTATGTCAGTTGATTCAGCTTCATAGTGAAGTATACTATGCTTGATCAAAATAAATAATCTCTTGGTCTAACTCAAGAACCCCCAAACTATTTAGCACATTGGTTCTTTCATGAAGTTTCAGATTGTTCATTGACACACAACTATTATTAGCTTGCTGCGAAAACCCTCAGTCAAGGAATTTCAGCTGGGCAGATCTGCCAGAAGATTTTTCTGCCATGGCTCTGTCCTCTGCAACATCTCCCCCCCACACACACAATTCAGATCTGTTCCCACCATTTTGGTATTTCCAAAGGCCTTGAAGACATGCTATGCAAACAGACTGGGGCACCAATGGGGATGTGGCAGGTTGGAGTTGGTTGATGGAGTTGAGCACACCCCAACTCCTTCCTATATGTACTTTGCTCCTCCCTCTCCATCCTGTTTAATTTAATTTTAGACAAAATTTTAAATCTAAGAGCTATATTTATTGTTTTAAATGTTTTATGGTGCATTTTATTTAATGTCTGTAAGCTACCTAGATTCAATTTTGGTGAAATGGGCACATAAAACTTTATAAATCTATCAATATGAAAATAATTTAACAAATACTATCATATCAATATATTAAAAGGTATTTCTGCAGGCATTTTTTTTCCTCAAATTTACAAAAAGGCCAAACAACTTACAATTGGGAAAATGACACCCAAAAAGACAGAGACAGGGAGAGAGATAAAGGGAAATGCATCACTTTGGCAGAAGATCAAAAAGTTACAAAAGAATCACTGCAAATTAGGACAATGATGGCTGTTCCAATTAAGATGTATTATACTTATTCACCTTGATGGCTTATTGTTCCCAAACCATTATTTCAATGGGAGGCGGGGTGGGATAGCATACCTTAGTGATCACTCACTTAAGCAAAAAGAGGGAATTAAATGAAAAAAACCACTGATCGTGGCAAAAGCTCATTTACAGGGTACATAGCAGCCCGTGAGTACCTTTGAGAAGCATCTGTCACAAGATTTATCACATGCACTGAAGAGAAAGTTTTATAGAGGATGGTTTTCAACCACAAAACAAGGGAAAACATTCACCTACCTTGTCACAGTACAACAGGTCCACTGACTTGCCATCGCTGCGAACACAATCAAGCATTCTTGTTTTGATCCCAATGCCACAAACAGCTTTCTCACTTAGCTGGCATGTGCTCCAGTCTTGAAAGAAAGGGAAGAAAAGAAGAACGGTAGCCAGTGAAAAATATCTCCTGTGTATTGTACCAAAAGGCAAAAAATTGCAGTAACCTGCCCTCCTCCCTTGTTCATATTTCCCTTCATTTTCAAAAGATTCAGATGACTTACAGTGGATTTCTTATGTCAGCCTCCTAAGGACACATAAGTGATGAACATAGCAGTAAAATTAATATATACTGAACCAGCATCTCAAATTCTGGGCATCACATAACATTGATCACCTTGTAAGAATGCATAAAATAGCAGTCAAATCCAGAAGAGCACAACTTCAGAGCCTGTTATCATTTTTAATAGGAAAGATATAAAACACAGGGGAACTATTATCTACATTTAATTAATGTAGTTTTTAATTAAATTTGATCCAATTCAAAAAAAATTCTGTCTCCATACATGTCATCATTCTATACACATCCTAATTCTCAGGGCTAACCATACTTTTCTAAACACAGCAAGGTTCTTAGCTGGAAAAAAGTTGGGAATCCCAACCCTAGGCAATATCTGTTTCTGACTCTTGATCAGACAAAGAATACGGGGAAAGGTATCCTATATTCTGATAGTGAAATTTGTTCTCTCTCTGTGAATTCAGATCCAAAATAAAACTATCCAGATACAAAAGGAAGGTTAGGAGAATTTGGGAGAACTTCAAAATTTGTGGAAATAACCAATTAATCACATCAACTCTAGAGATAGTCTTTGATTTATGACCATTCATTGAACAATGATTCAAAGTTAAAACTGTTCAGAAAAAAAGTGACTTATGACCTGTACTCGCACTTACAACTATTCCATCCCTCATGGTCACATAATCACAATTCAGAAACTTGGCAAACTGGCTCACAGTTATGTCTTGTTACAGTGTCTTGATCACAGTTCCAAAAACAACTCCAGCAAACAAATGCCCATTCGGGAAGCTGAATTCACTTAACAACTGACATAAAAATTATGGCAAATTCAGTTATGACTTGACTTTTGACTGCAATGAATTACAACATAAATTCTGGTCCCAAATGTGGTTGTAAGTCAAGGACTACTTTTAAATGGAGGAAGATCATCAAATGTATATATATATATATTTTGGAGGGAGTCCAAATAGCTTTATTGCAGAATGAATGAATTACTTACCAGACACAGTATAGTAGGGGAATTTGAAGTGGAGATGTAATAGAAAACTATCAGGATAGAAAATCAGGCTATAACAAATGTTTGGCTATTCGAAAACAGAATGTGTCTGGTGAGCTGCAATTCAGGTAGGCCTCAATTTACAACAGTTTATTTAATGACTATTCAAAGTTACATCAGCACTGAAAAAAGTGACTTATTTCATAATTACAGTCTTTGCAGCATCCCCATGATCATGGGATCAAAATTAGCAACTGGTTCATATTTATGACCGTTGCTGTGTCTAAAGGTCATGTGGTCACCTTTTGTGACCTTCTGATAAGCAAAGTCAATGGAGAAGCCAGAGTCACTTAACAATCGGGTTACTAGCTTACCAATTGACAGATTCACGTAACAATTGAGGCAAGAGAGGTCATAAAATTCACTTAACAAATACAGTATCTCACTGAGCAACAGAAACTTTGGGCTCAATGGTGGTCATAAATCGAGGACTACCAATATTTTCTTTCAGTTTGCAATCTACAAGGACTTAATCAACATCAGTACCTGTCACATTATAATCATAATGATAGCAGTTTTTGTTCAGATGACAAGGCTCTGTCTCAACTGTAGAAGGACAGGTCTTTCCTTCCTGAGGCAGCCTTAAGATCTTTGCTGAGTGTTCCCTCACACTGCTGCCATTACAGGGCTGAGAAAAGAAACCAAACATCCTTTTACTTTGATAAAAGCAACATCCTTAATACGAATTCTTTCAGGCCAAAGTATTTAAAAGTATTTAAAATTGGGTTCAAAATCCACATTCACTTAAGAATCATATTAAGTGAGTTAAAACTCATAATTATATTTTAAAAATCTGACCTTCTCTTTCACAGTTATTGTGAGCATAATTGTAGAAAATGATATACAGATCTGCTTAAATATAACATTTAAATATTTAGTGAATACTTAAAGTACTTACACTTCTTGAAAATTCAATAAGTATATTGTTTTGATTAATAAAATGAATCCCAGACTTAAACTAATGAGATTTTAGTCATGCTGTTATCAATAACATAGAACAGGAGTGTCAAACTCAAGGCCCATGGGATGGATTTGGCCCATGGGATGCTTAGTTCTGGCCTGTGGGGCCACCCAAGAAACAGCAAAGGACTGGCCTGTGGTGCCTCTGCCAGTGAAAATGGAGCTCCATTTTCACTAGAAGAGGTTTGCAGGAGGCCGTTGCAACCAAAAACAGAGCTCTCAAGGGCTGCAGGCAGCCCTCCTGAACTCCATTTTTGCTGATAGAGGATTGTAGGAGGCTGTCTCAGCCAGAAATGGTGCTTGGGAGCCTGTTTTCACTGACAGAGTACTCAGGCCACCACAGGTGCCCCCGACATGAGTGACATTGAGCTGGTCTGTCCCCCTGAACTCAAACACAACCTGATGTGGCCCTTAATAAAATCAATTTTGACACCCCTGACCTAGAACATATATAACACTAAACAGGTTACAGAATCAGGATTAACAACAGCAAGCTAAAGACTACAGTACTATGGTTCACTTCTGGCTTAGCTGATCGTTTAGACTCATTACAGTTTAATGGTTGTA
Organism: Ahaetulla prasina; assembly: GCF_028640845.1. NCBI lineage: Eukaryota > Metazoa > Chordata > Lepidosauria > Squamata > Colubridae > Ahaetulla > Ahaetulla prasina. Next base: position 111,367,144 of record NC_080542.1, on the reverse strand, counting down.
GTGGCCATCTAGTTTTTGTCAAAATTAAGTAGTTTTAAAACTGTAGAACATAGACTCAAAGTGTCTTACAAAGGGGGAAAATCTGAAGATCTATGGATACAGAAATATGTCACATACATACATACAACCTGAGATGGAAATATATTGTTAACAGTTTTTAGTGCCAAACTATATTGTCAAGAATTATTCTGTGTTACTAACATTTCCAACAATAGCCAAGGGAACTAATGATGAGACAACCAACCTATAATTATTTGCCCCAAAATTGTGGTAGAACAATTGACAAAGCAACTACTCAAGATATAGAGTGACTAGCATATTTAGTTTAAAAGGAACAGGAAGCAGGTAATGTGAAAAATCCCCTTATTTTCAAAGATAATAATCAAACACTAGATGGTTTGACTCTATGGCTTGATAGAAAGATAAGTTATAACTGGGTTACTGGCTAGGCATTTCAGAAGAAAGTATCTTAGAATAGAATAACAGAGTTGGAAGGGACCTTGGAGGTCTTCTAGTCCAACTCCCTGCTTAGGCAGGAAATCCTACACCACTTCAGACAAATGGTTATCCAAGTTTTCTTAAAAACTTCCAGTGTTGGAGCATTCACAACTTCTGGAGGCAAGGTGTTCCACTGATTAATTGTTCTAACTGTCAGGAAATTTCTCCTTAGTTCTAAACTGCTTCTCTCCTTGCTTCTTGTCCTGCCCTCAGGTGCTGGGAGAATAGCTTGACTCCCTCTTTTTTGTGCCAGCTCCTGAGATATTGGAACACTGCTATCATGTTTCCCTTTGTCCTTCTTTTCATTAAATTAGACATACCCAGTTCCTGCAACCGTTCTTTATATGTTTTAGCCTCCAGACCCCCAATCGTCTTTGTTGCTCTTTTCTGCATTCTTTCTAGACTTTTAACATTTTTTTTACATTGTGGCAACCAAAACTGAATGTAGTTTTCCAAGTGTGACCTTACCAAGGCATTATAAAGTGGTATTAACACTTTACCTGATCTTGATTCTATCCCTCTATTTATGCAGCCTAGAACTGTGTTGGGTTTTTTGGAAGCTGCTGCATACTGCTGGCTCATATTTAAATGGTTGTCCATTAGGACTCCAAGATTCCTCTCACAGTTACTACTATCTTGGTCAATTTTGATTTGGTCAGACAAAAGAATCCTTACTTTCTTAAAGTACTTACCAAAGAACACCTAGACCATTGGCCCCACTCAGATATGACACAGTCTTCTGGACATGGCAGTATGCATTTTCTAGCACCAATTGGCATCTCTTCTTGATCACACAGATAGTCTTCTACAATGTCTGAAGGACCATCTACAGTGTTTTGCATGCATCTGGAAAGACAGAGCCATAAGATGTAGTATATGTAAAATTATGTAGCTGTAAATAATTATGCAGTGTATTTAGATCCTTCCTATATAGAAAGTTTTGTGCTGAATTAAAGGGAAATAAAAATAAAAGAGCAATATGCATCTTAGTCTAAAATAGTACTCTCCAGTTATGAAATCTAGCATACCCAAGAGAGCACATTGTGGAAATTTTATCCGCATGTTATTTGAAAGAAAGCAGAAAGAAGAAGGTTGATCTAAAGGTTTTAACAAACAACATTTTCTCTGAAGAAAATTCCAGAAACAGAAACTTAACTAGACATACAACATTCTCAACTTGCACACTTAGAATTTCTCCCAAATCACTTGAATAGATGAAGGCACTCTAATTAGGAAAGAGTGTTAAACTAGTTTAAAAACTGTAACCAAACTTGATTATAACGAATTCTAAGTCTGTTTTAATTAGTTAATTACACAATTCATAGGCTGCCTGACTTTCAATGACTCTAGGAGAGTCATTAAAAGTAAAATAAATAAATAAATAAAATAAAACTAAAAAAGAGCTAATGGACAGCTCACAAGACAACAACAGGGAAAATCTTCATATGGTTTAGGGCCAGGGAGAACAGCTAGGTTTTTAATAACATCCTGAACAATGGATGCTATTGATGGGAGACACCTGGACCTCTTGAGAAGATATCCCAGAGGGCATGTCCTACTATAGAGTAGACAAGCTTCCTGGGTTCCACAGGATGAAGGTACTTAATTGATGGAATGCAAAGTGTGTCAATTTTGCCAGTCACACTGGATGTGTAAAACCACTGGAGACAGGCAGTTGCTCAAATTACACGGCTTTATGCCATGGATGGCTTTTTAGATGATTTATTGTACATTGAATTACACTGGAACACACCTGGTAACCAGTGCAACTAGCAGTACAATGGGTATAGTAAGGTGTGCTATACATTGCCTGCATCACTCCATTTTGGACCAACCGTAGCTTCCAAGTTAGCCTCCAAAGGAAAGCCCTATAATACATTACTCTAATCTGTTTGCAGAGTGAGGAATGTCCTTGTCCAGGAAAGAGTATATTTGGCATATGAGGTCTATGTGTGTTTTTGGCCTAATTTTTCAGACAAAGCAATTGTCTGTATGTTTAAATACCACTGATCAAAAGATTTTAATTTTAAACTATAGATAGAAAAATCTGCAAAAAAATAAGATTTGTGAGCTCAGCCACAATACATGATGCAGCAGCTTATCTTTTGTTTGAGTTAGTGATACTGTATTTACAATATACTCCCAGTACATATTGAATAAAACCTATTAAAATATAAATAAAACAGGATTTGAAGACAGCAAGATTTTAAACATCCACAACCAGCAGAATTGTTATTTATAGGAACGTAATATCAGGAAAGGCTCAAGGAAATAAAAGGTTGATTTGATGTCATCTTAAGCCACCAATCAATATAGAAACAGGAATATGGAAAGGCTCATAGCTACAGTATTTCTAGTTTTCCATAGTAGAAAGAGGGCGTCATGAAGCATTCACTGAGTCTGAGTTAATCAAAGGTTTTCTACACGGTGGCATAGCTTCGAAGGGAAACTTACCTGATGAGCTTGCCTGTAGTGGGAAGTTCATAAAAATACTCTGAAAGCTTTCTTATTACATAGGCTTAACAAACCATTATTTAAACAAGCATGCCCAAACTTGCAGATGGAAGTTGCTCTTCCCTCCAAAGTGATAAATCTAATAAAAGTTTAACTTGCCTCACTTTTCTGGTTTGTACACCCACTCCACAATTCTCCTTTAAGTCCACATTAGTCACTTTGCAGACACTCCAGGGTTCAGTGACTCCTATATACTGACCACAGTCACTATGGCAAGGGACCACTTCGTAAACCTGGAATGCAGAGACAGAATAATCAGCTTGCTTCCTGCAGAGAAGGATAACTGGCAGAAGGTAACTGGAACAATATTGTAACTATCATTTATTCAAATTTATGAGGCATGCATAGCAACATTAGCAAGCAAGCATAGATGTGCATGGCAATCCAACAATGCTTAGATTTGTTGATTAGGTTACAGATGGGAAGAATTTCAAGGCATTCACTCTTTCTGTTTCTGAATTTGTTTCACTTTTATAAAACCAGTTTCTTACCTTTCCTAGAATCCTTCTCAACTCTGTGTCTCGCAAATGCATTAACCTGCTTCTTTTAGGTGCATTGAGTGAGCCATCAAGTTGAGCAATACAGCAGCAAGATTTCAATATATTTTGTTCCTTTTTCAGCTTGTACAGTTAAAGGAACGGGGAATCTACAGGAGTCACAGGATTTCCAGCAAGATCATGTAGAATAAACTGTGATCTTGGCTCCTGTTATTTCCTCTTGGATGTTACAAGCTCAGCCTCACATTTATTTAGTATTCATTTATTATTCCACTTTCAGTTGCTCAACTCTACTTTGACTTCAGCGGCATCTGCATTTACCTTCAGCCACTTACAAATCCATAAGATTTTTACTTGAATGAGGGCTTATTGTTCTTAGAAGAAATGTTGGTATTTAATAGATTGGTAAATGACTCTTCAACATTCTATTAAAAGTCATGTTGTGCCTTCTGCTGGTTAAGCCATATAAGTAATGATGCATAAATCATTACTTATTCAAGTGGAGTCAAGTCCATTGGCTCACACATAAACCATGATTTGTATGCAATAACACATTTAAAACTAACAAAATAAATTTATCTTTACACAGTATAGGAATCCAATTTTTGTATTACATATTTGTTAAATTTATTATTTAATAATTCTTTAAATAAATTAATAATTCTTTAAATGAATAGTATAATGTATCTATTAAATAAGAAATATTATCCATTGCCGAATATAAAGAAATGAAAAAGCCATTTGTTTTGACTTAAAATATGGAGTAGGATAGATTACAGGGATAGATACTATGTCTTCGGTGGGTTAAAACCCATTGAAATCAAGTTTTCATCATCATCATTCTGTTGGGTACCATTATTCTTGCCATTAAATCACGGGGTAGGGCCCTGAATGGAGTCATAGTCGTAACTACATTATATTTCCACATGGCCTTGGATTCAACAAACTCTGATTTGGTATAGAGATTGCACTTAAATTAGCTATTGACTAAATGGAAATAATGTGATCCGTCCCTCAAGACCTGATTGGACCTAACAGTCTGAATTGGATGGTATTTTTATTTTATTTTGCTTTGTTCTCACCACTTAGATTAAATTCTATATGCATGATGTTTTGCCACCATAACTAGTATTTTTAAACAGGTACAAATGGGATAAGTGGAATAGAAAATGGAGTCCAGCTGCAAAGAGATAGAAACATTCTTAGTTGTATACAAAGGGTATATGCAGACCTACCAACTTTCTTGGCCTTTCAGAAGAGATTAAATAATTGTGCTTGTACTAAACAGTGTTATCATCAATTCCTTCTAGTTAGTGAAGATTGGTTGTCATTGAAGTGTTCTGATTAGGTCATCTTGTTAAAGAGTCACTTTGAATTTTATATGCCAAAATTAGTCATATGAGTAGGCAGGACACATGGCCATTAGAGCAGAGGTTTCACAACTTGGCAACTTTAAAACTCAAGGACTTCAAATCCCTGAATGCTGGAGGCAGCATCGCTGGCTGAGGAATTCTGGGGATTGAAATCCACGAGTCTTAAAAGATGCTAAGTTTGAAGACACCTGCATTAGAGCATTCATCCAATGGGTTCCCTGCGGATCATCTTCATCTATCAAAGGCAGTAATGATTAATAATAACAATGCAATCAATTTTTCACCCCAGTTATATGATTGCATCTCGCTCTCCCATTTCTGCCTAACAAAAAAGGTTACTAATATAAACACAGAAACATTTTAAATCAGCATTCAGATAGACTCAAAGAAAAGCTAAAGCAAAAGACAAACACTGCACAGGGTAATTAAATCTCATCCAGAAGCATGCGTGATGGTTTTGCATCTGTTTCACAGCCTCTTACCTGAGCCTGGAACAGGTGTTGACGATGAGCATAAGGGAATGAGCAAGGTAAATAAAAAGAATAGTTAGGAAGCAAAGCATATTCACAAAAACGCAGGTGCTTCAAAGTGGTAAACTGATTCTCCTAATAAGGAATGGTTGTTGTAAACATAGATAATTTGTGGGGGTTTTGCTTATAACATTTTATATCGAACTATGCTACCTTTTCAAAGTACAGGTAGTATGTGACTTATGACCATGTTTTGCCCCATTTTATGATCTTTCTTGCCACAGTTGTTAAGTGAAACACTGCAGATATTAAGTTAGTAATACAATTATTAAGTGAATCTGGCTTCCTCATTAACTTTACTTGTCAGAAGGTTGCAAAAGGTGATCAAATTCAGATGTTAGGCAATTGACTCATATTTATGATGGGTGCAGTGTGCTGGGGTCATATGACCCCAGCACACTGCACCCATCATAAATATGAGTCAATTGCCAAACATCTGAATTTTGATCATGCAACCATGGGGATGTTGCAATGTATGAAAAATGGTCACAAGCCACTTTTTTCAGTGCTTTGTAACTTTGAACGGTCACTAAATTAGTCAAGGACTATTTGTATTGGGAGAAAAGTGATACAGGTAATTCTGCCTTTTTGGCTATATTGTTTTTTAGCTTATTAGGTAATTAACTTTCAGACAAGAGGTGCTTTCAAAGGCTAACAATATTTCCAACTGGATTTTAATAGAGAACAGGAATGCTTTTGGAGACTTTATGAAAAAAAAACATTCAATAACAAAAGAGCACAGAATGTTACAGCTCCAAAAATATTTTTTTCCAATACATGTTGGAAGCACATTTATTCCATAAATGTGTTTTGTAAAAGTTATCGGTTTGCTTGATATTCCAAGGACGCACCCAAATCTTCTTTTTTGAATCTCTTGCCTTGGATTTGTGTTGGATTCCATCTCACTCAGTTCTGCAATAATGGAAGCTGCTCTCCCAGCATCCTGGAATGTATCAGATTTGGAGGGTGAGGTCAAAAAAAGAAGGCAGCCATGTGTAAAAGGGACTGGGTTTCAACACATGGCTGTGGCTGTCATCTTCCCTTTTTTATTCTCCTTTCTCTCAGATGGACAACCCTAAAGACATCTGTACTAGAGGTTGGGAACTATGGCCCCTTTATGACTTGTGGACTTCAATTCCCAGAATTCCCAGCTGGCTCAGGAATTCTTGGAGTTGAAGTCCACAAGTCATAAAGGGGCCATAGTTCACAACCTCTGGTCTATACTGTGAGAATCTGCAAGTCTGTCTCATTTGAAACAACATGGAATTGAGACTTGAAGCAAATTTTAAAACTATTTATATGATTCTTTATTTATTTATATGATTCTTGGATAGATGATTTTTAAAAAAAGATTCAATGTTTGAGAAGATAGACAGGCATGAATGACATGATTTTAAAAAGCTTTAGAGGAAAAAAAATCTGGATTGCGAATTTCAGAAAACAGCAACTAACAGTTTTGGATCCCCTGAAAAGCATTCAGAAGCTTCAGTTGTTGCAAATTGTATCAGCCTGAGCAGTCTTTGAGCCCCTCCAGAGTGGCCCATGTTACACTACTGCTCTGCAACCTGCACTGGCTACCGGTTTGCTTCTGGATCAATTCAAGGTGCTGCTTATGATCCCTCCTTGGCATGAATCCAGGTTAGTTAACAAACCGCCTCATCCCGTTAGGACAAGATTGTCCCACTGATGCAAGTAGAGGAGGCTGCCTGTGGATCCTATCGGTCAAGGAACTCTGGCTGGCGGGATTCAGGAGAAGAATCTTCTCTTCCATAGCACTGAAATATCCTGCCCCCTGGGGTGAAGTTCTCTCTCCCCCCCCCTGCCCCGGCACCATACTCCTGTCCCTGTGTAAGAGTCTGAAGAACTGGTATTGCCAGTTTACCTGGAGACCCAATGGGGGAATATCACATTGGAAGTGGCTTCTTGATCAGGGGTGTCAAACTCATGTCATCACGGTGATGTCACGTGACGTATTGGGACTTTGTTCCTTTTGCTAAAACGGGTGTGGGTGTGGCCAGTGCCTGACGCATCTGGCCCTCGGGCCGGGAGTTTGACAGCCCTGTTCTAGATTGATAGCAAAACCCACTTCCCCCCTCCCCCAGGCACCCTGTTTCCTTCTCTACCCATCTTTTAATTCATATTGCTGTACTTCCTTTATTTTAGGTGTCATCATTTATTATTATATTATTTTACTTTTAACATTTTACGTTCTACTGTCATAAATTGGCCAGAACAGGCCCACAATGAGATGGATGGCAAATAAATTTAATAATAAATAAAAAAATTAAAAATCCCCAGTTTTAAAATTTGAATTACAACTAGCAATAAATCTATTTATTTGCTTCTTGTCAGAAATATAGCAGTAATAATAAAAATATTCTTTAAATGCTAAAAAAAAAAAAAAGGCCATTATTGTAGCTTTCACTTTGCTTTTTACCACTTTACAATTAGAGTCACCTACTTTCCTAGGTTAAATAAGAAGCATGTTAGAAATATAAAAAATAAAGTTCCTGATGAATATATAAATTAATCAAAATTGCTCTTCAGCCGTATATCATCTTTTAATCCTGACTTTTCTCTTTCAAAGGATGCTACAGTCTCTGTGCACCGCTTTCACTACAGTCACAGGCTTGTATACTACTTTATTTTTTCAGCTGGAGGTAGGACAAGTTAATTATATTTTCTCTGCAGCCTGGCTCTGCCATGAGTTAGAGAATAATTGCAGATTTAACAAAAGGAGACTTTGACGAATAATCTAAGCTTTCAAGGTCTCCGAACACAGAGCAGAAGGTACACAATCACCCCATTTTCTCATGATTTAGAGGGATCTTTTAAAATATTTTGTTGCTGCTACAATTGCTGCAGCAGAAATTTCTTTGTGAGATCTGTTGCTATTAAAAAAGGTAACATGTGACACATGAAAGGCATACTGCATTGACCTACTGGGGTTTGTGCTATCTCCATACTTCTCTTTCCATCCATGTGTGAAACTTAAAGTTTTTTACCTCTTTGGAAAGCTACATGGATTTGTGTAACTGCTTTAGAGAAACATTTCCAATCTTCTTTATTGTAGCCACTGTCCTGGGTCTTCTCACAGAATACACTAGGAGATGAATCTATGTGGGGATGTGATTACTTCATTTCACTAAATCGGCATTTCTTAATCTTGGTACTTTAAGCTGTACTGACTTCAAATCCCAGAATTACCTTGCTGGCATGGGGCACCTAGCATGGCTGGCTGGGGAATTCTGGGAGTTGAAGCCTACCCATCCTAAAGTGCCAAATTTGAGAAACACAGATCTAGATACTTCATTCGTTCCATTTAAGTATCCTTTTGATCCAAACAAAGATGCCCATAACTATTTCCTTCCCAAATTCTGTTTTGAATTCCATCTTACATTAGTTTCACTAAATAGTATGTTCGCAGTATAAAGTATAAACAATTATTATAAAATAAGAGGACTAAAATTGCAACTTTCATATACTTAGGAACATATTCTGGGAAAACACTTAAATATTAGAACAACAAGAGACTGAAATATGAATCTGGATCAGTCTTTAGATACTCTCTAGATCTATTGATCTATCTACAATGAGCTGTGGTGGCACAGTGGTTAGAGTGCAGTACTGCAAGCTATTTCTGCCAACTGCCAGCTGCCTGCAACTTGGCAGTTCAAATCTCATCAGGCTCAAGGTTGACTCAGCCTTCCATACTTCTGAGGTGGGTAAAATGAGGAGCCAAATTGTTGGGGGCAATATGGTGACTCTGTAAATTGCTTAGAGAGGACTGTAAAAGCACTGTGAAGTGGCATATAAGTCTAAGTGCTATTGCTACGTTGATTCAGCACAGCCATTGGCTGATACTATTTGAGAATTTACCAGTAAGTAAAATGAAATTTGGAAGGTATTAAGTTTAAAAAGGTTAATAGGGATGAACTTTTCTAATAAAAATAATTTTTATTAATTTTTATAATTATATTTTGTTATATTATAAACATTAGATTTATAATTTATTATTATTATAAATTTAAATTTATAATAAACAATATACTGTTCTGCCACAAGAGGACAGTAAAGTTGTAGAAATAAACCTTAGAAAACTTCAATATGTGCTAATTGTTCATTACTTTGATATCTGGCACACACTTCAATTCTCAATATGAAGTATGCAGTTTGGAAGTAAAAAAAAAATTGAAATCACTATTAAAATATTTCTTTTTCCATACCATCTCACTTTTGGATGGCTTCAAACTTAGCTTTCACATTCAATTGTGTTTCATATTGTGTTCAGTTAAATGTTGCTTTATTAATTTAACACTTACTATCTTCTAAACTAGAACTAATTACATTCCCTTAAGTGGAAAATCAAATCAGGAAGCCATTTCCTTTTCAGCCTGCAAATTGTCAACACAAAGGCATTTAACAAACGTACATGAATGGCTAACGGTGTCTCCTCTGTTTATCCCTCTCTCTCAAACGTGAAAGAGAATTTATGGAAATATAAACTTGGACATTTCACTTGTTGAACAATATGCATATTAATCAACATTCAAGATGGACATAAAAGAGGACTGAGGACGCACAAGGGCAGCTTCCCCCTATTCAGCTGTTTTGCACAAGGAGAAACAGCATTGCCACACTTAACATTTTAACTAAGTTATGAATCACTTACTCAGGAAATCTGTTACAGGACCTAAAGTAGGGTCCATTCTAGAATTATTAAACATAACTTGGAAATTCAATACAGCCCTGCAATTTCCCTCTGTTTAGATATCAGATTTCTGATTTCTTTCTCTTTTACATGGACACTCACATTATTTTACACAAAAATAAATGCTCACAATTGGTTTACAAAACCAATTAAAATGATGTTTCCTTGGAATGGCAGTGAAGTGATACCAAGAAGGGCTTTTCCTACACAGTAATTAAATGACCATTAGTTAATAAGTTTTAATGCACTGGAGTTGTGTTTAGATGGTGTTATCAGTAAGAATAATCTCAGAAAATATTTTTAGTTTGGGGTGAGAGTAATGCAGGAATACTATCATCAGATTTTATATATTAAATAGTTTTGTATGTATGTTTTGTTCTACTTGAAAAAAGTAGAGATCATTTTAGCTGGTCAGTTAGGCAAAACATTGATTAATCTACATGACTTGCAGCTCTAATATAAGCCAAAAATACTGTCTCTGTTGACATTAAAAAGAAGAGATATTCAATGACACCTTTGATCTAGGCAATAAAAATAATTGGCTCTCTATTGGATGCTTCATATAATATGATCCTATATGGTTGACAACTTTAGGATGTGTGGACTGCAACTCCCAGAACTCCCCAGCTAGCACACTGGCTGGAGAATTCTGGGAGCTGCAGTCTGTGCAAAGTTCCCAAGGTTAAGAAATGCTGTTACATAGGTATTTTAATGAGAAGCAAGTCTCATTCTTGTGAAGGGAATACTGATGATGAGGACATAGAGATCACTTACCTGATTCACATGATCCAATTTAGGACATGGCCTTCCACCATTGTAAGGCTTCTCCCGGAGCCATTTAGACCTGACTTTCACTCCACTCCCACACGATTTGCTACAGCGAGACCAATTGGACCACTCACTGAGTTTGCAGTCTGATGGACATGGAATGATGCAAGCCTCCTCAATATAGCCTGGATGAAGAGAAGTGGACAGTTCAGGACAACTACAAGCCTAGCTGGGCCACACCTAATGTCTATCTCATCCCACCAGTGGTGGGTTTCAAATTTTTTTACTACCAGTTCTGTGGGTGTGGCTTGGTGGGCGTGGCAGGGTAAGGATACTGTAAAATCTCCATTCTGTCCCCAATCCAGGAGAAGGTTACTGCAAAATCCCCATTTCCTCTCGATCAGCTGGAACTTGGGAGGCAGAGAATTGATAGGGGCTGGGCCAGTCAGAAATTTTAGTACTGGTTCTCCAAACTACTCAAAATTTCCACTACCGGTTCTCCAGAACTGGAGAGAACCTGCTGAAACCCACCTCTGCATCCCACATTCTTTTTCCCAAGTGGGTGCTTCCCATAAACACAAAAGCCATGCGTGAAAGTTACTGCTCTCTTTAGATATTGACCTTAGCAAGTGGTACTCCTATGGAACATGAAGATTTTATTCCATTGACTAATAATTGATATTGGTCTCTGCAAGTTCTCCAACTCCTCTAATAGTCAGCTAAATTGGTCACCCTCAGCTTAGAGCAATGTTCTGCATCTATTTTGGAACAATTGCATTGGCTGACACCAGATTCTAGAATTCTAAGAGATACACAATTGCTTCATCCCTTAGAATAGAATAGAGCTGGAAGGGATCTTGGAGGTTTTCTAGTCCAGCCCCTTGCTCAAGCAGCAGTACCTATACTATTTCATATAAGTGGCTGTCTAGTCTCTTCTTAAAAATCTCCAGTGATGGAGCACCCGTGATTTCTGAAGGCAAGCAGTTCCACTGCTACATAGTCCTCACTGTTAGGAAGTTTCTCCTTAATTCAAGGTTGCTTCTCTGTTGATTAATTTCCAAGCATTGTTTCTGCCCTCTGGTGTTTTGTAGAATGATTTGAAGCCCTCTTCTTTGTGGCAGCCCTTCAAATACTGGAACACTGCTATAAAATTACCTTTACTTTTTTTTTCTTTAGATTAGCCAAACCCAAATCCTGCAGCCGTTTAGTCCGTTTAGTCTCCAGGCCTTTGATCATCTTAGTTGCTCTTCTCTGAACTTTTTCCAAAGTCTCAACATCTTTTTTTTTTTAGTATAGTGACCAAAATTATTTGCAGTATTCCAGGTGTGGTCTTACTAAGGTTTTATAAAGCCATACTAATACTTCACATGATCTTGATTCTATGCCTCTGTTTATGCAACCCAGGATTGTATTAGCTTTTTTGGCTGCTGCTGCACACTGCTAGCTCATATTCAAGTGATCATCTAAGTCTCCAAGGTTCCTATGATAGTTACTGTTTTTGACCTAATCTGTACTTATACATTTGATTTTTCCTGCCTAAATGTAAAACTTTGCTTTTCTCCACATTAAAATTCATTTTGTTGGATAGGGCCCATTGTTCAACTTTGTCAAGAACTTTTTGGATCCTGAGCTTGTCTTTAGAGGTGTTGGCTATTCCTCTCCAGTTGACAGTTTGTTTACAGCAGGCTTCCCAGTTTGATGCCCTCTGACGTGCTGGGACCACAGCTGTCAAAATTTCCCATCCTCTGTGGTTTTAGGATCCAAACTCTGATTTGACAGGAGTTTCTTAATGAAGAAATTCCTTCATCATTAAAGCTTTATTAAAATTCAGTGAAGAAGCTGATACACATCTCCAGAGACAATGCCAAAAAAAAAAAAAAAATCTGGGCACCTGCATTGTATCTTATTAGAATTCCTGCTCCTCCAGTATCTACAGTTCTGCTTTTCTGACAGCTGGAATGTAATTGACACCCTGCCTCTCATTACACCACTCCTTTTCCATTCATCTCCACAGCTACATGTGAATAAAAATACCTTCCAAGTGAGATTGCTGCTCTATTTTTCTGCTCTTCCCACTCCAGATACGATTATCAACGATATGTATTTGCCTACTCACTCATGTAAATGTGCTTGATCCTCTTAAAACTAGTAAGGTTCCATATTCAAACTGTAAAAAGAGACTGATCTACTACATCCAGATAAACAGCCATCTACCCTGTGTATTAGATGGAGAATAGTTCCTTTGAAGGATTAGCAAGTGGCTTGTTCTAATTGACAACATTTTAAAGGTGATGTTAAGCTAAGCATTGGGCACTTAGGATGATCAAACAAGCCTCTTTTATCCAGAGAGTCTAAATCCTTGTCTTTTTAGAAATGTGTACATATTTATACTAACATGGTACTATGGATATGATGTCCCTGCACAAATAGTAACCTTGGACCATATTAGAAGCTAAAAGTGGACATCTGAGGAACCAAAGGGAAGTATCAGCACATTCCAGGTGACTTCAATATCTGCTAAAATTTAAAATATTGAGGTTCCATGGAATATATTGATATATTGGTTTCTCAGATGTTCACTTTTAACTTCTAACATGGTATAATAATAGCAACAACAACAAACAACAGTTTTAAGCAGATCAGCCACATCCTGAATATCAATTTGCAGGGGGAAAAGGAAAAATGGACTAGAAAGTTCAGCTTTGTGCACTCTGGGTTAAGGAGATATAGCAACATTTTGTTGTGGATGAAAATTTATTCCATAGAGTTTAAATATTTGAATGGTCATCCGCTGCACTATTTTTTTTCTCTTAATCTCAATGCCTTTTGAGATTGTTCAGATGGCATTTATTAGTTGCTGGCATTTCGTTTTGATTCAGCTTATGACAAAATCCTGTTTTAACAAAAGGAGGCCTTTTAATTTTAACTACATTGGTGCTGCTTTTGGGCAACCAATGAAGCATTCTATTTTTGCTAATTGCATCTCACAAAAATTTCTCTGAAAAGTGACATGAAAATTGCTTCCTACTTCGGAAAATTGCTTAAATAAATAATATGAAGCAAATATATGACTGTCACTCTGCAGTTCATAGCACTTGCCTGTTAATACATGCATGTTAAATATGTCCCATGTGATTTAAGCTCTGCTCTCTGAGAAACTCTTAATGTGCCTGCTATTGCAGTAAAAGAACTAGAGCAGTCTGAAATTTGCACTGCAATTTCTGAATTATTTTCTTCTGATGAGAAGGAAATGTCTACTTTAGTCTCAGAGAGTTTAGTAATCTTATTTCAGATTTCTCTTGATGGTGTTTTTGAAATTACTTAATCTTTGGAGGTGTGAGTGCTACTGCTGCTGCATCTTTCCACAAATCTTAAACTTCCCAGGTAATTCATACTTCTTACTCTAAAAAAAAATCTGGTGGGTTTAATTGAAGCAAAGGAAGGCAGCAGATTGCTGGAGAAAATATTGCATGGAGAAAGGCAGCATGTTCACATACACACATTCCACCCAATGTCACATTACTTTTCTTCTCCTTTAAAATATATTTCACTAGCAATTTCTTTTTTTTTAATCAGTCTGAATAAGGACTCTAGAAAAAAATGCAGAATTTTCTCAATGGCCTTCAAAAGGTCCGCTGGCATAGAAATGATGATTAAGAACAACTTGGTGGAGAACAACACAAGATGATGCATGGCCGTCCTTGGACTGGATAACGGGCACATGTAATTGTAGGTCAGCAGGACCGCAGAAACAGAATGAAAATGCAGCCAGAAACCTTGAATTGAAACAGATGCTCACTCCTCCAAACAACATCATGATCAAATCCAGGGAAAGGCATTCAGAAAGGTTATTAACTTAGGTTAGCAAAGACCTCATCTAATCTGCCAGTATACAATAAGCTATTTCAAACACAAAGCAGCTGATGATAGAAAACAATGTTGTGGGTCACCCACTTTAGTTCCAATTTCATGAAACAAAGGTCTTCTACAAAAAAGGAATTCAACTGGAAAAATCCAGCAAGAACACTTCTGTTCTTAAGGCAATGGAAAAATTTCTCTCTGGGCTTCTAGAAGTCAAAACTGTGTATTTTAACTATGCCTTGATTTAAGAAAAAAAACAAGCTAATCTATTTTAATTGTTTCTACTTTTACTGTTAATTACAAGACTATTAATAAATTCATATCATTATGCACACTTTTCCTGTTTGCCATTAATTATGTGGAAGCCAGTGATCAGCTCAAATCTGATTTTGCATCTTTATCCTGGAACACGTATATTTGCCTTAATTCATGAAGCCAATATAGAGCCAACATAGAGCCAACATAGAGCAGAGGTTAAAGCATCAGACTAGAAAGTCTGGCAGCTACTGAGTTCAACCCCATCTTGGGCACAAAGTCAATCAACTTGAAGGCAAATGATGGCAAATTCTGAAAATCTTGTTAAGAAAACTTCACAGATGTATCCCAGTAGTCATCAGGAGTTAAAACTGACTCAAAGGCATACACACACATATACATACACACACATACACAAATCTTCCTTACACTTCTCACACAATCCTATGTTTCATTTAAGTTGATCTGACTAGGTAGCCTTCAAGTCTTAAAACGAATAATACCTATTGGTTTTGATGCCTACATATTATTGTGGGTTTTTTTTTGTTTGTTTGTAAAAAAAAGTGCAGAAAATTTAGGGAGGAGAAGAGAACTTAGATCTTGCCCATCCCTTTATTATAAAAGGAACAATATAACAAAATGGTATTTTTAGTCCATGTGGTGTGGAAAGTATTAATTAAGGAAGGCTATGCTATTTATTTCAGGATCATTGTATAATATGCCAACAGTAGGCAAGTATTTTATATGGAATTTGTAGAATTGTATACCAAACCTACAATCATAATAAAAGTTTTTGGTGATTTTAGGATAAGTGGACATCAATTCCCAGATCTCTTCAGCTAACATGCTGGCTGGGAAATTCGAAGAGTTGAAGTTCACACATCTTAAAGTTGTCAAGGTTCAACAACATTGGTTTAAATGATTACTCCTATAAACTGAAGTAAATAGGCTGCAGGGAAAATATATGGAATCCCAGCCATTATATCAGTTACAGGAGGCTGAAGATGAAAAACTATATATCCATGAAGATGGAAAAATCAGTATATACCAGTTATCTCCTCAGGCTTATTTTTATTAGCGAAATCTGCACTGTTAAAAAAAGAAGGCTCAGCATAATATAGTAGCAGGAATTTGCATAGACTTGGCATCTCTGTACACAATTGCTTAACCGAAGCATTACATGTTCCATTTGAGTCTTGCAGACCCTGCAGGATACATCTCAAATGTTTTGCTTCAAACATTGTCACAGACCAGAGCCCACCCCATTTCCCATGCAAAGCTTCCAGCTGTTTTAAAATTCTTTCTTTCCTTGTCTGCTTCCTTTTCATTTCTCTGGTGCACAAGTTAGAACCTGCCAACAGGTATTTCTTTTCTCTGTATTCTTTTCTTACTTGTTGAGAAATTGACACATCTGTTGCATTAATTACCATAGTATTACTGTTCTAGGCTTAGATTAATCTGATTGTTCACTGGAAAATGGAAGACAAGAAGACTCCAAAGAAAAGGACTAATGATGTTTCCATGCTAATTACTAGCTTTGCTGCTTTCTCAAGAAGAAGCCCCTCCTCATGAGAGGATTACATAGATCTATTTTTGCCTGTGATTAACAAGAGCAATCAGGAGCCAAAATGCCGGGGATCTGGCAGTAAAGAAATATACTAATGCAATTTTTTTTTAAAAAAAATGTCAACATGTGATAGTGCTATATGACTGCAAAAATCCTGGGCAAGGACAAAATACATTCACTAAATAATTAAAAAAAACAATGCTTCTGTGACTTGTAGTGACTTCTATTACTAATACTAAATATTAAATACTAAATTTTGTTGCAATTCTAATGCATCATCATAAAATTGTCTCATTAAACAGATTTAAAGGGTAAAAATACATATTAAGTATTGAATTTTGACATATGATGAATATACTGGGCATCGTGATAAATTTGAGTAGTGCAAAATTGGTTAGGTCTTTATTGTTGTAGAAAGTATATCTAACTCTAACTTTCTGATGTTAAATTCCCTACATTTGGTGAATTATCATACATCTCTCATTCTTTGGCTAAACGTCTTTCCATATTTATGGTGAAAATTAACTGTATATATGCAACCATGGAAACAGAGAAATAAAATAAAGGACAGACAGAAAGAGTTAGTTAGACCAGAAGAATCAGAGAAGTGTAAGGAGGTTTGTAGGTTCAGAAGTAGGTAAGAAGATGGCAAACAAAGGATATTGACAGCTTAGCAGAGGGCTAAAGCAAACAGCAGCAAAGTTTAATTTAAATGGAATATTAGTTAAAAAAATCAGCTATAATGGGTGGGGGGAGAGGTAGCTTATAAATACCAAACAGATTTTGAAAGAAAAACCTATATCCCCATCTCTAAAATAAATCAGCCATTTTCTATACAAAATAATTTTAACTTTTCTCGAAGAAATTTGCTGTGCTAGAAATCTCTATGAAAATATAATTCAGTAAGGGATATCAGGATGTGATAAAACAGCTACTCAGCTGTCTGTCCTATTTATGTATATAATGATGTGTGTGTGTGTACGTGTGTGTCTATGTGAGTGTCTATACTTTGGATGAAACAAACAAGCAGTGTGTTTGGAAGCTTGGAATTAACTGCTTAAAATAATGGAGTGCAGTAAGGCAAGAAGAAAAGGAGAGAGATTTTTAAATAATAGCTGGACAGTCACTTAAATGAGTAGGAAACATAGTAAAATTCATATGCCTGCCCTTGCACATCTTACGTGTCCTTGACAGTAACAAGGCAGAGACGCTTCAGAACCTACAAAAGAGCATCTCAAATGAGTATCTTTTCATGTAATTTAGACAGTGACTATGAAGTATTTTATACTTCATCATTCACTATTATTCTTTCCCCTAATGAAGCTGGATAGGATCAAAAGAAAGGCTCATCTTATCAGCAGCGTCTAATTGAAAGACAAAGGTCAATAGCAATTATCCAAGTACATTAAAGAGATACTTTTCTAAATAATAAAAATAAGAAACAGAAGAAGTAGACGTTAACCTTTCCACAGGAAAACAAAACATCATTCTATTGTTTCATTTTTTGCATCTTTTATATCACTCCCACATCAAAGGCAAACCTGGGCACTGTAAATAAAATAACAGTACAAACATAATCCTATATAAAGCTGGACTCAGTCTGAAAAGACACAGCAACCTTATAAAGAACAATTGAAACCCACTTCTATGAACAAAGATTTACAGAAATATGAGGTAGAAATTATGGAACCCCATGTTTAAGATACTGATCTTCTGTGTTACAACTGATTTTCCAGGGTTTAGACAAGGATACCACTTCTTGTATTTTCTTTGACTTTCAAAGGTATTTACAATCCACCTGACAGTATTTGTATTCATGAGTCTGTCACAAGAGTCCACAAAATGATGAATTGAACTATGGCATGTCTTTTATCTTGTTCTTAGGATTAGCCTCCAAGGCTTCAATGGCATACAGCAACGGATCTTCTGCATCAGCAATTTTGTCTCTTCTTTTCTGAAGAGAGGCTACCCTAGTTTTTCCTGCCGGTGGACAAGTCATAGGTTATGACACATGGAGAAATTAGAAGGAGTAACACTAGACAAAATGGCAACAGAATCTCTCTTATGAATTGAAATATTAGAATATGGTATCAATCAAGTCTGCCTTAATAGCACTTTTTGACAAAATGGTCTAAATAACTGAGGTTCTTAAGCATGATGCTGTATTGTCTTTTCTCTCTAATTTCCCCAGTTTGGCTGTTTCCAGGCATGCTAAAAGTTGTATATCCAAGACTTTACCACTTTTGACTACCGTGCTAGAAATTTGAGAGTTGCAGTATGAAAATAACTGAATGATTTCTTTGGAAGTTTCTTAGAACATTTTTTGAGAAAATAGTACTACGTAATTTATTTAACTCCCTAAATACAAGCACATTTATCTGAATGGTCTATTAGATGTAAGATAAATAGAGTAATAACTTTCATTGTTTATTTTTCCAATTTGCCCAAATTTTTATTTACAAAGAAAGGTGACCAATTCCGTGTCACAATATGACTTTATCATAGACAATTTATGCTCTTTCATGTTCTAATGCTGGTTCACTATGGATTCAGCTCTTATTTCATGTATGATAATATTGATATTGTAAGTTTACAAGATTTGCATAATGGAGATGCACTGATTTGTTTTTAAAAAATCCGGCTAGATCTAACATGTACTATGAAGAAAGGAAACTGCATTCTTTTTAAAATAACTCCTATATCAACTGCATAGAAGGGGGACTGGAAATAAAGGAAGGAAGGAAGGAATAATATGCTTAACTACATATTCTATGCCTTTTTAAAGACATGTTCCACTGATTCCAATAAAAACTATCTTTTAATTAATAGCATTGTAGGACACAGAAACAAGGAATTGTTTAACTGAGTATTCAGCTATAATAGCTTCAGTTCTGGTTCATTGTATATTTATTTATTTCATCAATAACTTTATAAAATATTTGAAATATTTGAAATGGCTAATAACAGAACACATAATTTTAAAAACAACTGTAAATAATGTAAATAATTTTACATATTGTGTAAAGCATAGTGCAAGGCAAATAACTAAAAACATATTCTATTTTATTTTGCCTTTCTGTCTCATAATCTCAGGATAGTATATTAAAAGACATTTTAAAATGTTAAAAATACACAAAGTAGTGTTGCCTGCAACCATATGGAATCATTTATAGCATCCAAAAATTATTACTCAAAGCACAAGCAATAAAATAAGAAATTCACATGGATATTCCCAACAGCTGCTCTGGAAACATTTTCCAATACTCTCCTCTAATCTCTTGCTTAAGCCTTACAACCACACAAAACTGTGTAGAGTCAGCACAAATCAATGTATCTCATTTAATTAATGCTAAAGGGGAAAATAATCTCACACTAATAAGGCAGCTGACAAGCCATTCTGGACTGGTTGAATGTGCCTAAGGCCTTAAAAACAGACTGACACAAATTAAGAAGGGCATTATGACCTGTAAAAACATTAAATCTTACTGTTGCATCCGAGTGCTGACCATGAAAAGAGTTATAAGAGAAGATACACCTAATGCCCAATTGCCCTATTAAACATCATGATCTTGGGCTACAGTGATAAAAAGTGTCTGCCATCATTTGGTTCTAAAACAATGGAAACATCTGTAAGGCTGCTAGAATAGATTTTATCTGTCGTGGCAATATAATTATCTACAAAAATCTGAAGTATAATTTCACAGAAAAAATGACTTATTTTAAACTAAGCTGTTTCATTTATAATGTCAATCATATTTTAACTTTATTGTTTTTTGCATCCATCAAATGATTTCAAAAACATGATTAGATATGAATTGAAATTATTTACCTTGATTTATAATCTGGATAAACTGAGGTTAACTTTAAAGAATAATGTCTAGGGGAAAAAAAGAACTTTGGAATTGTTTACAACTATGAAACTCCAAGATACTCAAAGATGGGCAAAGGAAATTTCTTTTAAAAGATTGCAGTTCAAGGCAAATAAAAAAATCAAACTTAAGTTTCAGTGGAAATAGTTTGCTTCTAAAGCAACACTGATGGCAGATGCGGCAGCTTTATGCTGGGAAGAAGGAAAATGAGGAGGAGGGGAGGAGGAGGAGGAGGAGGAGGAGGAGGAGGAGGAGGAGGAGGAGAAGAAGAAGAAGAAGAAGAAGAAGAAGAAGAAGAAGAAGAAGAAGAAGAAGAAGAAGAAGAAGAAGAAGAAGAAGAAGAAGAATTTTAGCAATCAGATTCTGCCTTTATGAGTGCAAGAAGGTGATGAATCTACTTCATTCACCCACCACAGTTAATGGATGCTTGCTTGCAAAAGGTACAATGTCATGGCTTTGGAAAATGCGATCTAGATTATCAAGTTCAAACCATGGCTTAGGGTAAGCATCCAAAATAAGCCATCCCAGCAATTATCTGTCTGGCTTTTAGATGACCGCATCAAATGAAGAGAAGGCCACCACCTCTCTAGATTGTTGATTCAAGGGTTGACCTGTTCTTACTGTTAGGATTTCCCCCCTTTTTCCTGCAATTAAAATCTATATTTTTATAACTTGAATCAATTAATCCTTGTCCTGTATTGAAGTAGCTCATTTTGCTATTGCCAGCCCTGTGGTATATCAAGTTCATCAAAATAGCAAATAAAATATTATCAAACAAAGCTTGAACTTGTCTCTCCTTAGTGCCATGTGGACCCTCATTTCAATTAGTTCCTGTGCTACAGGATGAAAAGCAGTCTATTCAATATCTTCAGCCTCTGAATTTGAAGTCATAGACTGATATTTCATACAATTTAAGGCCCATTAGTCTCCAATTGCAAAACTGTTCTCAAAATTAAAGGTTATGTAGAAATTGAAATGACAAATCATGCAAGCATCTGACAGTGTTTTGTCTGTATTAAAAAAATAAATGAAAAAAAGAATATTATACAATTTCCCCCAGTGTTCAATTCAATATTTAATGTAAATACTGGCTCTCTTCTGTCACCATCAACACCAGTAGTAAAAAGTCTGGAATAAATCATTACACACAGTCAAATATAAAGGTTCCACTGAAAATAGACATCAGTAGACAAAATAGACATCAATTGCTGAGAAATAGAATATATATCTCATGTGCTATCTTTTTTTGAGATACAATACTGGATACTTTTGGATTTGGTTTAATGCTTTTTATATCTGCAGTAGAAGATAGAGATTGGTGGCAATTGCACATATCAGAGGCATGCAATTTTTAATCTGTATTGTGGGGCTGCTATTCCTTCTAAAGGATCATCATTAATCCATTTCTATTACTGGAGGCATAAATTGCCTAAGCAATCTGAATAGCCTTTTTCCAGCCTAGGATGGTAAGTCAACTATGCATTTATAGGACAGAGAAAGTTCTTTCTCAGTTATCTGTGCTCTGATAATCACAGGGACTGAGCTATCTTTCAAAAGATTATGGACATGTCAATTAGTTATGAGTAGAACTGAGAGACCATGAAGCAAATATGAGAGAAATGAATAAACCCCATCATTCTTGCCATCCTCAAGGTCTCCTAGTTGATTTTCATGTGTAATTCAATAGAAGTTTTTCACAGGTTGGGACAAAGTATTTATAAGGTCATCTCTGTCCACAACCACAGGCAGAGGTGGACTGCTATCGGTTCATACAGGTTCTCCCGAATTTCTGAGCACTTCAGAGAACCTGTTGTTGGAAGAAATCTTTTCCCACTTTACAGGGCTAATCCTGCAAAGGAGGCAGGAAGGAAACATCCTGGTTTGCCTGTATTTCTAGCCTAATCCTTATCTTAATTGCCCTACTACTTTAAGTGTTTTCAGAAACGTCCAGACTTTGTATCTGTACACTGAGCTTCTCTGGAGTCCTCCCCACCCCATGTCCACCTGAGTTTTTTATGGTACTTTTATTCCTGGAGCATGACTTTCTTAAAGATTGTTAAAGGGTTGTTTTAAGCTTTTTGGAGTATACTTCCAACACAGCTGGAACAGCTATTTTACAGAAGGGTTGGCATAGCCATAGAAGAAATGGATAAGAGGCAGGATCCAAGCTCGGCATTCTGTCTGATTTTTTTACTGCCTTTCTGGGGTCATGTGAGCTTTTCTTAAATCTGGATGATTACCTAAGAATATCTTGTGAAGTGAGTGAGGCCAGCTGGTATCTTTAAGTGGTGCAAATGAATTTAATGATTGCTTCTCCTGGGTGGAAAAGGGTGGTTTGTCAGTTTACTGAGCATAGGAGTCTCTTGTCTATGGGGATTCTTCAGTCATCCAGGTCATGGTTGTCCCAAGGGTGCTTTTTTCAAGAAGCAACTGGACTGTCCAGGTTTCCAGAAAGTCCAACTGCCTCTTGAAAAGGCACTCTTGGGACAGGAGTCTCTTGCATTGCTTCGGAGCAGGCAAGGCACATGATTGCTTGCTGATCATAAGTGGATCTTCCTTCCAATTTATTTTAGTTTTCTCTCATGATAATATGGCATAGTAACATGGCATCAATTGTTGAAAGTTAGCACCCACCCCTCTCCTAGAAGAATGAAATATTTTGAAAAATATTAAAAAGGAAGAATATATTTCCCTGAATGAGAAATGGAGAAACATGCTTTCTTAGAGGGAGAAATCAGCCCCCACCTTCCTTAATAGCCCACAGAAGATGTCAGCACTTAAGAGATAAAGAGATAGATAGCTATATTCATAGGCCAAAATGCCCTGCAGCAAGGTCTGAACAAAGACAAAATGGGATTAGTCCTCACTCAATATGTTAATTTGTCTCTTTAGCTCAGCATTTTGTAGCCCAAATATGCCCACCCACTTTCTGGAGAACTTAAATGACCTCTCTGCTAAAGGGTTTCACTTTATGAGCAAGAGTAACTTGGCTCCTGATAGTTATCCTTGTATTTTAACTATTTTAATTCCTCAATGTGTTCTGGCAACCTGCCTGATTTGAAACTCTGGGTTGCAGGTATTGCTGAGGAAAAGGAAGGTATTCAGACAGAATGGTTTAGCTTTCCATGACGGCTGTGACTCATTGATCTTCAGTGTATATTCCCCCATTTCTAATCTAAAGACTGGTATTTAGGACAGTTTTTTGCAAACGAACCAGCAATGACTATGATGATTTAACTCATATAGATTTCACAGAAGACAACGTTGGTAAAGCTCTTCACAACTTAAAACCATCACTTTCTATTGGACCCGATGGACTATGTGCATATTTCTTAAAAAAACTTTCCATTAATATAGCTGAACCCCTAAGTATTATCTTTGATAAAGCTTTCACTACCAGTTCTCTTCCCAAACTTTGGTCACTAGCCACAGTCATCCCTATCTTCAAAAAAGGAGACCCCAGCTTAGTCGAAAACTACAGACTGATCTCCCTTTGCTGCGTCACCTACAAAGTCATGGAATCTATCATCAACCAATCCATTACCTCTCACTTAGAAACTAACAACCTACTCTCCAACAAACAATATGGTTTCAGGAAAAAATTATCATGTAACTTACGACTTCTCCACTGCAAAAACATATGGACTTCAAATCTCGATCAAGGCAAATCAATAGATGCAATCTACATAGACTTCTGCAGAGCTTTTGACTCAGTAGTACACGATAAACTTCTCCTAAAACTAACATCCTATGGCATCTCAGGACCACTCCACAAATGGATATCTGCTTTTCTGTCTAACAGACAACAAGTGGTCAAAATTGGCAATGCTTTATCAAATCCTGTTCCTGTCAAGAGTGGTGTTCCTCTGAAAACAACAAAATATCTTATCCCACCAGACTTGAAATCCTAGGCTTAGAAAACTTGGAACTCCGTCGCCTTTGACAAGACCTAAGTTTAACTCACAGAATCATCTATTGTAATGTCCTTCCTGTCAAAGACTACTTCAGCTTTAATTGCAATAATACAAGGGCAACCAATAGATTTAAACTTAATGTCAACCGCTTTAATCTAGATTGCAGAAAATATGACTTCTGTAACAGAATCATCAGTGCTTGGAATACTTTACCTGACTCTGTGGTCTCTTCCCATAATCCTAAAAGCTTTATCCAAAAACTTTCTACTATTGACCTCACCCCATTCCTAAGAGGACCATAAGGGGCGTGCATAAGCGTACAAACGTGCCTACCGTTCCTGTCCTATTGTTTTTCTTTTCTTCTTCCTATATATATATATGCTCATACCTCCTAATATTTACTCATATATATGTTTATATGCTATATAATCTTTTTGTATGGTGTTGTGACAAAATAAATAAATAAAGAAAGAAAGAAAGAAAGAAAGAAAAAAAGAAAGAAAGAAAGAAAGAAAGAAAGAAGCTTTTTGTATTTTTGTACAGATAATCCTTAACTTGCAACTGTTCATTTAGTGACCATTCAAAGTTACAGGGGCGCTGAAAAAAGTTACTTATGTCCATATCTCACACTTATGACCGTTGCAGCATCCTCATAGTCATGAGAGGGAGGGTTAGGCAAATGGCCCCTTGACGTAAATAATATTGAGTTGGCCACGCCCACCCAGCCACGCCCACCCACCCAGTCATTAGGACAGAGAACCAATTGTTAAAAAATCTGCAGCCCACCACTGGCCACAGGCTTTATATTTTGTTCTGATTTCCACTGAAAGATCTATAGGTTGGCAATAAAAACTGTAAGTAAAGTGAAATACTATTAATAAATAAGACAGCAATATGACAAAGGAATGATTGAAAAAGAAAAAAAAAAGTGGGGGGGAGGCAACTAATTTGCTCAGGTAGAACCGAGAGACTAAATATTGCACTTTATATAAACTGTATATGAAAGCTGTGAGATTCAGAAACAAAAGGTACTTTTGTAAATTTAGCACCTTTCTACATCTCCTTAAACCAAGTACATCTTTTCCTGGGGGCACAGA
This sequence comes from Ahaetulla prasina, assembly GCF_028640845.1. Classification (NCBI taxonomy): domain Eukaryota; kingdom Metazoa; phylum Chordata; class Lepidosauria; order Squamata; family Colubridae; genus Ahaetulla; species Ahaetulla prasina. Next base: position 111,341,690 of record NC_080542.1, on the reverse strand, counting down.
ATCATAAGAAAAGGCATAGCTATTTTTAGGAGTTGAAGACAGGTGCTACATTCATGCCCTGAAGCAACTTTTTGCCTTCAAGTTTGATTTTGTGCATAGTGCTACGATCAGTGCAACACTAATGTTCATCCAAAAACAAGGGCATAAATAATATATGAAATTCACAGAAAGAAATCATCTATAATGTTGTTGTGACTATTTCGACAGCATACCTTATTCACCAGGCCATGTCAATTGGGAGTTTGTTTCGAAATGCACCCATATTCAGTACATGCTTTGAACAATTTTTAAGTATTATATTTACATTTATTTGAGTTATAGACTAAAAATGAAACATTTTTGTGCAAAAGAAGGATTTAACAAGAGATGGTTTTAAAATTCATTCCAAGTGGCAGTGACATCTAAAGCATGCCTATAATAGAGCATTTGTCTGTCTATCTAACAGATATTTGTACTAAAAAAATATTTGATTGAGAATGAAGAATATTCAAGAGAACCACCATTCACCACCATTCACTTGAGAAATTGAAATACATCTCTAATGTCTAAATAGGATAGCATAATGGCCTGGAGGTAAGTTTGTAACCTGATGTCCTAGATCTCTACAAATTTTGACTATGATCGCCAAAGATCTCCAAAACATTACTAAATTGTGTTTTTGTAAATTACTTAGTTATGGCTGAGTGGCACTTACAGTTTAGATTGCCATGAATAAGTACTAATTACACTAAGTATGTTTAATTTTTATTATATAAAATGTAAATGAAATTAGATTTGAGATTTAGTCCTAGATATACCCACTATTGTTTTGCAGTACATCTCACAAAATGCAGATCACCAGTTAAGCGGAGCCTAAAGCTTTAAAAAGTTGAGCATCCCTATTATCCTCAATAAAAATTATAAAAACCAGCATTATTTATATTTAAAAGCTAGAATATTAAATTTCAAAGCGGGCATTTTGAAAATAAACTGGGAATTGTATCATTTACAAATATGATATGCATACCATACTCAACTTGAGTTTCCTTTGTCTACATCAACATTCTGTCTAGAAGGGCTTCTGGGTGGCGCCACCTTTCTCGCTGGGTGCTAATTTATGGCACTCCGCATTGAATATGGTAAAAGCCGGACATAACAACTGATCCCGGCTTAATTTCTCTCTCTGGTTGAAAGAGAGAGAAAGAGCAAGGGGGGGGAACTGTGGTAGATTCCCCTAGGGGCTTTGTTTTTGTAATGCAAAGTCCTGAAAGGTCGAATCCCCTTACCCCTCCCCCAACCTCCAGTATTCACTGCGCTCCTGAAAAAGCAGGAAAAGAGGAAGGTGTCCACTTCTGCTAGCAATTAATTTCTTTTTGTGGTTACTAAAAGCAGGCGGAACAAGCGTGAGTGAGCAATTATTGGTTTGCAAGTATTTTTGATTTTCTGACTTCTACCCTTTTTTTTTTAAAAAAAAGAGAAATTTCTGCCCCCCCTTCAGTTTCGTTTTAGAGAAACTGAAAGCAGAGCGATACATCAAAGGGAGCTTTGCTGTTGAATCGAAACTGAATGGAGATTTTATCTTATTGTGTTTGACTGTGGACTGTTGGATTATATTACGTTGTTTAAGTACTTTACAAGGGGATTCTCAGCAGGAACTTTATTTATTTATTTATTTTATTTGATTTTTATACCGCCCTTCTCCCGAAGGACTCAGGGCGGTGTACAGGCATAATAAAACTGACAATACAATATACAAGTTTAAAATATGATTTAAAAAACTTATTTTAAATTAGCCCAATGATTAAAATTTACCATACTAAGAAAATCCCGTTTAAAATTAATAAATTTAAACATTAAAATCCCAATTTAAGCCAGCCCTGCGCGGATAAAAAGATGAGTCTTGAGTTCGCGACGAAATGTCTGAAGGTCAGGTATTTGGCGTAAACCCGGGGGAAGTTCGTTCCAGAGTGTGGGAGCCCCCACAGAGAAGGCCCTTCCCCTGGGGGCCGCCAGCCGACATTGTTTGGCGGACGGCACCCTGAGAAGTCCCTCTCTATGGGAGTGTACGGGTCGGTGGGAGGCGTGTGGTAACAGCAGGCGGTCCCGTAAGTACCCAGGTCCTAAGCCATGGAGCGATTTAAAGGTCATAACCAATACCTTAAAGTGCACCCGGAAGGCCACAGGCAGCCAGTGCAGTCTGCGCAGGAGCGGTGTTACATGGGAGCTACGCGTAGCTCCCTCTATAACCCGCGCAGCTGCATTCTGGACTAACTGAAGCCTCCGAGCGCACTTCAAGGGAGACCCATGTAGAGCATTACAGTAATCCAAGCGAGAGGTAACGAGCGCATGAGTGACTGTGCATAAGGCATCCCGATCAAGGAAGGGGCGCAACTGCCGAACCAGGCGAACCTGGTGGAAGGCCCTCCTGGAGACGGCCGTCAAATGGTCTTCAAACGACAGCCGATCATCCAGGAGGACACCCAAGTTGCGCACCCTATCCTTTGGGGCCAGTAACTCGCCTCCAACAGCCAGCCGCGGCTGCAGCTGACTGAATCGGTGCCGGCATCCACAGCCACTCCGTCTTGGAGGATTAAGCTTGAGCCTGTTTCTCCCCATCCAGACCCGTACAGCTTCCAAACACCGGGACAGCACTTGACAACTTCATTGGGGTGGTCTGGGGTGGAAAAGTACAGCTGAGTGTCGTCAGCGTACTGCTGGTATCTCACCCGAAACCACTGATGATCTCACCCAACGGCTTCATGTAGATGTTGAACAGCAGGCGAGAGAATCGACCCTGTGGGACCCCACAAGTGAGGCCCTCGCGGTCGACCTCTGCCCCTGTCAACACCGTCTGCGACGGTCAGAGATAGGAGGAAAACCACCGATATACGGTGCCTCCCACTCCCAATCCCCCCAACCGGCGCAGCAGGATACCATGATCGATGGTATCGAACGCCGCTGAGAGGTCTAATAGGACCAGGGCAGAGGAATATCCCCTGTCCCTGGCCCTCCAGAGATCATCCACCAATGCGACCAAAGCTGTCTCCGTGCTGTATCCGGGTCGGAAGCCGGACTGGAACGGGTCTAGATAGACATCTTCATCCAGGTGTTGGGGCAGCTGTCGCTTGTCATGGAGGTTCTTTCAGAAGAATGGATTTGTGACTTTATACAGGACTACACAGAAAGTATGTATTTAATTATTCAAAAATACAAATTGATAAAAAATGGGGACGTTTTGGATGAGAGCTTGGAGCAAATTAACCAGTGCAACCATTCGGAAAATGGAATCCAGGAGATACAAATAAAAGTGGATAAATATGAAGATTTGATCGTGAAGAAACAAGGTGATGTAAAGAAGTTTTCTTTAAATAGTTTGGATGAACTGCCTGAATTTGTGCTACAGGAGATTGTCCCTCAAATGGAAAAGACTCACAAGCTTAATGTTTCCCAAGAGTTCTCTTTTTGGACTGATGGAATATACGGCAGTAATTTTTGGATTCTTGGACATAAGGAATTACTAGGAAATATTGTGATTGACTTTTTAAAAGGAGTAACGAAGGAAAGACAGAGATTAATGCACCAAAAAAAATGGCAAGAGACAAAAGTATTATTCTTGAAACAAGGTTTTTTAAATATTAATAGACAAAATATTAGTGTTCCGGAAAGACAATTTGTGAGGAATCTGGAAGAAATGGGTTGATTATATGTTTTATATCTATCATAAAAGACTAGATATTTGGATCTATACTGGATTTTGATGAGGAAGGACTAAAGTTGAATAGATATTGTAATTTTCTGTATTGAAATTTTATAAGGTGTTGCACTAAATTTTAAATAGAATATTTTCAAAAGATCTTATGTAAGAAAGACATGGGGGGGAAATTATATGGTTATAGAAGTTATAAGGGACATATTTTTTTGAATTGGATTGGATTTTTATGCTTTAGTTGGTTTTAAATACTTTAGGATTAATTTGTTCTATTGATTTATATATTTTACTATTGTTAATTCTTAATTTTTATTTTTATTTTTTTGAAGGATTTTGGTTATGTTAGGAGGAAGTCAGAGCTAGAGAAGGAAAATTGGTATAATAGTTTTGGGAGAAAATTTTCTTAGCATATGTTTGTCTTATTTTTAACTATACCTTGTGCTTGTTCTGGGAAGCCAGGGGGGAGGGTATTAGTGAAGGGAGGGGGGTTGGGGGAAAGGGGGAAAATTTTTTTTTCTGTAAAACTTTTTGAATAAAAAAAAACAAAAAAACATTCTGTCTAGAAGATCTCATACTATAGTTAATGAGTAGCATCCATCCAAAGCAAATACATCCAAATACATCTTTCTCCGATGTATAACTGTTGGTAAAGTACATCATCTAAACAATATTTATTTATTTAGGGTACTTAAATCTTGCTTTCCTCACTTTTACTGATTTGTAATATTTACAGCATTTTGCTGTAAAGGCTAAAAGAGCAATTGATGGACTAAATAAAACATAAAACCACCCAATAAAAAAGACACCCAAACATAACAGAAAAACAAAATTCTCAACAACTTTCAATGACATTAAAAAATTACAAAGCCTGAATCGATAACCAGTCCTCAAGGAAGATGCTGAGGGCTTATAACTGTAAGGCTTTCTTTTAAGTAGCAAATTCCTTTTCTTGATTAATAACAATTTTTAAGGAATTATATTCAGATCAGAGCCTTTGCAGAAGTTATTAAGGCATGGATAGCTTAATTCCTTTTCAGAAAATGAAAACTTCAAAGAACAAAAGTAGTAGGTTTTAAAACTTGTCCTAAACATTGGCTAGAAGCTAGTGCACCAGTTCAAATATAAATGTGAAGTAGTTAAATCATCCTTCCTCTATTAAGATTGGTAAAAGGTCATTTAAATCTTAAAAGGCATCTGAACATCTAGCAGCAACACTGGATCAGTAGCCCCCATCAGATAAAAACCTTAAAAATACCCTGATGGATGTAAGATTTTTTTTATTAGGCACACGCTCCATAAACGAATAGATGAATAATGGAAATTAATAAAAACTTGCCTTTAAAAGTATAACAGAAAATTAGCAAAGACATTGGAACAAAACTGGAATCACCTTATTTCAAAAAATACAACTTTAGAGAATGAAATGATTTTGAGGCTGCTCCAAAAATGTGACGTCACTAGAAAAGTAATGGATTATTACATTATTACATCAACATTACAGCCCACTGAAATCCACTGAAAGGGACATCTAACTTAAAACTCATTTATTTCAGTAAAGACTATATATATTTTAGTCTAGATTGTATCTTTGAAACATTCAGGGTTTGCTAATGGAATCTGTAAGCTTTACCCTTAGTTTCTGAAGACACCATTGTCCTCCCACTCCACACACACACACACACACACACACACAGGGGGGGGGGAATCATGACACAATCTTGTCTTTGTCAAATATAAATGAAACGTTTACCTTTCAACTAATTAGATAAGAAACAGTTTAGTACCATAATACCCATAATCTAAAATACGTTAGAGCTACTGTAACATTGAATTAGAATAAATTCATAGAAGAGTAGCAATATTATTTTAAATACCATGACTGTTGCATCGGGATGTTTCAACAAGTCTACTGCTTTGATCATAACAAGCCATGGCTTGATAACGGTAGCCTTGTCCACACTCTTTGATGTCTCCTTGAACTTTCATTCCCATAAGTATGTCTATTTTGCCTTCAGGTAATATACAGTCTGACCAGTTCCCAACTGGTTGGGCATTGTATTTGTCACACTGGCAGAATTGGGTCTCAATGAGTGGATACAGTTGAGGATTCTTACATTTCTCTTTCTTCTTACTTTTCCCTGAAAGAGAGAGAAAGAGTTTCAGAAAGTGATTTCTTGAATCTGATCTAAAATTTGGTTCATACCATAAAAAAGGGTATATTGGAAAATACATTACTGATTTGGTAGATTGAATATATTTATATGGAAGTAAATTGTTTTGATTGTAAGAATTGAACTTAGCCTTAATAGTAATCAGGAATAAATCCATAGAAACCATTAGACTTTGAGTTAGATACTTATTGTCAATTATTGTTTGGAATGTGTCTTCTTTGGGAAAGATCCAAAGCATGCTGGAATTGTTTTCTTTGCCATTATATGCTATTGTGTGGGGGAATACAATCTTGACACATTCTACCATTATTGTTACTCTTTGTGCCACATGTTAGGTGCTACTATGGATTTTATTTTCTGTTATAAAACAATGTACTTAGTTTTCTCATAAAATATCTTAAAACAGGTCGTTATCAAGGTTTAACACAGTAATAAAACATTTTTCAAAAAGTCAGTTAAAACATATACATTGAAATAGATGAGAGAAAAATAATAACTGTCTAAAAAAACCCTGAAATAGTAGATGTCTGTGGATATTCTCAGTTATCCAGGTCATGGTTGTCCCAAAGGTGCTTTTTCAAAACACAACTGGACTTTCTGTGAACATTTCGCTTCTCATCTAAGAAGCTTCTTAAGTTCAGATGAAGAATTGAAGGGTTTTGGATGAGAAGTGAAATATCTTTTAAAAAAACAACAACGAAGTCCACTTGTCTTTTGAAAAAGCGCCTGTAGGACTGAAATAGTAGGCATTCTTTGAATATCAGGAAGGGAAACATTCGGAGTAGACACTATTCTTGTAATGTATGCCACCTGAGATCAAACTTCATCAAATCTGACCCCAAAAGAATGACCACGATAGTTGGATCACCAACCTTTTCCCCCAATATCAACTTATCTTCCTCATGGTTTCATGTATTGCTCTTATGACTGTTTTGAAAACCACATAATTTTGAACCCTTCCTAATAAGCATGGGTGATGAAACTGCCATTTTTAAATTTTATTGTTTTTATGAAATACATTAGCTGAGCCAACTCATTCGGGAATGCTACTGGATAGCAGAATGGATGGTATGGGAACATCAATTCCATTCTGTCTCATACAGCCTATGCCAAATAAGTGCTTTCATAGCTTGTCGCAACTTGGGAGAATTCTTCTAGTGAACGTAGAGATTTTCTGTGAATCACAGTGATTTTTCATCCAGATTCCTAGCCTGAATTGATGCTGCATTGCAAATCCAAATAGGTAGGCGGTGTTATGGGCAAAGAACTTTGGGTACAATATCGAATTGGAAAAATTGTGGGAAAAGAACAGGAAATTAACTCTGGCCACATCGTACAAAGAGAACTTCTCTAGGTGGCACCTACCACCAGCCAGGCTAGCCAAAAAGTACAAAAATTTATCACCTAAATGCTGGAAATGTGAACAAAGACCAGGCACCTACTACCACATATGGTGGACATTTAGAAAAGCAAAAGAATATTGGCAAAGGATTCGAAGGTGGTTGGAAGAAATGACCAGACAAACCAGAAACATTTCTATTAGGAATTATTAAAGAACATCTAAGTAAAAGGCTAACATATTTAATACTGCATATCATAACAGCTGTGAGAATAGCTTATGCCCAACAATGTAAGAGTGGAAACATACCTAAAGAAAGGGAAATAACAAAGAAAATACTTGAATGTGCAGAATGTGATAGACTAATGCTAGAACTGAAAAATAAAGAAGAGACAGAGTGCTATGAGATTTGGAATAGATTTTATCAATGGTTAGACTTAAGAAATGGAAGTCGGAATGGATAAGAACAAAAGAGGCAATATATGTAATATATTATGTAATTGTAATTGTAAATGTGTAGAAGCAGTTAAGTATGTGTATATAATTAGTAAGTAGTAATGTATATTGAATACATAAGAGACTTGTGTTACACTTTGTATGGCGGAGGTATTGCCAAGAGGTTCTACCATGTCCATTTTTTTTTAACAATAAAGGTTTTTTTATAAAAAGAAAAAAAGAAAAAAAGAAAATCCAAATAGGCAGAGTTAGGTCAGGTCTACTTTTCTCGGCTTAACAAGTCTCCGTAATAAATGTTCAGTTCAGCTTTCATTTTGTTATTAGTTGCGAAGTTGTGTCCGACCCATCACGATGCCATGGACAACATTCCTCCAGGCTTTCCTTTCCTCTACCATCCTCTGGAGTCCATTTAAGCTCATCAGCTTTCATATCCACAACCAAATGGGTGGTGATGAACTTACTTTGGGCACAATTATCAGACTGGAGATATTACAAGCCATGTCACCATATGCATAAGATTTACACACTGTGTCTGTTCTAACTATAAAGTACCTATATTAAGTTTTAATATTAGTTCTGATATACATATTTGAAAATTATAATAATTTGAGGCCTTTTGTGAGAATTTTGAACAATGGGGAATAATTAATAATATCATTGATGAGGGATAATGAATGGTCACAAGAATGTTCCTTCCATCCACTCATGGAATAATGTGATCAATTGAACTTTCTATGAAATATATATTTTGTTGCCTGTACCACATTTCCTTTAGCCTTAATTAGGTATCAACAATCCAACTTTATCTGCAATTCCATGATCCTATGCCTTGTGTCAGTGTTCACATAAATACAAAACTGTTCGTTGTTCTCTGGCTTACTATTATTGGCTTTCACTACTTTTACAGCAGTTGTGTAAAAAAACCTATCTTTAAAATGCATGTTTATGTCAAATTTTTATCATCTAAATCTAAATCTTAAATCAGTTTTCACTTTACTATTATTTCCATTGTGACACAAATGTAATATTTTTGAACATACTAATTTTATGTGACAAGATGCAGTTTGAAAAGTAATCATTATAATGTTTGCTAGCATGCAAGAGGATGAGTAAATATAGCACTGGTTATCTTAGCTTTGATTAAACTTGAAAGTTTTTTAATACGAAAAATCAACATATTTTGTAGAAGACATTTTGGGCTACTAATTGACTAGCCTTTGTTTAGATGAATATAAATACATTATTGAATAATGCTAAATTCTGTATCAGAAATATTCCTTTCATTGCTTTATCTTTGCAGTTTGGATTATGTAGACTCTTCCTCAATTAAATTTATTCAAGCTATCAGTCCATAGCAATGATATAGGCATTCCATGCTTTAACTAATTAGATCAGTGATATTTCTATTATTCAAATAGGCGCATTTTCTCACTTTATATCAAGACTTTCAATTTGTCTACATGTTCAGCAAAACTGCATTGGCTACCAAAATCTCACTAACTATGATTGAAGCTGGTAAATTATGCATAAGATTGCAGCCCAAAATATTTAACTTTTTTTTACAATAATGAAATAGAAGCTAAATACAATTTTTATTGATTCCTATTGACAAATGAGATACTACTTTTTTAGGAACTATAAAGATAGAATTGTAAAGCAATATAAACCTGAAATACATGTATATTTCTTATGAAACATAAATGTCTTAAATCTGTAGACTTTTATATGAACTGTTAAAAAAGCAGAACCTTGACTAATGTAAGCTAATCCGGTTTTCATGAAAGAAAAGTTCTTATAGTGTTTATGCTTTCTGGCAACACTTGCTCTGATGTTATTCAACTGGTTAAAGTAGCAAAATCTCACAATGACATACCTGTGATTAAACGCCACAGATTTCATCTTCTGCATAAGTATATAATTGCACAATTCCTCACTACTTGTGCTTGATTCAAAATTTAATCAAAATTAACATTAAAATGTCTGAAGGAGGGATGTCTGAGGGGGAGGTTTTTTTAAAAATCAAGATGTCAATCACATCTATGCATTCAAAGCTCCACTCTTTTTACATCAGATGTACTTTGATTGCATTTTTGTAGCTGTCATGTTGTCTTTTTACACTTATCCCTATGAACACCACCAAATTTAAGTCCCACTGCTTATAATTTATCAATGCTAAATACAATTTATTTCCCAGTCGCTACAATTATCATTACTCGTACCAGCAACACTACTACCAACAATACAGATCCAGATATTCGCATTAATACTTACCAATTAGTAAGCGCTTCCTTGTTCTAACTGATCCACAGTCCACACCGCAGGCAGAAAATTTTGACCAGGTTGTGAACAGGCAGTCATCTTGGCAAGGAATTTGGCAGAGTTGGGTTAAGGGTGGTAAAGGCCCTGCATATTTGAGGCATTCACCAATATCAGCCTGGCTGCCATCTTGTTTGCGACATGTAATAGCTAGAAGCAGGAAAGCAGAAGGAATTATAATAAACTGACAGGCCTTTTATTGGTTAGACAACGTAGCAGCTAACAATAGGCACCCACATTTGATTTAGAAGCAAGGCAATATGTTCATGAATAATATTATTTCTCCTGGGAACTCTCCACAATGGGTTTATTTTCAAATATTAGGAAACACAGAATAATGCATATTTCCCATATAATTCAAATCAGCAGTTGATCCACATAAAGCGACACAGAAATATAATACAAGTATACTGTGAAAGAAAGAATAATACTATATATTACTCCCACTTTACAGCAAAATTTAACTTCTATGTATAGTTAATTCTAATAATAATAGATTTATGGAGGGAAAAAAAACCCTGATTCTTGCTCCAATTCTAAATATATTGAGATAATGCATATGTAAAAAATAAATAAATCTGGAAACAACTCATCTTGGAAAATAAAATTGGTAGGAAAGTCGAAACAACATGCATCTGAATGAATGAAGTTTAACAAAACAAAAGATCTCCTTTCCAATAACAAATAAAGAAAGTTGTAGACATGAAAACATTTGAAATACCATTTCAAGGCATTTGATAATAGAATACATACCTATATCTTACAAAGGACAAGACAGAGCCTATTGGAATGATAGACTTGAAATTATGGGTTTAGAAAATTTAGAACTACGCTGCCTTCAGTATGACCTGAGCATAGCTCATAAAATCATTTGCTACAATGTCCTTCCTGTCAAAGACTATTTCATCTTCAACCACAACAATACACGAGCACACAATAGATACAAACTTAAAGTGAACTGCTCCAAACTTGATTGCAGAAAATATGACTTCAGTAACAGAGTTGTTAATGCCTGGAATGCACTACCAGACTCTGTGGTCTCATCCCAAAATCCCCAAAACTTTAACCTAAGACTGCCTACTGTTGACCTCACTCCATTCCTAAGAGGTCTGTAAGAGGCGTGCATAAGAGCACTAGCGTGGGTACCGTCCCTGTCCTAATGTTCCCTTTAATTGTATTCATTTATTCATTTTATGTATTCAATTTATGCTTATACATATATATATTATTTAATATGTACTCAACAAAATAAATAAATAAATAAATAAATAAATAAATAAATAGATAAATAAATAAATATTGGAATAATATTTTATTTCATGCCATAAGCAAAGTGCTATTTTTGACTAGCAATTCTACCACTTCATAAAACTCTTATCAGCCATGCATAACTCATTATCTCCAGCATCTTGTCATGCAACATAGAAAAGACTGCCTGTTCTAGTTCTATATAAAAAGGAAAAACTAAACGAAATGCTTTTGGTAGCTAGCCATACTCCTTGTTTTATGGAGATTTTCTTCTTAATGTGTCATGCTGATTTTTTAAAAAATACTTCCAATAATGTATGGACTGGGGTCTAGAAGATGATTTTATTTTGCAAATAAGACCTTCCCAAGAATTAAAATTTCAATTACATTCATTCAGCCAAGGATAGGTAGTCGTCAACTTATCACCAAAACTGAGCCCAAAATTTCTTTTGCTAAATGAGGCAGGCCCACAGGAAACTATCATAAGGCAATGGAACTGCAAGTTTGTTTGCAGGAAATACAATCATCCATATGTCTTACATGGCCTATATGCAACATCTAGAGCAGGGGTAGTCAACCTTTTTATACCTATTGCCCACTTTTGTATCTCTGTTAGTAGTAAAATTTTCTAACCACCCACCAGTTCCACAATAATGTGCCATATATTGTCACCTGCGTATGCCTCTCGCGCATCATGGATTGGGTTTGGGGGGGGTGCCGGCTACTAGCTTTGCTTGTCTGTTACAGCTGTGTGGTGAGGGGGGGAGATGCATGAGCTATTCTGGGACGAGGCTCTTTTGTTTGCAGTCGCACTATAGCACCATTTAGTTTCACTTAGGTAACGTGAACTAAACTTATGCGCGGCCAATACAAATAGTATATTTTCAGAAATTTAAATTGTCACGGGGAATTTTATGAAAACCTAATGAAAATGTTTTTAAATAATGCTATGAAATTTTTTTAAAAAGTCAATTAAATTAAAAAAAGGAAAAGTGCTTCAGTATCGGACAAAACCCCTACTGCCCACCATGAAAGCTAGAATGCCCACTAGTGGGCGGTAGGGACCAGGTTGACTACCACTGATCTAGAGAAAGACAAAGGGGAAACACCAGTTCCTCAGACCATCTCAGCTGCAGGTAGACAATGAGATAATGAAATTATTCAGGTAATATCTTCTGAAAAATTAATTTGTCCTTAGATATCTCAAAGCTGTGTCAGAAATAAATCAGTTTGGCTGCACAGATGATAGTGTAAGAATATACTAATATGAAATTGATTTGGGAATGGGAGAAGGCTTACAATGTGAAACTGCTCACACCTGATGGCTATCTGGCATGAAATGAATTATCGCTGTCAAGGTATATACAGGTAGCATTCCCTAATCCCCAAACATCTTTGTTAGTAACAAAAAGTGTTAATAAAATTATTTAATAAGACATACAAGAAAAGCTTTATAGTATGCTTATATGCCAGTCCATGAAAACCTTAAATTTATACATATTCTAAAACAATTTTAAATTGCATATTCTGTCATCCAAGTCCAACTTTTTATTTACACAGTGCAAATAGCATTTGAGACTAAAAATCAGTCTCTTATCACATTGTGCCAAGCTAATAATTAATCACTCCGCTCACATTAAATTGATTACAAGCATTAACACTAAGAATCAGAAAGGTGCTTATTCTGGATTAACCACGAAGAATTGTAAAATACTCTCATAAACCGCAAGGACGCAATTGCCAATTATATCCAATTTAACAAGCATCTAGTTCACTTAACATACTGTTCAGTTGCTTGACATCTCAGGTTTCCTAAAACAGTTATCCAAAATAAACTGCACTTCTAATTTTGCAGACAGAAGACTGATATAATTGTAGCTGATAGTATTGTTTAAACTGTATCACAAGGGGACCTGGATTCATAAATTAATATTATGTGGATAATTAAATATAAAGTCTGCCCTGTGTATGAAAATCATTTTTAATGAAAAAAATCCCTAAACCATTGATATTGCCTAGTCAAATACAACCAAATTATACAAGCTGTAAAAAAATGTACTAAAGTTATTAGATTGCTTTAAGATATTTTATATTTCATACAAATTATGCATTATTTATTTATGTATATTTGTAATTACCTGTTATCTTCAAAGACAAAACTTTCATGACCCCACTTTTTCTTTTTAAATCACATATTTACTCTGAAAATATATGATGAAATACTGAAAAGGCAATATTTTTCTATGAAAAGATTCTCAGCCCTGATGTTCCCACAGCGTATCCCACAGGCCAATTTCCAGTGTGCTATATTGTACAAAATTGTTATGCAGTTGTGCAAAAATGTTGTAAATTAAGAATGTTTTCAGAAATAGGAGTGTCAATAGTTTCTTTTTATCAATTAACAAAATGGAAAGTAAATGAACAGAAGAGAAATCCAAATCAAATCAATATTTGGTGTGACCACCTTTTGCCTTCAAAACAGCATCAATTCTTATACTTGCACAAAGCCAGGGATTTGTAGGATTAGAGTCAGGTGTATGATTAACCAATTATACCAGGCAGATGCTAATGATCATCAATTTCATATGTAGGTTGAACCACAATCATTAACTGAAACAGAAACAGCTGTGTACGAGGCTTAAAACTGGGCGAGCAACCGCCATCTCTGCTACTAAGCTGAGGTTGTAGAAAACAGTTTCATGTCACAGGTCATACACCATGGCAAAATGAACACAAGAACAAGGCACAAAGTAGTTATACTGCATCAGCAAGGTCTCTCTCAGGCAAAGATTTCCAAGCAGACCGGAGTTTCCACAAAGCACAAAGAAATGGGCAACACTGTAAGACCATAGATGCAGTGATCGACCAAGGAAACTTAATGCACAGATGAAAGACACATCATACTTACTTTCCTTCAACACTGGCAATGCCATCACAACATAATTGGTAGAAACCAGCAGGACCCAGGTATACCCATCTACTGCCCAGAACAGTCTGACCAGAAGTGGTCTTCATGGAAGAATTGTGGCCAGAAAGCCATCAGCCAAAACAGAAATGCTAAGTGACTCAACAATGCATGAAAACATAGGAACTCAGGTGCAACTCAGGTGAAAAATGGCAGCAGGTGCTCTGACTGATGAGTCAAAATTGGAAAGATTTGGCTGTATCAGGAGGCAATTTGTTCACAAAAGGGCCAGAGAGTGGTATGATAATAAATATCTGCAGGCAAATGGAGTTAGAGATTTGGTCAGGATCAATAGTGTCCTCAATGCTGAGAAATACAGGAAGATACCTATCAATGCTATAGAACCAGGAGATGTATGATTGGCACCAAATTTATTCTGCAGCAGAACAATGGCCCCAAACATACAACCAAGGTCATTAAGAACTATCTTCAGCATAAACATGAAATCCTGGAAGTGATGGTTTTCTCTCCTCCAGAACCCTGATCTCAACATCATCAAGTCTTTTTGGGATTCCATGAAGGGACAAAAGGATTTGAGACAGTCTACAACCCATAGAAAATCTGTGGTTAGTTCTTCAAGATGTTTAGAACAACCTTCCACACCAAAAATGGTGTGGAAGGGTACCTAGAAGAATTGATACTGTTTTGAAGTCAAAGAATGGTCACACCAAATATTCATTTGATTTGGATTTCTTTCCTGTTCATTTACTCTCCATTTTGTTAATTGATAAAAAAAAATAAACTATTAACCCTTCTGAGAGCATTCTTAATTTACAGCATTTTTGCATAACTGCCTAATATTTTTGCATAGCACAGTGTGTTTGTGTGTGTATGTATACACACATACACACAAAATTATCCACACGTTTTGTTTATTGATAATACATAATGACTAATGATAAATACAGAATGACTAATCTCCTGAATTTCTAAATTGATCTATTCAAAAGATCTGCATCCAGCTACCTATAAAGTTTTATTTTCTTTTTCTGTGCATCATGAATTTTTAGTGTAAGGAGTAAGAAGTCATGACTCCTTTCACTATTTTTAACCTAGATATATTAATGTATGTCAGATACTTAATTGAACTAAACTAAGTGGGGCTTTCACATAAAAATATTCACATCTTTGGAAATTTGCTCTTTTCATGTTAGTTTTTGATTAGACATACCAGATACCCTGATACCTTTTCTGTTCTTGTTGCAGGTTTTGATTAAGTAAGACCATTTTGATTTTTCTAAGTTCAGGTTTCATTTGGAAAAAATATATTTTATTTATTATTTTACAAGGAAATCCTACTTTTTTCTCAAAAACATCAAAGTAGCAAAGTGGGTCTGTCTTTGCATTTTATATACTCTGTAGCATTAGGATTAGTTGGTACAGTATACTGTGCATATAAGGAAGAGATGTCAAAAAAAGTCAAGATGATAGTGGTGAAGGTGTGCCTGAAGTCCTGCTCTATTTTCCTTTGCATTGCATAGGCAGCACATGTAAAAAGGAGAAAACACTTTGACTGCACAGTTGTGGATGCCACCATGTCTTTATAAAATGCTTCCCTGTCTCCCACAGGTGTCCAGGAAACTCATGAAAACTCATTGACTTCGGAAGTTGCTGCTATATGTAATAATTTATTTTAAAATAATTTTAATTAAAAAAAATTAATTTTTTTTTAATGAACTCTGATGGCCAGAAATTTGTTTAACAAAATGTATTTGGCCACCCAATTAACAAAAGTGGGTGGTGTTTGTTTAGAACTATTCAGAATAACAGAGTTGGAAGGGATCTTGGAGGTCTTCTAGTCCAATCCTCTGCTCAGGCCCTATACCATTTCAGACAAAAGGTTGTCCAATCGCTTGTTAAAAACTTCCAGTGCTGGAGCATTCACAACTTCTGGAGGCAAGTCGTTCCGCTGATTAATTTTTCTAACTGTCAGGAAATTTCTCCTTAGTTCTAGGTTGCTTCTCTTCTTGATTATTTTCCATCCATGGCTTCTTGCCTGTCTTCAGAGGCCTTGGAGAATAGGTTGACTCCCTCTTATTTATGGCAATCCCTTAGATCAGCGGTTCTCAACCTGTGGGTTGCGACCCCGTTGGGGGTCGAATGACGATTTGCCAGGGGTCACCTAAGACCATAGGGAATATGGGAAATATACTGTGAGTCAAAGAATCGTGCTCCAATGGTTGACTCCACAAGCCAGCTGCAGGCTCTTCAAATCGCTAGCCGAATTCGGCTTCAGGCACGATGAATTAAAAAAGAGAGAAATCTTTGCTCTGATGTCTCCCTCTCAAGCCAGCTGCAATCACTCCCAATCGCTAGCCTAATCTGGCTTCAGGCATGATAAACTTAATAGGGGAGGAGTCTCCGCTTTAATGCCTCTGTCCTCAAGGCAATCGCAAGCAGTTCAGATTGCTAGCCAATAGGACTTCAGGCGCAATAAATTCAAAATGAAAATAATTTTACGGTTGGGGTTGCCACATTGTGGGGAATTGTATTAAAGGGGTCGCAGCACTATAAAGGTTGAAAGATGACAAATGAGACTTCGTCGAAATGTCACCAAGACATTTCCAATTTTAAGTGGGAGAAAACCTGAATAACCAAAGACCTACATACAAACACCCGCGAAAACCTCAGAAAACACACACACACACACACACACACACATATATATATATAGGTCTTTGGTTATTCGGGTTTTCTCCTGCGTAAAATTGGAAGTGTCTCTGCGACATTTCGACGAAGTCTCATTCGTCATCTTCAGGCTTCAGCTTCGTGCTTTTGGGAGCAATGTGTGATTGCAGCTGTTTCTTCCTTTTTAACTGCTAGTGGGGGTTTGAACTGATTGGGTGGTAGCTTTGCTGTGCTCTGATTGGATGGGGTTTTTTGTGCTCTGATTGGCTGGGGGCGTGTCCTGTTTCATATACTCCCATGCACCGCCTGCCCCACCACATACATTGGACAAACCAACAGAAGAATAAGTGCATGCATTGAAGAACACAAGAATTCAGTCAAAAAAGAGGAACCAACTTCTTCCCTGGTCCAACACCTTAAAGCCACAGGACACGATATTGACTTTAAAAAGACCAGAACTATCGCCAAAACTGAACACTTTAACAACAGAATAATCAGAGAAGCCATCGAGATAGAAAAATGCCTACACAGCATGAACAAACGAGATGATACCTCCCGCCTACCAGCCATTTGGAAACCCGCCCTTATTGACAAACGAGTCCCTAAGACTAGAAATGACACCGGACCCACACTCACGAGGTCCACACAGGATGTCACCACCAAACATCCACCCAGAAAGCAGACCCAAACCCACACTGATCAGGAAGCACGACCAAGGACCAGAAGCCAGACCGCAGCTGCAACATTAGCCATTTCAAACCCCTCCAATCCATACATACAGCAGACAGACACCCACTATGAAGATGTAGCACGACCACAAACACAAAGCCAAACAACAGCAATGCAGCTCACCAGCTCAAATCCCCCTGCAACTCAGACTAATCTGAGCACAACCAAGCCCCCACCCAAACAGGACACACACCCAGCCAATCAGAGCACAAAAAATAACCCCATCCAATCAGAGCACAGCCAAGCTCCCACCCAATCAGTTCAAACCCCCACTAGCAGTTAAAAAGGAAGAAACAGCTGCAATCACACATTGCTCCCAAAAGCACGAAGCTGAAGCCTGAAGATGATGAATGAGACTTCGTTGAAACATCGCAGAGACACTTCCAATTTTACGCAGGAGAAAACCCGAATAACCAAAGACCTACATACAAACACCCACGAAAACGTCAGAAAACAAACAAACAAACAAAAATGTAGAAGAATTTAGCAAAGCCTTTTGAATAAGGCCAGAATTTTTAAGAATTTAGTCAGGTTTTTGCATTTTTCATTTGCCACTGTGTATTTTGATGGTACTCTGGGGCATGTTTTATTTATTTTCTCAAAGTTGCTGATGCTATTAACACAATATGTGAATTGGGTTATTGCGTTAAGTACATTGCAAGAAAGGAGCAGGGGAGAGAGAAGTAGAGGGAACCTGAAAATGTTTTCACTGACAGAAGTGAAAGAAAATTAGTTTCCAATTAAAGTTGTGGCATATTCATTTACATTAGTATGATTTGAAACAAAAGCACAATTATGCAAGAGAGATAGAGTCAGAGTTCTCTTGAAGGATTACTCTTTCGGTTAATTTTCTGATTCACTCCTGAACTCACCCCAGCTCAGCATGATTTAAAAAAAAAAGAAAGCTGAAAATATAATCATATTATTTTAATTATAATAGCAACACTTGCATTTATTCCAATTACAGCTGGGAACCGACAAGGGTAAGCTTCTTCCATGCTTTCACTTAATTTTTGCCATCTTCATTTAATTTCTAATTACCCCAGGAAAAACAACACCCAAGTTAAATGAGAAAGATTAACTGTCAAGCATATGCATTTCCTTCTGATGTATCTAAACTCGATATCCACATCTGGCACAAAAGGCAAAGCCAAGACTGAAAGCTATATCTTTCTATTGCTGCTTTACTATTCATTTATTAATTTAATGACAGACATTTCCCTCTCTAGAAGAAAAGCCAAGGAGCAAATGGTTGGATGCCTCTACGTACAGCTTAGAGCAGAAGAGTACAATGCTGAGCTATTCAGGGGCTACATAGCTAGGGAACTGCATAGATCCTCTAAAGCAGGGGTGAAATCCAGTAGGTTCTGACAGGTTCTGGAGAACCGGTAGTGGAAATTTTGAGTAGTTTGGAGAACTGGCAAATACCACCTCTGGCTGGCCCCAGAGTGGGGTGGGAAGGGAGATTTTGCAATATCCTTCCCCCAGGAGTGGGGAGGGAATGGGGATTTTGCAGTATCCTTCCCCTGCCACGTCCTCCAAGCTACACCACACCCACCAAGCCACACCCACAGAACCAGTAGTAAAAAAAATTGGATTTCACCACTGCCCTAAAGGTTGTCATCAAACTCCAGCATTGAATGTGAAAGAAAAGGGAAATTACTAAAACCCTTGTGGAGCAATCGTATTAGCTGTGTTTAATTACTTTAATTTGTTTTAATTAAAATGCAAATTAAATTAAATCAAATTGTGTTGTTATCCTGGCCCCAATTTTGTCTTGGCTTAATATCTGGAGTGCAGCCCTAGTGTGTTAGTTAAAGGCCACTCACGTCTCTTGTCCTGAAAAATGATGTGCTACTTGGTCTGGCGGGATTCTAGGAAAGTGAAAATGGAAACTACAGCAGATACAGCAGCAGTAACAGCATAATCTAGTCAGGGGTGGGCTGCTGCCAGTTGTAACAACCAGTTCGCCCAGAAAATGTGAGCATGCATGGGGTATCGAAAAACTAGCGATTATATAGGACATGATAGTGCCAAGGCAGGTGGGCAGGGCCAGCCCTGGTCTAAATTACTGGTTCACCCGAACCGGTCCAAACCGGCAGCAGCCCAGCACTGAATCTAGTGCTCCTCAGCAATGAAGAGAATGCTACTCATGTCATAATTGCTTCTTGCTGCTGCTTAGCTGTTCACTTACTGGAAAGATTTCCAAATTGATATTGAAGATAGGATTTTGTTTAGAGCTCCTACAGTTTATATGCTAAATCTGGAATTGATTGTGTACTATCATTAGAATCATTAGAATAACAGAGTTGAAAGGGACCTTCTAGTCCAACCCACTGCTTAGGCAAGAAATCCTATACCATTTCAGACAAATGGTTAACCAATTTCTTCTTAAAAATTTCCAGTGTTGGAACATTTATAACTTCTGGAGGGAAGTTGTTCCACTGATTAATTGTTCAAACTGTCAGGAAATTTCTTCTTAGTTCTAGGTTGCTTCTCTTCTTGATTAGTTTCCATCCTTCTTGTCCTGCCCTCAGGTGCTTTGGAGAATAGCTTGACTCCCTCTTGTTTGTTGCAATCCCTTAGATATTGGAGCACTGCTATCATGTCACCCCTAGTTCTTCTTTTCATCAGACTAGACATACCCAGTTCCAGCAACCATTCTTTATATGTTTTAGCCTCCAGTCTCCTTATCATCATACTAACAATGTTCTGTCCTTGGAGCTGTATATATTGAATAAAAGGACACCTCAAAATGGAAGCACAGATTCAACGGAACATGAGTAGCTGAAGAAGGAAAAATCTTCATGAAACTGTAAATACAAAGTGATATGATGAATGTCATGAATCAGTTTTAGTGTTTCTAACCTCTTGCTTGTAGACCTGGACCACATGTCTCCTGGGCACCTGGGCTGTCTTGCCGAACATACCATGGTACAAGTTGGCACCGACGCCATTTGTGTGTCTTCCATCTGCAGCAAAACAAAAAAAATCCCAAAATGTCTACGTGAACCAGGGGTGAGTTTCTATTGGTTCACCCCAGTTCATGCAAACCGGTAGTGGCAGCGATGAGAGGTTCTGCCCACCCACCCAGACGTCACCAAAAACACTCTGCACATGTGCAGAAGCTTCTGCGCATGCATGTATCCACATGCTACTGATAGCGAACCAGTAGCACCGGAATTTGAATCCCATCTCTGATGTGACCACAGGTCACAATAATTGTTGTGTTTATTTTCAATAAGTTTAACAAAATGGCAACCTCAAGCTGATCCTTGCTGGTGCTGAAAAATAGGATCATACCTGATTAATACTTGGATGGCAAGGAAAATTTAAAAACAGCAATCGTCATTATCATTCAGAAGAAAGCAATAGCAATCTATTATTTTTTCAGCAAGAAAACTGCATACATGCGCCTATCACCGTTTCATTACTTGCAGGGGATTCTAAAGATTCTTAAATATACACAGAAAAATAAATATGTGACTTTCCATTTAACTTCATGTTTTTCTGTTTACTTACACTGACATTAAAGTTAAATCTGTTATCTTTACCCTGATTATCTTCATATCTTTTAAAGAAAAGTGGCTGAATGGCAATTTTTGTAGCCAGCAACTAAATCACGTGTGTTAAACTTGGGCTGTCACGTTGTCATCACGTGATGTTTCACGTTTTTCCCCTTCACAGAGCTGGTATGGGCGTGGCTTGCATGAGACACATTTGGCTGTGGGCCACCAGTTTGATACCTCTGAACTAGATGGTTACTTGCATTTAGAACTTTTCAGTCTAATCTATAACCTTGGGTTTGCCTGATCTTCCATTCAAGCACACATCATCTAAAACATTAATTAGCTTTCTGAAGCTAACCCTTTTTCCAATGCTGGATATATTTACGTATATAATGCTGGCTTTGTATAGTTTCATAAATAAAGAAAAATGGCAATCTGCTATCAAGGTATAAGTCCCCCCCTCCCCAAAAAAACTTCCACTTCTCTCCATGCATGTAAAACGGCTCATATCCAAAACATTTAAGTGTGGTTCTTGGCCTCCCCAAAAGGTGATTCTTCTGTGTTCTAGAGCAGGGGTCTCCAACCTTGGCAACTTTAAGACTTGTGGACTTCAACTCCCAGAATCCCTCAGTCAGCAAAGCTGCCAAGGTTGGAGACCCCTGTTCTAGAGTGACAGAGGACAAAAAGAGTTTTAGTTAAAAAATAAAATGTCACCTATAAAACACGCAGACAGGAGGAGGATCACAGTCTTTTTCTTCATATAAGGTCTCTGGGCAGTCACGACCCCCATTTGCAGGGAGCTGCAAGATGACTCGATGTCGAGATTGTTTTGTCACAGTAACAACTGACCCTATGAACAAACATACAAACATCCATTTTGCTTCTCTTTTTATTGGACCGCTGCACTGAAATTTGAGAAATTAGAAAGACATTGTATAAAACAACTCCACTGGTTGCTGAATCCTTTAGAATACATTTTAAATATATTTGAAGAACCATAACTAAAGCAAACTTATTTTAACTACTAAGTTAAAACAAACTATAAATAAATGATGTAATTGCACAGGAAAAAACAAATAATTTATTATACTGTCATAGTTTATATCTGAATATTTTATAAAGTTCTCACATTTATTTTCAAAGTGATTTTCTATATTTATATTCAGTTTAGCCATAATGCCCATGATAGCTTACTTTGGAAGTTTGTATCTTATGTTTAATATATCATAATATATATTAATTTAATATATCTTGATTTAGGTATCTAAGATCATCAGTATTTTATGCATATCTCTCGCTTACAGTCAAATGTTGTATTTACCTCTTGCACACACTTCCCAAACTGTGCTGCACCTCTGTGTATCCTTCCTGACCCACACTGTAATATTGTTTTGATCATAGCTAATCTTGCAGTTTGTTTCTATCAACTGTGGGCACTTACTGATATGTTTATATTGCCTGACTAATAACCAAAGCATTTTTTATTGCTGATCAAGAATTAGAAAGATCCAAGTTTATTTCACCATTCAATTATGAAGCTTTCTGAATGAGACTATTATAATCTTTCATACTTACCTAACAGAATGGAATAATAAAAGTAATATAGGTGTGGTGGAACAGACTTCTATGCATTTCCTTGTGTTCTTGAATGAAATATGAGATATGAATGCAATTCATAAATAAATCATCTTGTTTAATAGAGATGCCAATCCTGACATCCAGCATAGTTGCTTATTGCTGTCATGTTTACATGCAGGTGCAAATGCAATATATCTTGATGTTAAAAAGAAATGACTTCAATATTGCAATTAAAAAAATACCGAAGTATTGTCCACCCTGTGCATTACTTGACACATATTTGACACATTGGAGTCACATCAGGGGTGAAATCCAGCAGATTCTGACAGGTTCTAGAGAACCAGTAGCGGAAATTTTGAGTAGTTCGGAGAACCGGCAAATACCACCTCTAGCTGGCCCCAGAGTGGGGTGGGAATGGAGATTGTGCAATATCCTTCCCCCAGGAGTGAGGAGGGAATGGGGATTTTGCAGTATCCTTGCCCTGGAGTGGGGAAGGAATGGGGATTTTATCCTTCTCCCGGAGTGGGGAGGAAATGCAGATTTTGCAGTATTCTTCCCCTGCCACACCCACCAAGCCACACCATGCCCACTAAGCCATGCCCACAAAACCGGTAGTAAAAAAATTGGATTTCACCAGTGAGTCACATATCTAGTTTTTCTTCTTCACTATCATATTAAATATTTCAGGCACTTATTTAAAGCCTAGAGTTTCAAAATGCTCTTTGTTTTCAGTTACGGATTTAATCTGTCTAATCCTTTATTAGTTGGTAGATACTTTAATTAGCAACCAGAGTGGTTGTAAAAGTAGCCCTATATTGATCTCTCGTTTTACACAACATGGAGCGCAGGCTGTGAACTAAACAGGGTATCTCTTCAATACAACAAGGACAGGACTTCAGCAAAGAAGAGGTGAAAGCAAACACCATATGTCACAAGGAGATTAATTCACATGAATGAGGAATTATATTATTGACTGTAGCAATAACAGTGCATACATATTAAGATAAATGCCTCCTGCTAGAGACAAAGGAATAAGGCAGAGATATGTGGGCAAGATTCAGGCCATCAAAACTACTTTGGAAATATAATTAGGATGTAGAAGAAGTTCAAAAGAAATGTAGCATGTAGAATTGTAATTGCAACCAGTTACATTAAACATCTGGTAAGATATGCTCAATTAAGATTCCTAAACTTTATCTGCATGATGTTTATTTTTTTCAGAATAATATTTTAATATCTATAACTTCTATCTTCTATGAAAAATATAGAATAAATATGGAAGAAAAATATCTCTTTATTCTACTATTGTTTATATGTTAAAAAAGGCATAAATCCTCTACACTGCTGAATATGAAGGAGAAATTTATTGGATACCGATCTGGTGGTACCTCAGTACTCATCATTAATTGGTTCTGGGATGTGTGATGAGTACCAAAAATGATGACAGATTTTTCCCATAAGGAATAATGTAGTGAGTCACAAGGCAGCCAACACAGACAAGTTCTAGCTTATGCATTGTGTACCAAACAAACAATGAGTACTGGGACAAAATTTGCATGTCAAAATGCATTGACTATCAAATCTGATGAGTTTTAAAGCAGCTAAATTCCAATGTATTGTATATCAGGTCACTTTCTTAATTTCAATTATGACCCTCCATAAAGTAAGCAAATGAAATCAATACCAGCACAAAGTCAACTCAAAAACATTTCTGCTTAAAACCATATTAATTTTTACTAAACTGAGAGATCCATCTCAATAGGAAGGTTAGGCTTTAATCAATGGATTAAAAAAAGATCAGAAGAAATAATGAAGGCTATTTACTAAAACATAATGCTCTTAGAGAGGGGAAAATAAATATGAAAATCACTAAGAATTACCGATATCTTTCAGAGAGTGGTTTTGGTGGTCAAGATTGTGAAGAAGATGGAACACATTAGCATCAACTTATAATTTTCATTATCTATTTTTACTGTTTGTTCAAGGGATTTTTTATTTGTTAATGCATTTCTTTTTCATTTGATCTGATTCAATTTACATAGATATGTGAAGTCTTAATCAGGATAGGCTACAAATCAATCTATCAATTAAAATTATTGAAAAGAGAAACCCTGTAATTGTTGCAACTATTGCACAGAATAACAGAAACAGACATACAATTGTTATCTTCCTACATATGTCTGATGTAGAAAGATTTGTTCTGGAACAGAAAGTTATTGTACACATTATTTTCCTCTGGCCATTTTTAAAAGGGTGAAAGATATTCTTGATACAGGTATGTTACATTTCCTACATTTTCTCCCCAAGAGGAAAAAAAACCCCTATTACTTTCTAATCAAGCCTATAGCACTCAAATGCTAAAATAATTGACCAATAAAATAGAATTTCAATGTGTTTTGGAAGTAATTGCAGCATATTTAATTACTGCTCATTTAATTCTAATTTTATTAGCAGCCACTGAAAAATCAGTTACTGTTAAAACTAAAAGTTATATTTGCTTACATCACATTGAAATCTCACTACATAAACCTTGAAGACTTGTGATGAGGTTAACAGCCTGAAGAAGGAATTCAAATTATTTATCTATAAAACTCAAGCACAGTACCTTCTCGACATGAAGAAGGACACAGTGTCCAATCACTGTAAGGAGTCACAATGCAGTCTTTCCTGCAGGGCAATAAACAAGGTCTAACAGTTTCAGGACGAAGGTTTTCGGGACACCTATAAAAAAGCAATGAAAACATTAAATGTGCAGTGAAAGCCATATGGTACTTGTCAAAGTGGTAATAGAAAAGGAAAGATGAAAAGGAAAAATTTTTTTTAAAGAAAATGTCATTACCTTTCAGAATCATGGATCACTTTGTTCCTTTTTTCCACATTGAAATTTCTGTACCTAGTGTTTATTTTTTCATTCCAATAATTCAGAGGAAACCTCTGTTAAACCATAATAACGGAACAATATCATAAAAATCTTCTCTAAACTCCAGAGAATTTCTGCAGTTTTTGTGGTTATGCAATGGAATACAATTTTCAGTGTAATTCAGTAGTAACTATATCAGGATAATTTCATAGGCTGATCTCAGTCATAAATTTTATTAACAGGACTTTGAATGGAAGCTGTATCTGAAGACTGGAAAGATATTTTGTTTTGTGCAAGAAATAGGATGGGGAATTTACTCTAGGGAAATGCACACTAGTCTGATTAAATCAGAAAGCAATAAACTGCCAGATCATAATTCAACATGGATTATAAAACAACTGAAAACAAAATTATTACCATATGGTAGGTTCAACACATTATTCCCTATTATTTCCTTACTCAACTGTTCATCTAAAGGTGTCTATTGCACATTCCGTCTTCTGATCATAGTATTTGTTTTCTTGCCTTTAAATCAAGCTGTTGAGGTTATAATTACATCTGTAGCTATTTCTTTTTCCTTCTCAGACCTCCAACCCTATCCAAGGTCAAATTAAACTAAAGTATTATAAACTGAAGTCTGTTACTCTAAAAATAAAGCCAATAATATTGATTGTACCTTTTCCCACCAATTCTTTTTATTAAGAGAAGTAAAAACATGGTTCTCATTTGCACTTTTATGTACATCTTCTGCTCTTTAAACCTTATTAAGGGACATGAGCATGATGATTTAAAAGATTAACTAATATATTTCTGTTCTTCCTTCACAAGACTTCATCTATTATATATTGTTACTATCTTATTGGAAACCTAGTGATCAATAGATCCATTTGGAAACAACACTTCTAATAGATGCAGCTGTTTTGTAAGTCAGAACAAAATGAAGTTTCAATCCAATGCATTTGTATGAACAAATTTGGACTTGGTTTTTAATATTATTCTGTTCTGTTCTGAGTTCCATTCTGACATGGAATTATGTCCCAACGTATCTATAAATACAGGTACTTTAGAAGACATTTAGGTACTAGCATTATATTTACTTTTTGGGTGGTACTTGTCCCATGTTGAGTCTCACACAGATGACTTTCCTTGTTTGCATTCCAACAGCACAGGTAGCTTCTCCATTCCAACCAGCAGAAGAGTTGAATGCAGACACAGAAGTATCTTCTATGCATTGACCCCACTGTCCAGTCTGCCAGTGATAAACTGTACAAGGATGATCATTGCAGTTGCGTGTTTCCTGTAGCATGCTGCTGTTTGGGCACTGAAGACCACCTAAAAGAAATAATGTTGGAGTATATAATAGGGGAAATAAAAAGAATTTAACTATAATGGGGAATGAATAGATAATATATCTAATATCCTTACACTTCCACCCAAAATACATAATTTTAATCAAGGTAGATGAAAAAAAAATAGTTAAGCATTAAGCTGTTTGTTGTGCTAAGCTTTTGACTGAATGGGCTCTTCAGCTGCAACCTGAATGCTTCTCTGATAATAAAATAAAATACAACCGTACATCTAGAAAACACATGGAAAGGAAACCTGTCCAGTCTTTTCTCTGATTATATAATCTTCTACTGTATGTCAGATGCTTTTGTTTGAAATCATAGGCTAAAATTATACTTTCATCTACAACTGTCAATGATATCCTTTTGCCATAAGATATTGAATAGGGGGTAGAATTATGTCAACATGTGCTCCAGTTTGTATTATCTCCTCTTCTTCATATTTCCCAAATGAACAGTTCCAGAATTAATTCACCATGCCATTATTTTATTATATCTGAACTGGGAAATTGTAGTCAACAAGACTAGGAAATTTCAGCATTTGAACCTAGATTTAAATTAAGAAGGCAGCAGCCAATATTTTTAATTCTTGTAACCAAAGATCCCTAGTTAGAATATAGTGGGAAAGTATGAGTAATTATAAGCAGAAAAGAGACCCAAGGTTTATGAGTCTTTTGATACATCTGAGCTATGTCAATATAGATGCCCCATATTATACTTCATTTTTCGATACAATAAGTAATAATTTAAATTGATATGAGAGATTGTGGATGTTTAATCTAAAAATCCATTAAATCACATTACTTTGGACAATGATAAAACTGAATTAGCATTAAGAGACTACTTTCATTGCCTATGGCTATCAGTATGTCTTCAAATGAATATCACTAACAAACAAAATATTAATGGAAAATTACAGGCTCTCTCTCCATTGACCATATCATTTAATAAGAGTTATTTTTTGTAGGGTAGTTTTGTTTTAATTTTCCTATCCAAGCATATAGTAGAAATGAAGTATTTTGGTAACCTTATATTGTTCACCTTTGCAATATTGGAAATTCAATGAAAAATGAAAAACCATCACTTGGAATAGAGGCATTGAACACTGTAATAATCTGGCTTAGAATATTTGCCCTTCTAGCCTATTCTGTACATTTTGATTGACATGCCTACTGGGTCTCAGACTAATATGTAATCTTTCCTTGTTGATGCTAAACTATGATCCTATTTCCATATTTCTTTTTCCAAATACAGTATAAGAACTTCAGAGAAAGGGGAAGAGAATAAAGGTTTAATAAAGCAAACAATAGAGATACTGTAAATAGCACAGTTTCTTTTGTCATTTACAACCCTTATACTTGATTGGAAAAGGTCTCTCCTATGTAAGTATACAGAATTAATCTCTTTTTTTATTCTAATTTTTAGCTAACAACAATTAACCAGGTATAGTCCTGTTTAATTTTTTAAGGGGAGATGAATTTGGCCAGATGTTACCACCAAACATGGCTGATCAGACTCAACGATAAACAAATATGAGCCCTGAACGTATGCATTGATGAAGTTACAAAAATAAAATCCTATGCCTAACCATTTCATGGTTCTCAAATGGATTTATTGTCAGGTTAGATTATTTAGAACTATGTTTTGTGTTACAAGCAATATTACTGCACAAATCACGGGATCTATGTGAAAGAGAAATTTCTTACACTGTCTATCAATAGGGACTGAACAATTTCTTCAATATTATATACATAAGACCCCAAACAGTTTTATATTCTGTTACTTAAAGTTTAATGATCATTAACACTCATTAGTAACTGAATGAGCATTAGCATACATCAGTACAGAATATTACGTGGAACTATGGAGATACTATCCTATCAAAGTGTAAATAGATTCATTAGAGGAATTAATCAACTAAATGCTTTCAGGCAAAAATTAGTTGAGTTGTAAGACAGATATGTATCATCGAATCAGACATATACATGAATATAAAGAAACGTAAGTTTACAAAACATGCAGTCCGTAACCATGTAGGCTACAAAAAAAGTAAAGCTGAGATTATGTGTGTGAAACTGTGTATACACACACACACACACCTCTATATCTATATCTATATCTATATCTATATCTATATCTATATCTATATCTATATCTATATCTATATCTATATCTATCTATCTATATTAAGGTAAAGGTTCCCCTCACACATATGGGCTAGTCATTCCTGACTCTAGGGGGCGGGGCTCATCTCCGTTTCAAAGCCGAAGAGCCAGCATTATCCGAAGACGTCTTCATAGTCATGTGGCCAGCATGACTAAACACCAAAGGCACATGGAACGCTGTTACCTTTCCATCAAAGGTGGTCCCTATTTTTCTACTTGCATTTTTTACGTGCTTTTGAACTGCCAGGTTTGCAGAAGCTGGGACAAGTAATGGGAGCTGACCCCGTTATGCGGCACTAGGAATTCGAACCACTGAACTGCCGACCTTTCGATCAACAAGCTCAGTTTCTTAGCCACTAAGCCACCGCATCCATATATATATATATATATATATATATATATATATATATATATATATATATATATATATGTGTGTGTGTGTGTGTGTGTGTGTGTGTGTGTGTGTGTGTGTCTTTGGTTGTTCGGGTTTTCTCCCGTGTAAAATTGGAAGTGTCTTGGCGACATTTCGACGAAGTCTCATTCGTCATCTTCAGGCTTCAGCTTCGTGCTTCTGGGAGCAATGTGTGATCGCAGCTGTTTCTTCCTTTTAACTGCTAGTGGGGGTTTGAACTGATTGGGTGGGAGCTTGGCTGTGCTCTGATTGGATGGGGTTATTTTTTGTGCTCTGATTGGATGGGTGTGTGTCCTGTTTGGGTGGGGGCTTGGTTGTGCTCAGATTAGTCTGAGTTGCAGGGGGATTTGAGCTGGTGAGCTGCATTGCTGTTGTTTGGCTTCGTGTTTGTGGTCGTGCTACATCTTCATAGTGGGTGTCTGTCTGCTGTATGTATGGATTGGAGGGGTTTGAAATGGCTAATGTTGCAGCTGCGGTCTGGCTTCTGGTCCTTGGTCGTGCTTCCTGATCAGTGTGGGTTTGGGTCTGCTTTCTGGGTGAATGTGTGGTGGTGACATCCTGTGTGGACCTCGTGAGTGTGGGTCTGGTGTCATTCCTCGTGTTAGGGACTCGTTTGTCAATAAGGGCGGGTTTCCAAATGGCTGGTAGGCGGGAGGTATCATCTCGTTTGTTCATGCTGTGTAGGCGTTTTTCTATCTCGATGGCTTCTCTGATTATTCTGTTGTTAAAGTGTTCAGTTTTGGCGACAGTTCTGGTCTTTTTAAAGTCAATATCGTGTCCTGTGGCTTTAAGGTGTTGGACCAGGGAAGAAGTTGGTTCCTCTTTTTTGACTGAGTTCTTGTGTTCTTCAATGCGTGCATTTATTCTTCTGTTGGTTTGTCCGATGTATGTGGTGGGGCAGGCGGTGCATGGGATTTCATATACTCCTTGATTTTCTAACTCAATTTTGTCTTTGGGGTTTCTTAGGATGGTGGATATTTTTTGGTTTGTGCAGAATGCTGTCTTGATGTTATGTTTGTGGAGGATCTTGCTGATATTGTGGTATTAGTCTTTTGTTCCTGAGCTTTGGTGTTGTGGCCTCTGGAGTTCTGTGATGTGATGTCTTAAGCAGATGGCTGTGATTCAGCATCTCGAAAGCACTAGCCTGAAGATGGTGAGTGAGACCTACTCACTCATCATCTTCCAAGATACTCTCAACCTTACATGGGAAAAGACCCAAATATGCCAAGAGCTACCTATGCCCGTGAAAACCTACAAAAACATGTATGTATGTATGTATGTATGTATGTATGTATGGCATTTTTAAATGGCATACATAACACCAAACATGACCTGCTCTGTTTCTGTTCATCTATACTTCAAATTCCCAGTAATAGTATACTAGTGCCAGGAAGTAGAAGTTTTAAATACATCAGGGATTAATTATTTCTTTTCTAATTTTAAAAAGCAACTAAAGGGGGATATTGAGATGTTTGTGCATGTATACACTACCCTCATCAGAGAAAGAGGTAAGATTAGTAATTTTATTTCTTTCCCCATCTTATCCTTTCTTAATTCTTAACCAGAATTATAATCAGGTTTGTAAGTTAAATAATCAAGTTAAAGATGCCTTCATTATCCTTCTTATATAAGAAAGAGATGACCAAAAGTCATGTTATCACATGATACAGAAAGAAGATTGATAATTATTTAGCTACAGCAATGACCATCAGAAGCCATGTTCTATAATTAATTAAGTCACAGACTTTTTTCTACTTATAATATTATATTCCTTTGCTATTTTGACACCAATTCTTCTATTGACTTGAATATAAGAGTTTGGGGAAAATAATATCTACTAGTCTCCCTTGAATTCATTTGAATTCAATTTGAATTCATTTGAATTCAATTTGAATTCAATTTGAATTCAATTTGAATTTGAATTCGAATTCAATTTGAATTTGAATTGAATTCAGTTGAATGCAGAATTCCAGAGAATAGCTAGAAGAGATAAGAATGCATTCTTAAATGAACAGTGCAAAGAAATAGAAGAAAACAATAGAATAGGGAGGACCAGAGATCTCTTCAAGAAAATTGGAGATATGAAGGGAACATTTCATGCAAAGGTGGGCATGATAAAGGACCAAAATGGCAGGGACCTAACAGAGGCAGAAGAGATTAAGAAGAGGTGGCAAAATTACACAGAAGAACTATACAAGAATGAGCTTAACATCCCTGATAACCACGATGGGGTGGTCACTAACCTTGAGCCAGACATCCTAGAATGTGAAGTCAAATGGGCCTTAGGAAATCTGAGCAACAACAAAGCTAGTGGAGGAGACAGTATTCCAGCTGAGCTATTCAAAACCCTAAAAGACGACGCAGTAAAAGTGCTACACCCAATTTGCCAGCAAATTTGGAAAACTCAACAATGGCCACAGGATTGGAAAAGGTCAATTTACATTCCAATTCCAAAGAAAGGCAATGCCAATGAATGTTCAAACTATCGCACCATTGCACTCATTTCACATGCTAGTAAGGTTATGTCTAAAATCCTACAAGCTAGGCTCCAGCAATATGTGGATCGAGAACTACCAGAAGTACAGGCAGGATTTCGTAGAGGCAGAGGAACTAGAGATCAAATTG
This sequence comes from Ahaetulla prasina, assembly GCF_028640845.1. Lineage (NCBI taxonomy): Eukaryota > Metazoa > Chordata > Lepidosauria > Squamata > Colubridae > Ahaetulla > Ahaetulla prasina. Next base: position 111,309,655 of record NC_080542.1, on the reverse strand, counting down.
CCAATATATGCTGGATCATGGAGAAAGCTAGGGAGTTCCAGAAAAACATCTACTTCTGCTTCATTGACTATGCTAAAGCCTTTGATTGTGTGGATCACAACAAATTGTGGCAAGTTCTTAAAGAGATTATTTGTCTCTTGAGAAACCTGTATGCGGGTCAAGAAGCAATAGTGAGAACTGGACACGGAACCACTGATTGGTTCAAAATTGGGAAAGGAGTCCGGCAAGGCTGTATACTATCACCCTGCCTATTTAACTTGTATGCAGAACACATCATGAGAAAGGTGGGGATAGATGAATCAAAAATTGGAACTAAGATTGCCGGAAGAAGTATCTAGACAGCGTACTAAAAAGCAGGGACATCACCCTGCCAACCAAAGTGCGTATAGTCAAAGCTATGGTTTTCCCAGTTGCAATGTATGGCTGTGAAGGTTGGACCATAAGAAAGGCTGAGCGCCAAAGAATTGAGGCCTTTGAACTCTGGTGCTGGAGAAGACTCCTGCGAGTCCCTTGGACTGCAAGGCGAACAAACAAGTCAGTTCTAGAGGAGATCAACCCTGACTGCTCTTTAGAAGGCCAGATCCTGAAGATGAAACTGAAATACTTTGGCCACCTAATGAGAAAGAAGGACTCACTGGAGAAGAGCCTGATGCTAGGAAAGATTGAGGGCAAAAGAAGAAGGGGATGACAGAGAACGAGGTGGCTGGATGGAGTCACTGAAGCAGTAGGCAGGAGTTTAAATGGACACCAGAGGATGGTAGAGGACAGGAAGGCCTGGAGGAATGTTGTCCATGGGGTTGCGATGAGTCAGACACGACTTCGCAACTAACAACAACAAAAAGTCTCCCTTGAGTTTGACTTATACATGCCATAATTCATTTCTAGTGTGCTTTAACAAACATTGTAAATAGCAGTGATATGCATATTGGGAAAGATTACACTGTTAACTGATTATTTAGATTGTCAGGCACCAATTTTTGTTCTTTCATCTGGAAATAATTATCTTGATTATGACACCTATGAAAAAACCAGAACTACTTTCATAATTTAATTATGATATTCAAAAAGGTAGAAGGAATTCCATATGATTAAACTGCTTTGTCATCAAAAACTTCCACCCTGAGAATTGCCAAAACATTACTAATCTTGCAGGGAGGATAACCTGATATAGTCAGATATTCCCTGTGTTACTATGTAAAAGAAGCTTCTGAAATTTGCTACAGTCTAAAATGAGTTTCATTTCATATAGAGATAAGCAATCTGCATTGACAGTATCCTAATTATCTTCCAGATTCTGGGATCATTTTTGCCAAATCCAAAAACCTGTTATCTCTTGTCTTTCCCCATTATCTGAATATATTTCAATAATGGCACTTGCCTAAATATGGTTTCATCAGCTCCCAGCCATTGTTGCAGATTTAGCAATACGTTAGATATCTAAAATGTTCCACGCTGGGTGTGAACAAAGGAATATAGTTAATATCTATTGCCTTAGAGAAGCTAAGAGCTTAAGGCTCAATATTACTTCTTTACATGGCTCTCAAGTCTTTAGCATCATGAAAAATTAAGCATGAAACAATTTGAGGCTCATTTGTGACTCATAAATCATAGAGCTGGAGTACCTATGCTAGGAAAAGCCTCCACCTTCCTGTTGAAAAAGCTTTTAAAAATGTATTTATAGGCTGCCATATGCCAAGGGCTTAGAGGTGGAGAGAGTAACAGATGTTTTGAATTATAAAAGTAGATCTATTCCTCCCTTTGGACTCCTAGCAGATTTGTCCCATAGTTTTTGGGGAAAGAGAAATTTGAAAACACATACAGCTTCTCACATCTATTTCTTTGCTCTCTCCCCCCTCTGTCTCTCACACACACAGAGGGGAGGGAGGGAGGGAGGGAGGGAGAGAGAGAGAGAGAGAGAGAGAGAGAGAGAGAGAGAGAGAGATGGAGAGACAGCAACAGAAATAAACATATGGATTATAGGGGAAAAGATAACTTCCCAAAACAATAGCTGATGGGAACAAGCAATCCTATATTGCTTCAAACATATTTCTTCTAAGAGAAAGCTTCTGAATTTTTTGTAACATTTTGACCAGAAGCTAGTACTGCTTCCAGGAGCCAACCAATTTTTTCCCTAAAAAAAAATTCCCTTAGCCCTCAATCACTAATGTATATACTTTAAACAGTTTAAATCAAAACATTTTCTATTCTTCATTCCATTTCTAATCTAAATATGTGAAATACACACACACACACACATGCACGCACGCACACAAAATTATGTGATGATTAACAAGTAAACAGTAGAAACTATGTAAACATTTTAGCCTTGGAGGTATTAAGAATTCAATTTTGCAGGAAGTCTAAAACTACTTTTACTGAGATTAGCTATAATAAAAGAATCTGATTTATTATTATCAGTTCCTCCTTACAGTTAGGTAGCTGTCTCAGATGCTTCCTAATGTTATTGTTCTGGACTTAAAAATGCTTTAGCCCTTTTTGCATAGGCAGCAGCACATCTCTGTTAAAGTTATCTTCTTTATTCCGTAAAGTTATACTTTTCAAAGATTATTCTTTTAAACATTTTTGTATACTACCTTCTTGAAAATAACTCTTATTAATACAGCTTTGTCAAATGTATGTTGGATGCTAATTGGTTCAGTTCATTGGTGCTAATCAACACAGAGCTTTCTGGAGATTCAGGGACTGCTTTTTCCAAACCACACTACTTCTTTTTATCCGTAGTAGAAACAGAACATGAATTAAGTGATTTTCTCCCACTTTGAAATGTAAATTATTTGAGAATGGCCATAAACTCAGTGAAATATACATACTTTGCCCTCCAGTTTCAAATAATTAAATGTTCCTTTGTAGTATAAAAGCTAAATGAAATCATGCACTAGGAACATTATAATAGATATTAGCAAATTAAGAATAATTCCTTTAAAACATTTGCAATGCTAAAAAATTAAAGTATACATTTTTCTTTTCTTTTAAAATTAAAATGGCTACTGAACAAAAAAAAATCTATACCACTATTTAAATCCTGGTAAGTTTACACTAAAAGATTTCTTGGGGTAGGAATGAAGAAAATATAAAACAGGCACCTGCTATCTAAATCTAAATGTGGGAAAACAAAATGCAAGAAGGGAAAGTAAGTAATTTGAAAGTAAGACAAGAGAATATAACATGAGATATTAGCCTTAACTGCTAAAAGCATCAGTTTTGGTACTGTCAATGTTCTGGGGCCAGTCAAGTAGGAAATATAACCAGATGAGCTAATTCTACTTTATTGTAAAGCTACATTGATAAAATCTTACACTCCCCTTCCTTTACAGATAAGAATGGCCTCTTCTGAGTGTCTTGCCTCATCCAATATCCAGCTGCGGTCTATGCTCTCTCTTATTTGATCATTCCCTTTGCAGTGTCTCTTTGCACAGTCTCCCAAGGTCATTCCTATATACCATTCCAGGTATTTCATAACTCATTAATACACAGCAAATCACAGTGAGAATAGTGTATACTCTACTTGCCAACACTGTTACTAGTCATGCTAAAATATTGAGAGGGGGGGGGGAGAGAGAGAGAGAGAGAGGGAGAGAGAAATAACTTTTCCTTGTTCATTCTTTGTCATGAATCCTAAGAAAATATTACATGCTTATGTTTTTGTGTTGCAAAATGCTAATAGATGGCCTTACCTTCACCTGCATATGCCAGGATGGAGCGGGTGCGCATCTGTTTCCCTTCTGTGGTTTTCCCTGAGCAGGTGTGAGAGCAGGAGGACCATCCAGACCATGTGCTGAGAACACAGTCCTTGGGGCATGGAATTTCACAGACAATGGGGACGGGATAGATAGCATCTCTGCAGAGCTGTCTATCAAATTCTTCTCCTGGGAAAGAAAAGGCCAGTAGCAGTCTATCAGAGCTAATTTAACTTCAATTGAACATTCTTAACCCAGATGGGCATATAAATAAATTAGATTTGGTTGCTTTGTAAAAAATAAATAAATAAACTGATTAGTTATCCAAGTGAGTGTATATTTTTCCATGGTTGAGCGCTTGAGAAATTTTTGCAAAATCCATATTCACTCATGCATTCAAAATGGAGCTGAATGATGAATGGGAGAAAGTTCATATTTATACTTTGGAAATGTTAGGTAGCAATATATATATCTTAATTTAGATAAGAAAGGAAAATATTATTTAAATACTGTAACAATTATCTTTGTGGGAAAGATGTTGCAAATTCATTAGGTAGCTGAATTATCTTGCAGAACAAACATAAATAGATTTACTCTAAAGCAAATTATACGGCAAGGGTAGCTTCCAGACTCCTGGTCTTCTGGAAGTTCATTAAAAACTTGATTATTCTGTAACAGCTGGATGTTCTAGCACTCTCAGTGTCTGGAAAATTATATTAATTATAATTGATGCCATTTGTATATTGTACTTCTGTTATTTTATGTTCTTTGTCTTTTACTGTTTTTATTTCAGTGGCTGTGGTTCTTCCTATCCTATTTAAAAGAGCAGCCTTTAACAGAGGGGTTTATAAATGCATTAAAAATAAATTAAACCCCTGAATTTTACTAATTTATAACCCTCCAGACAGAGCCGTTTGGTCTAGTGCAGAGGTCTCCAAACTTGGCAACTTTAAGACTTCTGGACTTCAACTCCCAGAATTCACAAGTCTTAAAATTGCCAAGTTTGGAGACCCCTGCTCTAGTGGCTAAAGTGCCAGATTGGAAAGCAGGACAGTTAGAAGGTTAAAAAGTAACTTTCTCCTTAGCCAGGAAGGCCATCTGGGGGACTTTGGGCCAGTCACTGTCTCTCAGACCAATTCATTTCACAGGGTTGTTGTGTGGAAAATAGGAGGAGGAAGGCATACAATACTGGATATGTTCACCGCCTTGAGTTATTTGTAAAAATAATAAAAGCAGGCTACAAATAAAATAATAAAAATAATAACATTCATTGTATTCCAGACAATATGGCCATAGCATTATAGGAGTCCTGGCAGGGGTGCTCTATGTTTTTTTTTTATTGAAAAAGTTTTACAAAATTTTAACAAATATCTCCCCTCCTTCCCCCTCCCCTAACCTCCCCCCCCCTCCGCCCTTTCCCCAACCCCCCCCACAAGACTTCCCAGAGCAAAATACAGGGTATAACAAACAATCATAAACTAAACATATGCTAACTATCCATAAACTCTCATCCTTCCCTAGGACCTTAACTCTCCTTTTACATACAAAGAAATATAAATATAATTCTTACAGTCTGTTCATTCAAAAGCTATTTGATATTTCTTAGTCTGATATTTATTTTGAATGTAGTCAATCCATCTTCTCCATTCCACTATGTATCTTTCTTGTGAACAGTCTTTCAAATATGCTGAAATTTTTGCCATCTCTGCTAAGTTTGCAACTTTTAATATCCATTCTTCAATCATAGAAAAATATTCCTTCTTTCAGTATTGTGCTACCAATAGTCTGGCTGCTGATATTAAATTTAAAAACAATTTACTCTCTATTATCGTACAATCCGAGATTATACCCAATAAAAACAATTGTGGAGTAAACTTTATCTTCTTTTTCAAAATATTTTGCATGACCCATCAAATTCTTATCCAAAATGGTTTGGTTTTTTTACAAGTCCACCATATATGATAATAAGTAGCATCATCACAGTCACATCTCCAACATTTAGCTTGCAAATTCGGATACATACAGGCTAATTTTTTAGGGTCTAAATGCCATCTATAAAACATTTTGTAAAAATTTTCTTTTAAATTTTGTGCTTGTATAAATTTAACATTTCTAACCCAAATTTTCTCCCAAGTTTTCATCATTATAGGTTCCTGTATATTTTGTGCCCATTTTATCATACAGTCCTTAACAAGTTCCGTTTCTGAATCTATTTCTAACAATGCATTATACAACCTTTTAATATGCGATTGACTTTGATCTGTAATCTGTTTTACCAAATTTTCCTCATTTTGCATAATACCAATTTTCTGATCCTCTTTCCATCTAGCTTGCAGCTGTCCATACTGAAACCAAGTATGAATTATCCTTTCTTCTTTCATTATGTTTAAAGATTTCAATTGTAATTTACCTTTCTCCATAGAAAGAAGCACTTAATTACCTCCTGTTTTTGTTCTGTACTTATGTTCTCTATTGCATGCCTGGGACTTGCCCATATAGATATTTTGTAGTTTAAGTTATATTGATACTTTTTCCAAACCCTCAGAAAAGCATTTCTAAGTATATGAGCTTTAAAAACTTTATCCACTTTTTTATCATACAATAAGTAAGCATGCCATCCATATAACAAATCATAACCCTCTATATTCAATATTCTTTCTTCTGTTAGATTAAACCAATCACTAATTAGTGATAGCGCAGCTGCTTCATAATATAATCTTAAATTAGGCATTTTAAGACCCCCTCTTTCACGTGTATCCTGTATTACTTTCAGTTTTATTCTCGGTCTTTTACCAACCCATATAAATTTATTAATTCCATTCTCCAATTCCTTCAAGTTTGCATCTTTTTAAAGTATTGGTATCATTTGAAACAAAAATAAAAACTTGGGCAAAACATTCATTTTAATTAGTGCTATGCTTCCCAATAAAGATAACTGCAACTTTTTCCAATTCTCCATTTCCTTCTGCACTTTTTGCCATAAAATTTCATAATTATTTTTATATAATTTCACATTTGAAGCTGCAATATACACTCCTAAATATTTAACCTTTTTTACTATTTCAAATTCCGTTATTCTCTCTAATTCTATTTTTTGCAGTATAGTCATATTTTTAGTTATTATTTTTGTCTTTTGTTGATTTACTTTAAATCTAGATACCTTTCCATATTGACTAATTATATCCATCAAGTGTACAACCGATTGTATTGGTTGGGATAAAATAACAACCAAGTCATCTACAAATGCTTTTAATCTATAATCTTGATGTCTAATTTTAATTCCCTTTATTTTATTTGATCCACGTATTTTATTCAGTAATAGTTCTAACATTAGAATAAACAATAGTGGCAACAAGGGGCATCCCTGCCTTGTCCCTTTTTCAATTCTAAAAACTTCTGTTATACTGCCATTAACTGTTAATTGTGCTGTTTGTCCCTGATATATTGCCCTAATTGTTTGGGCAAAACATTCCCCAAACTTCATCTTTTCTATTAATTTAAATAAAAATTTCCAATTGAATCTATCAAATGCCTTCTCTGCATCCAAGAAGAAGAGCGCTGCAGGGACCTGGACTCTAGAAAGAGTGCAGAGAAGAGCAACAAAGATGATTAGGGGACTGGAGGATAAAACATATGAAGAACGGTTGCAGGAACTGGGTATGTCTAGTTTAACAAAAAGAAAGACTAGGGGAGACATGATAGCTGTGTTCCAATATCTTAGGGGCTGCCACAAAGAAGAGGGAGTCAGGCTGTTCACCAAAGCACCTGAGGGTAGAACAAGAAGCAATGGGTGGAAACTGGTCAAAGAAAGAAGCAACTTAGAACTAAGGAGAAATTTCCTGACAGTTAGAACAATTAATAAGTGGAACGACTTGCCTTCAGAAGTTGTGAATGCTCCAACACTGGAAATTTTTAAGAAAATGTTGGATAACCATCTGACTGAGATGGTATAGGGTTTCCTGCCTGGGCAGGGGGTTGGACTAGAAGGCCTCCAAGGTCCCTTCCAACTCTGATGTTATGTTATGTTATGTTATGTTATGTTATGTTATGTTATGTTATGTTATGTTATGTTATGTTATGTTATGTTATGTTATGTTATGTTATGTTATGTTATGTTATGTTATGTTACGTTACGTTACGTTACGTTACGTTACGTTACGTTACGTTACGTTACGTTACGTTACGTTACGTTACGTTACGTTACGTTATGTTATGTTATGTTATGTTATGTTTCTCTCCAGATAGTCCAATAAGTTCACAATTTGTCTAACATTATTTCTCATTTGTCTTCCTTTTACAAAACCTGATTGGTCATTATGAATCTTTAGTTGTATAACTAACATCTATTTGCAAGTATTTTAACAAAAATCTTGTAATCAGTATTCAAAAGTGATATTGGCCTATAATTTTCTGCTTTAGTACAGTCTTGATATTCCTTTGGTATCAGTGAAATAAAAGCAGATCTCCAGGGTGGAGGTACATCTCCTCCAAGTTGAATTTTATTAAGTAACTCCTTAAGCAGATCCACCATTTCAAGCTGTAGATTTTTATAATAAACAGCAGTTAGGCCAACTGTTCCTGGAGCTTTACCTGTTTTTAACTGCTTAATAGCTAAAATAATTTCTTCAGAAGTTATAGATTGATTCAATCCTTCCCTTTGTCCTGGCGTAAGTTCAGAGATATTCTCTTTCTGTAAATATTTATCTATATCTATATCTTGAATTGGGTCGCTAGCATATAATTTTGCATAAAATTCTAAAAAAGCTTTTTTAATCATAGTCTGTTGACATACTTCTTTACCTTTATATTCTCTCTTTCCAATAATATGTGATTTCTGTTTTTTCCTTATTGCATATGCTAGCCACCTACCTGGTTTGTTGGAGTTACAAAATGTATTATGATTAACATATTGTAGATTGCTACCTGATCAGCTATCAGCATATTAAACTGCCCTCGTAATAAATTTATTGTCTCTTTAACTTTTTTCTCTTCTGGATTAAGTATAAGTAATTGTTCTTTCTTTTTTATTTCCTCTTCTAAATCCCTGCGCTTCTTCTGCTGTTTAAATCTATATTTATTTTCATATATATTTTCATATATATTCATATATATATTTCGTATATGCTTTAATTGCATCCCAAACCATTTCTATCAGTGTACCCTTATTCCTATTCATAACAAAAAACTCTTTCATTTGTCTTTTACATTCCTTTACATTTTCTTCATATCTAAACAAATTTTCATTTAACCTCCAGGATCTCCTAACTCCCTTTTCCTGATCAAGTTCCATCCTATGATCAGTTAGAGTTCTTGCACATATCTTCGTCTTCTTTACCCTGAAAAGAAAATCAGTAGAAATTAGTATAAAATCAATCCTAGAAAAAGATTGATGTCTAACAGAAAAAAAAGTGAAGTCTTTTTCTTCAACATTCCGTTCTCGCCAAATATCTCTCAGCTCCAAATCTTCCATCATATCAAAAAAAGCTTTAGGCAATTCCGCACAACTTGAAATATTTCAAAAAGTAGTTTTTTTATCTTTTCGCGTATCCAATACTCCATTCTAATCTCCCATTAATATAAACGATTTATAATTCCACTGTATTATTTTGATATGCAAAAATTTATAAAACTTTTCTTGCTGTTGATTAGGTGTGTATACTCCAATTAGAAGTGTTCTCTTCTCCTCTATTAAAAGTTCAATTGCAATGTATCTTCCTTGAGCATCTGCCTCAACTAATTTGGCTATTAGTTCTTTCTTTAGGTATATAACTATACCATTCTTCTTCTCTGAGGCCGGTGCGACAAAATGTGTACCTAATCTTGAGTTTATCAAATATTTTTGATCTGATATTCTGATATGTACTTCCTGCAAACAAATTACATCATTTTTAAATTGTTTCAAATAATGAAATAACTTTTTTCTTTTTTGTGGTGAATTTAGACCATTAACATTCCAAGTTAAGAATCTAGTTGCCATTCTTGGCACCTTGAAGCTTTTGGAGCATTGGCTGGAAATCTTCCTGCATCTTTCTCTTCGGCCTGGCTCCTCCCACAGCTTCTGTTTTAGTAATTTCTTGATTTTTTGCTTGAGATTGTTGCATCTTTTCTTGTTCTTTACATTTAATAGCTACTCTGGTCAGTCTTTGTTCTTTTGTATCTCCTGTTTTTCCCATTAATTCTGGAATTTGGGGAGTACCCAATGATTGCAATAAATCTTCTTCAGTAATGGCAGCTTCCGCTTGTGCTTGTATCTACTTTCCTTCCTTCTCAGACTTTTTTTCCACCTCTACCTCTCTTCTCCTCCTAACATCTGGAGATGATGGGCTTCCAGCCTTTAAAACATTAGTATAGAAATCTCTTTCCTTCCAAACTGTATTAAGGCGATATCTTTCTCCTGCATAAAATAATATTAATCCAGTTGGAAAATCTGATCTAAATTGTATCTATCGATTTCTGAGTTAATTCACCAAGAAAGTAAACTCTCGTCTGTTTCTTAACATTTTAGGAGGGATTTCTTTCAACATTAATAACTCTTGTTCTGCTATCTGGATTTTATTTTTGTAGGAGGCTTGTAAAATTTTCATTTCTAATCCTCCTGGTTGTAAAATAAATCACAATGTCTCTTGGTAATTGTCTCTGTCTAGCAGCCCAGGAGTTGACACGATAGATTTTATCAATTTGGAATAAAAGGTCTATTGCTTGCTCTCCAGTCAATTGTGCAAAAGCCTCTGAAAAAATCTCTTTTAAATTCTCTTGTTTATTTTCTTTTAATCCTCTCACTCTCAGGGCAAACTGCATCGATCTATATTGTAACAAAACTACTTCATCATCTGCTCTATCCACCTTGGTTTGGACCTCCTCCATTTTATTTTCCAAATACAAATTAGTTTGATTAATTTCTTCCAACCTTTCATCCATCTGGATTATATTATTTACCATACCTTGAAATGCAGAAACTATATCTTCTCTTATTTCTTTATTGTGAACTGCTATCTCGTCTGCTATTTCTTTAAGTTTTTCTTCCATAATAGCAGTTTGAAGTTTTAAAGCTTGCTCTACTGATTCTTTTAAAAATTCCTTCAAAGATTCTTGTAAAGCTTCCAAATTTAATTCTTGTGGGTTAGCTATATGAGCTGGAGAACCTCCAGCACTTTTAGAAACTCCAGATTTTAATTGCTTAGAGGCAATCTTTCTTTAATCTATACTTAGATAACTCCAGTAAATCCAATTCTCCTTGCTTCTTCAAAAATACAGTAATTAAGTTAAATAAGTCAGTTCTATTGTCTATAAGGCTTTCAGTTTCCACTTTTAAGCCTCTCCACTTCAATGTAAATCCAGCAGCCTTAAACAGCACTGAGAGCGCTAACAGCATTAACAAGCAGTTCCTTAACTTTCACTTTCATGCCCTATTACATTACAGGCGCCATTTCCATTGTTCTTCTTAAGTTGATTCAGAAGGAAACAATGTAGAAACAAAGTTAAGGTTTGGTACCTGCAGTTACAATTGCCAGTGCTCCTGTTTTTGCTCCGTCTGCATTGGGATCAGGTTAAAACTAATATCAGACACAGAAGTGGTTGCGACATCTTGTTCTGCTTAAGCAGAAGCGCCCTGGATCCGGAGCTCTGTCAGGCTTCTAGGGAGCTCACACCGTCCAAGCCCCTGGCTTTATTCCAGGGGCTTTCGGGGAGCTCTACCCTCGCCCGACTGCTCTCCTTTCCCTCTTCTCCCAAGGGAAAGGTTTCCAAACCATCAGAAAGCCGATTTGCGCTGTCCAAGCAGTTTTTAACATGATCGCAGGGCTGGTGATCCGAAGGATCATCTTCAATGCCAACAGCGCCAACGGAAGTCTCCGCAGGAGTGCTCTATGTTGAAGATAGCTGGTGGACTAATGACCTTGCATTTCAGGTTGTTGTTTTTTTAGTTTGTATTATTGTAATTAATGTTGCAATACTTTAATATTTATGGTTTTAATTGTATGCCACTAGGGTTGCATTATATAGAGTGATAGAAACAGCAAACAAATTAAATAAATAAGTAAATAGCTCAACGGAATTTTTAGTCCAATGTTTATCTGGTAGGAAGCAGTTTGCGTAAGGGTCCACTATATATGGATGAAAAGCTCAATTACATTACATATAGATTCCTTGATGGAATTTTGGGAGTTCAACCAAGAAATTGCAAAGTCATTAACTCTGAGCCAGAGTTAACTCATCCCAGATCATTATACTGCAATTATGAAGTTATTTCATCTGATCAATTATTTCATCATAATAGCTAATATAATTGAGCTCAAGATGTTCAATATAACACATAATATGCTATGCTACAATAACATTTAAAAAAAGAAATACAGTATTCCAATATCACATTCAAGGCAGGAGTCAATACTGATAAATAATTGCTTATTGTCAGAGCTGCTCAGGGAACTGGAAGAAGAAAATACATTATAGTTTTTTCTTTATATCAAACTGCTGGCCTTACATTTGAAAAAAAAGTAAAACGTTCTGAACAAATATGTTGGCAGCTGAAAGAGAAGAGATGCTTCCTTTCTTGATCACGCTGATGTATAATGACATTTTAGCAGCTGGCAGGGACACCTCTATCTCTCTCTTGATACACATATAAACTTAGAAATATATGGGATTCTGCGGGCAAATAATGCCAGTACTCCTAAAATCTTCAAAATCTTTAATTAGATAGAAGTTTGATTGTCACATAGCAAACAATCAAACTGCATCTAGTGGCACACTCTTTAAAAATTGATTTTATGTGAAAACAGGATAATATTGTCACTGACTGCATATTAAGGAAATATGTTCAGATCTAGAGCATTCCTCGGTAGATATTATCTGATTAAAAGTAATAAACTGGAATGAGATATCCTTTATAACATTTGCTTAAAATCATTGGGAGTTTGTACTACTGAGGTAGATTTTTTTTCTAATATTTCATAAATGATATTAACAAATTGACCTTTGTGGGTATTTCATTTTATAATGTCACATCTGATTAGGAAGAATCAAGCATATACTGCCAAATTAATCCCACCATAGCAATCACATGAAGTGGTAGAAATCCCAGTAGATAATAGCTGTGGTGGGTAGTGTAGCTAGGTTTTATAATATGGTAAAAACTGCCATGATTCTGCATGTACATAAAAACAAAATATGTTCTCATGAGCTTACTTTTATTCATGTTTTGAAACCAAAATATCATACTAAATCTTCTCCCAATCCTTCTTATTTAAAAATAAGTGTGGGTAGCTATCCACTGTCACTCAGCCTTCATCTACAAACATGGAATTTGCTGTTTATTAATTTGAGTAGAAGAACAACTACTTGGAGATTAAATAGCATAATGCTATTCAAAAGTTAGACTAAGAAAACTGGTGGGAAGAATGAAACCAGTCTGAAAAAGCTAAAATAACTTGAGAGGTAATAAATATATCTCACTGAAAACCTAAGGTAAACTGATGTTCCCTTTCCAACTGGAGATGACACAATATGTCATCTCCAGTTGTAACTGCAATGGCAGAACCATAATGATGTCAGTTCTAGTAAGAAAGGGTGTCTAACTGAAAGATGGGTTACTGGACAGCATTTCATTGCTGTCTGATGTTGTCATCTACATTTTGGCAACCCAGATCTGAGTACTAACAATATGACACTATTATACATTTTATTCTATGGCAGTGTTACTAGATCTGGATTACAAACATGGATTACTGCCATATTAAATGGCAGAGAACTATTTGCTGCTATCTTGTGGTCATCTAGATTTTTGCAAGCCCTTCCTATCAGCCCTAATATAGCTGCTATGAACTACTATAAGATGATGTTGGTTGAACAATCTCTCTTTTTTCAGATAATGCTAAGTAGAAACCTAATAATAATAGAAACAACTCTTTCAAACTATTTTTAAAATGTTCTTACTTTCTTTAATTTTAGTTGCATTGTTCCATGAAGATTTATTTGCATTTGATTTAATAAGATAGTATTCTATTATTAAAGGAATCAAAAGTACTGTGGTGAAATTTAAGAATATTTTTAAACATGAACATAGATATACAACATATTAATTTATGAATAGTAAATAAAGCTATGATGTAAAGGCATCCCAATGAGAATTGAGGAAGATTAAACATATCAAAACAAACATGTGAATAAACTTTTTCCATTAATGACTAAAGCTTCTAGAAATAAAGTTAAATTGAATTTCCACATAAAATCATTTATCCTATGATTCAGCTGACTGATGCATCTTGTAGAGTATAAAAGCATCATTGGAAAAATAAACTAGTTTATCATTTTATGTTGCTTCCAAGAAAATAAACAAGCTCAGCTATTTTAATTTATAAATACTTTCAGGTTATTGGGGCCAAAGTAGCAACAGTAAGTGATTGATGGAGAGCAGCAATCACCAAGTATGTCAGTCCTCAGAAAACCCTTTAAGTTGAAGGTCATAACTGCCAAGGTTTCTGCAGCTCAATATAAAACATAATGCCAATTTCCATGACATTACTGGCTTATTTGCATCTCATTAACGTGGAACAATAAATAATTTTTTAAACTACAACATGAACCTATTCTTATTGATGAAATCACCTAACTTAATAATCATGATACAAGAAACTGGGGAGGAACTGCAGGCTAAGAATAATAATTAATGTACTTATTAATCTGTTGACATTTTGATTTTAGGTGGAAGTAAGAATATTGCAAGACTCATAGACCATGTTGTCCATTTCATATACAAACAGAGATGGAAATTGTTCCTTCTTAACCTAAAAACCTGGATTACAGAAACATTTGGAAATGGAAATATAATGCCATAATCATTTTCCTGCTGAATATTTTATTAAGTATACATCAAAACATATTACAGGAAAAAAGTATGGCAATTCAGAATATTCCAAATTTAGTACATTATGAGAAAAAGAATGAATTTATAAAACAAATGCAATACATTTCTTCTCAGTAAGTAGTTTATACACAGTGTTGTATTATATGATTGCCTGGTCAATAAAGAATAAAGTATTCTATTATTATCAGAATTCTACAACTTTTCCAGATTATGTTGTTTTCCATTAATCATCTTTCCATTTCCACCCAAACTTTCTTGGCTTTTCTTTCTAGAGAAAATCCATTGAGATATTGAATAATGCTTTCTGGCGCTACTAGAAACATTCTCCTTCTAAAAACCTGGTTAAATATTTACATGCACACACACACATACACAGATTTTCTCTCTTTCTTAAATATGTGCCTAAGAATATAATGGTGAAACAGCCCAAGTTTCTCTTATGGGATATGTGGAGTTGTTATTTAATGACATTTTTTGGAAGCAAACATGCCAAGTTTATGCCTGCCAGCTCTATGAATTTAATGAATTCTTGATTCCTATTCATGCCTCTTAATAAGTTGCTAAGCAGCATCTGTCTTTAATTAACAATCTTAATTAATTGATAATATTCTCAAGTAATTTCCTTTCAAAAACTTAAGTAACATTTGCACTGATTTCAATTATAACAAACATTAAACCACTTCATTTGATGCCTTGCAATGATTTCTGAAAAGAAATTGTCTGGATCTATGTTAACCAACTTGACAATTTTTGGGAGTTCAATATCATACATCATTCTAGAAGTTGTTCAAATTGGGAAAATTTCACTCTAGATCTTTAAATCTAATAATCAAGTCTGTGTTGAAATCAGCCAAATTTGTTTATTTATTTTAGTATTGGATACATTTGGGTAAAAATCTGGGGACAAACTTTTGTGTCTATTCTATGAATGCCTCCAAATAAGCATCATAATTGACAATCCACTCCGGTTAGCACTTAGATAATAAAGCACTTGGGGTTTCCAAGACTTGACTAGGCTGTGAACTCAAAGAATACCTATCGCAAATGAAGGCAGCAGAGAAACACCTCTGAAGCAGGTTTTGATCTTTTTTCAATATAGCAGAAATAAAATTTACCAAAATACTTTCATTACATTTTGATTTAAATACATCTCTGCATCCCATGTTACTATTCAACCAATTTCTAGAAACAGGAAAAATTCACATATAAAAGTCTGCACAACTGCAAATTATATCAGAAGAGTTCTATTGCACTACTGCCTAGGAAACTGGAACAAGGAGGGAGAAATATAACTAATAGCCACTGCAGGATAAGGTATTCCACTCCTAACACAAATTATACAAATTAAAGAAAGTTCTCTAATGCAAGCAAGAAGATGATTGTTTTATCCTTATGACAGCTGCATATAAGAAAGTTGGAAGGTACATAAAAAGCTTGGGAAGATAAAGTTTCCATTTGCTATTTAATAAGAGCTAGTCTACATAGAATAAATATTCCTCTCCAGCTACATATTTAAAATATTTCTATACTACTTCTCATTCCAAAAATTGCCATCTTACAATAAGAATTACTGATAGCATAGAATGAATCTATGGTAGCAAAAAAACCAAAAGGTAACTCACAAAAGTATGATATTGTTTGTTAATCAGAGAAGGGACTACCAGACTCTTTTAAGTAATAAGCTATTTGGGTTCCTTTCAATTTCAAACAGTTCTGATAATACTTTCTGAGAAGAATTATATTAACCATGCAAAATCCATACATGACCATGCATGCAGATCTCTAGGGAATACCGGGGCAGCATTGACATCTAGGAGGGAGGGAGGGATTGCTGGAAACATCCATCATCAGCCCAGAGAAGGTTGATGATTGTTCTAATGACCCATGCCAACATTAGTGACTCTATAGTGTTAATTCCACTCAAATTCCTATTTTATCCCCTTTGGTTATCAGTCAGTAGAATCTTTTCTGAGTTAATTTCTTCTCCTACTGACTCCATTGACACATCCATGTAGTTATCTTGGCATAATTAAAACTCTAACCAGGTATGACTCTATTTTAGTTTTTATATCAGATAGATTGCCAGGTTTTTCATTACCTAACCACAATCTCTGCTCATACAAAAATATTGATGAAAGCTGGGGGGAGAGGGAGGGTTCAGTTCCATCCTATTCCCAGCAATAGCTTCACATATACTAACTGTAATAGTTATACTTTTGCTTCCTTCTTATGCATTTTCATAATAAAGACTAAATAAAGACATAATAAAGAAAAATAAAGACTTTTCAAGTCCAGCATTCTCTTGCTGATGCTGAAGGCAATAGATGGCTATGATAACCAGTAGAAACCTATAGCTTTATAAAAGTTTCTTAAGCAGATATCCATTATTTATTCTTTCAGCTAAGAATATTCTAGTTAATTGTGACCTATGTGCATAAATGCTTTTTATCCTGTCATGAATCTCCCAGCAATCAGGTTTATTGGATAACCCCAGGCTCTGCTTTCTGAGACAGGGATTATTATCTTGTCCTTTATTATTATCCTGAGAAACAGATATAAATAAACAAGAAGGATGTAATAATATTTCCCAATAGAAAAAGAACATTTTTATAGTTACAAAATACCATGCCATCTGCTAGTTATACACAAAGACTATGTTAAGTGTTTGCATGAAACAGTTGTTAACAACAATTTTGAAAATGATTCAAAATTTTAATTTTCAAGCTTTTTCAGACCCTGAAAGTTTGATCTTTTTCAGCATCAAGGTTTCATTGGGAAATTTGGAGTCTAGACTGGTAGAAGTACTACCGGTAATATGTTTTCTTTTTGTAAAATATTGCACCCACGGTCAATCTAAATTACAATGTGGTTTAATCATCCTTTTCTAATCAACTGACCACTATTTAGAAACCCTATGGAAGAGGATTATGGTTTGCATCCAGATCGACACACAATTTATTAATTAGTTAATATGAATTATTTAGCAAGTCTTAGGACTAATAACAAGAAATTGTTTAGTCATGGACACATTTGTGGAAAGTAAAATCTGATTTAACATTTTAATACTTGCACGTAGCTTTCAGTTGTACATTCATTAATTGCAACTTATTCTTTTCTTCTATTACAAGCTAAGCAATTTCATCTTCTGAACTTTGTTGATGCCATTAGGAATTATCAGATCATGCATGACATCTTCATTCTATAGCTATTTCACATGGATGATTTTTCTGAGCACATAATAACATTACTCAACTTTTAATATTTACATTGCATTTTCTTACGCTTAATCCTGTATATTAGTTTAGACCAATACAATGGGTGTATATTAGTTTAGACCCCAATGTGGGGCCCTTGGAACCTTGTTTAAATCAAGTTAATGGCCTTTTAGGCTTCCTCCATGTGAATAGAGTTCACTTTTTGAATAGTAAGAATTATATGTTGACGGGGGGTGGGGGCATCAGGATTTTAGAGATGCTTAGGTGGGGCATGGCAGGGGTGAAATCTAAAAATTTTCCCTACCGGTTCTGTGGGTGTGGCTTAATTGGTGGGCGTGGCTTGGTGGTCAGATGGCTGGGTGGGTGTGGCCAATAACAATAAATAATAAAAATAATAAACAAAGTATAAAAAAACAATGAGTACCAAAAACCAACTTTCACACTTTACACACACACAACACAACACAACTGATTCACACACAATGTAAAAGCAGCTGCACTTCACACTTCACACAGCCACAAAAAGCTCAAAAACCAACTTTCACACTTTACACACACACAACACAACACACACACACACACACACACACACACAATTCCACATATAGCTTTCTGAGATTTTGTTTGTTTATGTAGTTAGAGTGAAACACTACAGAAATACACCATATCTCAGAAAGCTGCACAAATATTTTATTTTATTATTAAGGTTTGTGAACTTCAATTCCCAGAGTTCCTCAGCCAGGAAAGCCAACCAGCATTAACTACTCAGTGATGAAATAGATTAGCTAAATTAGATTAGTTCTGTCTGGTGCTGAAAATGAAACTGGGGCTTTCTGGCTGGGAAAAAAGCCATGAGGTCGATCAGTAATCAGATAAGTGTCTTAGACTCTTTTAAAAGGAGGTTTTCTGTTTTTTAAGGTTCTGCTGATGAGGAACTCAGGTGAGATCCTCAGAGTAGCCTTTAATTATTTTTTTTAAGTTTAAAGGCTCTGCCGATCTCAGCTGAGAGGCAGGATCCTCAAAGGCTTTTTGTTTTTACTTTTAAAGACATGTTGAAGCAAAATCTTCTTTTAAAAGTAAAAAAAAACACCCTCTGCTGATGGTGCGGCTCAGCAGAGGCAGGGGGGTGGGGCCAGGGATTTTTGCTACCGGTCCTCTGAACTAGCAGCTGCCATCACTACTGGATCGCATGAGCTGGTCTGATCTGGGACCCTTTCACCCCTGGGGCATGGCCCAAAAAATGTTGGGAACCACTGGTTTAGACCATATGAAAACAGGGAATGCCATTATCTGACTATGCGTGAATAATCTTGAGAGACAAAAGAGAGGAACCAAAGCTTAGGCAACAATTAGTTGAGAGATATTTTAGTTCATAGAAGGAATGAGGGTACAAGAAGCATCTCGGAAGCAGCCTCCTAAGTTCTCTGGAAAGTAAACATGAGTAAGGGGAGAAGTGTTTTCATACTTGCAAAATTCTGTTCCTCTCAATTTAAAATAAAGGTAGTGCTAGTATCCATAGTTTTGTTTTCTTATCTGGACTATCTCAAAGGGCTGACATTCATTTCACAAATATGAGCCAAATTTTGCCTCAACTGTCCTGTAAGCTGCACTAAATATTTGTAAACAGCTAATTTGTATATCCATTTGCTTATGGTATTGCAACAATACTACAGCTAGGTAATCAGTGGAAGAGATATATTGTATTCTGGGAATTGGAGGCAATTTCTAAAACTCGAAGTGGAATCTACTGCCTCTCTCAGGAAGAGAATAGGAGATTTGTAAGATTGTGTTATCTTACAATAAAGATGGTGCTACTACTCATGGTTTTGGTTTCTGGACTCCTTCAAAAGACAGGCAGACTTTCCCTAGCCTTTAACAAACACCTTGAATATTTTTATTCATGTGTATATGTATGTATACATATTCTAACTTTATATATTGCATTTATCACTCAATCACCACAGTATAATGATATATACTAATATAAAAGCCATGTTGAGTGGGAAATATCTGACATCATTGGAAATAGCAATTGTTGGGGGATATGCTGATGTGACTCTTCTTATAAATACCTACAAACTTGATATGCATAAATAGCAATAGTTCTGCAATCAATCCTTGTTGACGTAACCTGTATATGTTAAAAACTACCACAGCATTTTGCATCCTATACCTGTGGGCTTTCCCTGAGTGATCTGACAGCTATTTGAAACATTTTTGAAGTTCATTTGTTAATACGGTCATCCTGAGAAGGATAAGGATCAGTGAACACCAGTGTATTGATCATAACCAAGAACAATAAACTACTTCCATTACTAGAGTCAATCAAATGACATTTTGGTAAAAATGAAAAGAGAAAATAAAGTAAGTTTGAAGACAGGCAGAAACTCAATTGGGAATAAAATCAATTTAAGTCATTGGAGCAGGACAGATCAAGCTATCAGAAGAGTTGGCAATAATGAATTCAGACTAGAGATGAGAATAAGTGCTGATTGTGCTAATGTGGAAGTTTATGTTGCTTATAATTCCTAGTATGTTTCTGACTGCAGTGAGTATTTCTGTGTATAATAGCACATGGAGTGTGGATGAGAAAATTATAGCAATCCATTTTTGCCCCTAGTGTTAATGAATGTACTATTACTGTATAATTTGACTTACCAAGATTAACCTATCATTCAGACTTATTTGACTCTATTAAAGTAGGCCCTATCCAACAAAAGGCAATTCAGTTTAAGAAAAGTAAGATTTAAAGGTAAAAGTTCCCCTCGCACATATGTGCTAGTCGTTTCAGACTCTAGGGGGCAGCGCTCATCTCAGTTACAAAGCTAAAGAGCCAGCGCTGTCCGAAGACGTCTCCGTGATCATGTGACCAGCATGACTCAACACCAAAGGCACACAGACTGCTGTTACCTTCCCACCAAAGATGGCCCCTATTTTTTTACTTGCATTTTTTATTTCCTTTCAAACTACTACATTGGCAGAAGTTTAGAAAGAAGTTTAGAAAAAAATTATAATAGCTCATGGGCAAGTTTATGAGAATCTTATGGATTCACAAAATATATATAGCCAGTTTGTGTCTGAGTTGGATAGGAATTGGGTTGAATTACATCTATAGGTCTAGTATCAGTCTTCTCCTGTTTTAATATCAGTGCAAAAAAAGGGAATTTGAACTCATGGTCCAACCTAATTCAACTCCATTCTCTTTCTTATTTTCAAAATATCTTGTGTATCAAAATTAAAATATTCAAGAGTTAGGAAAGAGCAAGGACTTAAACAAAGACGGGTCCTGAAACTGAGGAAAAAAGACAATTTTCTCCCATGGGATTAAATTCTTATACCCAATTTGTGTCTTGCTGCATCAGTATGATGATATAACACATTTGCTGTCAGCTTTTCTATATTTTTCTTTATAAAACCTTTTGTTACTTAATCATTTAATCCAACTTCATCTCTCCAGGAGTACCTCACTAGATTCATAATCTGTTTCTATCACTGCCTCTATCTCTTCATATAAATTCATCAGAAGTTTTAGTTTAGTTTAGTTTAGTTTAGTTTAGTTTAGTTTAGTTTAGTTTAGTTGTCAAAGTGGTAATAAAGTCAATTTCAGAAAAGAAAAAAAAAGAATAATAACCAAACACAAAAAAATGTAAAAACATCTCAGAGATGACAGTGAATAATGTTCTCTTTTGGATTTATGCATTTCAGAGAAATTAAAGAATGATTTCACCTAATCAGATCTGAACATAAATTGGAATTTCGATTTAAAATTGTCAAACAACCAGCAAGTAAGCACTAGATGAAAGAAAATAAGACAATCACAAATAAAAAGCAGGTGTATGAGAATGCTTTAAACAATGCAATTTATACAACTCAGTATTTTCAGACTTGAAAACTTGATAATATTTAAGATCAATTTCCACCTACAATAAAAATACACATTCATAATTGAATTCCTCCTTTGATTACACTGTAGTGCCTTTCTTCAATATCACTTTTGATGTTTGTCCTTTCTATTTAAAATAATGACTCCCACTGGCTCAATTAGGAATGAGTTGATATTCAGAAGGTTTCTCTATCAGTATTCATTAAGAGCTCCCAATTTGTAAGGCATACTGAGGATAAGTTGCATAATATGCTCCCTGTCAGACAATTTTATGGAACAGCTTACTAGACGTTTGTATTTTTTTTCTTGGTGCCTGACTGTCCTTGTCTGGACTCAGGATCTAAGCAAGATTGGGTCTATTTAATATCTGGACATGAAAGCCAATTTGGCTTAGTAGCTAGGTCACTGTTTTAGAAGATTTAAACAGTGAGTTCTAGTTGTCTCTTAGTCATAGAAACCAGATGGGTTACTAATCATGCTTTTTCATCCTTAGGATAAAAGTACTTTCAAAAATGTTGCTAAAAACTTGGAGACTTGTCTCTGTAGTCACAGAGAGCAATGGCTGACTCAATGAACCATAACAATAATACCTAGAATCAGGGAATACTATAGTCCCATGTTGGCGAACCTATGGCACTGGGCCTTCCAGGTTGGCGGCTTGCGTATGCGTAATGGACCACCACACTTCCGGGGTCGCCAGCACTGCGTGCGCGATGGCCAGCTGACCAGCATGCTTTTGAGCACAGGAACGTGACAGGAGCCGATGAGGCCACACATTCAGCACGGGACGGTTTCGCGTGCAACTTCCGGCACACAGGCCAGCACGCGAGAACACTGAAGGTTTGCCATCATTGCTATAGTCTATAGGTTTAGACCTTCTAGTCAACCAAAGAATCCTGGAAGAAACCAAAGGTAAATCTTATCTATAATGCTGCCAAGAAAGCACTACAAATGTGTCCATGTAACCAGTAGGCATCAATCTCAATTTAGGTATACATGTAACTTTTAATGTTTTCTGTAAAAGAATAATATGGTTACCTGTCTTTATATGCAATGATGTCCTATAGTATCTCCACTTTATATAAGTATGGCTCTGGTTTTTAATGAATAGGGAACATAAGAAAGAACATGCTAATATTCCTATATCTTGGGGTGGTGGTGGCAAGGTATGGATATTTAGTCATTTGCTGTGAGAAAAGATGCTAGATTAAATGGGCATCATTTGAAACAAAACAGCAGTTTTTAGGTTGTGGTCTTGATTCCATCAGCTTATTATATTCAACAATTGCAGAAATTAATTTAAAAAATGGGCAGCAAATAAATTTAATAAATAAAATAAAATAACCTGTGCCTTTGCAAAATGAATGAATGAATGAAATTAAATTTTCCTGCAAAGAAAAGGAAAGGAAGGAACTTACAGAGTTGGTACCCATAAGATTAAAAAGGCCTCATTACATCTTACAGAGCATATATCTAAACAGTAGAGTGATAGTCTTAACCTATATAGTACAATATAATTATGTGAAAGTTTGTTACAACCTTGTCCAAAGAACATCAGATATTTTCAACCTATTATTTTCATTAGAAACATTTTCAAAACTGCATTTCTCTCTCTCTCTCTCTCTCTCTCTCTTTTGCAGAGCTTTCAGGAGCTAAAGTTTATAGTAGACATAACAGATTCAAGATTGCAGGTATCTTGTAGTTTCCTTAGTGCCCCAGATTTCCTACCTGATTTGACAATTATTTTTACAAATAAAAATAAATAATTTGTGGGCAGTAAGAATCTAGTATCTGTTTGCAAAAGTTTATCTTATTAAAAAAATATATTCATTCCAATCAATATAATTTTGTAGAATTTTAGAAACTGCATCATCAGATTATTTGATGCAACAATTTATTGCAATGTAAATGGGACAATCACTTGCTACTTGGATGATCCAATCTTGTAAGGTGTGTGGTTCTTTTTATTAGCTGGCAAACACCATACATTTTTTAATTGTCCATTTTTGTTTCTGTTCCTGCCTGACTTTTATTCTCACTACTCAAAATGCTATCTCACAAAATATCATAATAAAAGAATTTCCATGATGAATAATACTGAGCTATAATAAAGTATTACCCCCGTCTTGCAAGATGGTGTATCACTGTAATTCACTAGTGTCCGCAGAATATTGCTGATTTGATTGGAATGAGAAAAGCAACAGCGCCTTGTAAACTCTGCCCTCTACTATCTGAGGATGTGACATTACAACAAATATAGAAAAGGGGCGGGGTTTGCATTATTATGTTGCTTTCATCACTTTGACACCCTACCTCTTATATAGAATCCATTTTTTACTTTTTGGGGCAATGCTTAGCATTGCAATAAATATGTTAATTACTACTATAAATTTGTCAATAGAAGACCTGCAGCAACTTATGAGTAGTATGTTTTCTAAACCAATGCTGAATAGAATCACAGGCTTTTCATTTTTTTAAGACAAAAAAAGACACATATAATATTATTGTTTAATCTTGGAGTGCACCATTTTATGTTTGTTCTGCTATGGATTAATATTTAGTTAACATGTTTATCCAACTAACATTCATAAGATGAAAATTATTAACAGCATTGAGAAAGGGGATTCTTTTTCTTGTCTTTTACTTATCCCTGTAGCTGCTCTGAATATAAAAAACAGAATGACAAATGCTAGTACCATTCCTTGTCAGCAAATTGGAATGATATAATAATGTAGCTGCAGTGAGAAAAACAGGAATAGGAACAACAGCAATTCATCAAAGCCCCTTATGGTGAGGGGTAACTCTCAGGTCTTTTTCCTGCCTGCTCCAACCAGGATTAAAATTCCAATTGCTACCTTGTACTGTGGAAGGAAAATGGCAATCAGAAGCTTTCAACAGGAGCGCTGGAGGATAAATCTATTATCTCAGTATTGTCTGAATGGCTATAATGGCTTCTTTCCTTCCAACAAATTGAATAGACATGCTCATCCCTAATTATACACAACACCCCCTCAGACACTGCTATTTGAGCCTAATTGTAAAATAAGAGACCTCAGGTTTAAACATAATATCCCAGCTAATTATATTTCAAATACATTAAATGATTCAGAGAGCAGGAAAAAAGAGATGCTGATCTGTTTTATAGGCTCAGTTTACGGTAAAACAATGAAGTTAACCATAGAGCAGTGCCCGTCTTGCGATTTAAAATACTGGCTTCTTGTGGCGTGCTGCAAAGAAGCTTGGGGCAGAAAAACAGGCTGAGAATTACAATGACACTTAAAAGAACATATATCTCTTTGACTGCATCTTATATCAGGTTTTGGTTTTAAAGCCTTGCTGTGTAATCTCATTAAGTTACATGCATTACTAGCTCAGGGAAGAGGTAACAAAACCAAGATCACTTCAGATAAAAGCTTCTTAAGTAAAGATCCTTTGCAGTGCCCACAGTGAAAGCTTGACTATGAATCAAGCTTTGCCACTTTCCTTATATCCCTGCACAGCTGTGCTGCATCATATGCAGCAATTAGGCAAATTCCTTAATAGACATCAAAACAGGTAATTTGCACACAGTCTCAAGCCTCAGAATATATGTCATGTAAAGCCATCAGGAGCTAAACAGGACTTGAGAGGAAAGGATAGCTTCCCCAGCCCTTTTCCATTACAATATAGAAATATTTCCATCCAGTTCAGTTATCTACATATGCAGGTGATTAGTGCTCTGAAATTTCTAGATTCGGGATCTTCCTAGGATTTGATCTGAATCTGCAAACTGTGCATTTTAAAGCAGATGTTCTAAACTCAAAGGACTGTTTGTCAATAACTATCTGACTGCTGAATTTCAAGCCAATTCCCTCAGCTATGGTGACCTATCACAGTTGAGAAAGGACATCAGACATGGAATCATTCTTTTGATTATCTATGGCTTCTCAGAGAAAAGGACAAAATAGAGGAGGCGGTGAAGGAAAATAGCACTAGCAACCAACACACACACACACACACACACACACACACACACACACACACACACACACACACACAAACACACTTAAGATGGCTAGCAGCTTTTCACCCATTTCATTCTTTTTCTCTCTACTCTATCTCTTTCTAACCATTTAACCATCTCTTTCTGGGAAATGTTCAGAAAAAGCTGCTTTCACAAGGTTGCTGTTGGCATAAAGTAATTGAATGTGGCTAGATGAAAAGAAGGGCAATTATCTCACTTTCACATATATACAGAAAGAATCTAAAACAGCTGCCGCAAAATTCCTTCAGCAACATGAAGGACTAAATATATTCATTTCTAACGAAGACTCCACAACAGGCTATTTATTTTGAGCTTTGCCATAAAGGAAATAGGCAAGATAAGATATGTTTCAAGAGTTAACATGCTATTCAAAATGTGTGATATCTGAGAGTTGTAGTCATCACTTCATGGATGAAAAAAACGAATAGTTTAACTTGATGTAAAACAAATTACTATATCAATAGATGATGAATATTAGACAGAAATAATATGTCTTAAAATATTTAATATAGTCATGCAATAAACAATTGTACTCATAAGTCTACCTTTACTAAAAGTATGGAAATGAACAATGTTCAAAAATATCAAAGGCTACCATTTTATTTGTTCTCTTTTTTTTCAGTACACGAGAAAATGATATAAAAATAATAATCTGACAGTATTGGGCAAGGAGGACTGAAATAATTAGAGGGATGAACAAAATCAGAATTAGTTTAACTGTTAAAGATAAAAACATTATCTACATATTCATATGACTATACTTTAGCTGAATAGTCCAAAACATGAGCAAGTCTTACACCTACACATGAAGCCTTTTCTCTCATCCATTTATTAAATAGCTCAATTAATGTTATGAATAAAAGGCTGAAGTTCACCTTGACTTGTAATTAGTATATCATTCTCCAAACCAAAACGGAATTTATGAGTGTCACTGACATGGAAAGACTAAAAGTTAGATTACTAGAAAAATTTGGTACAGTTAATGCCGGTTTTGATGAAATGAATCAAAAAATCAAAATCAATCAGAGAGATGATGAAGAGATGATATCTATGATTCCTATGATTGTATAATATTTCCAAAAGCTGCATTTCAGTAGACAATGCAATAAAAGAAACTGATTCATTGAAATGTTCACTAACCACTAAAACCAATTAAGTCAAAGCAAGGGATGCTTTATAATAGGAATGCACACTTTTTTTTTCTGGGGAGAAGGTCATGCCTGTTTGGGAGGGAGACTAGAATGGCACAATTTGAAAAAAAAAAGCATGTGTTTTCTATTCATTTATACTTAATTGCAATTGCATTTAAATGCAGTTAATACAATTATTCTCCAATCAATATTGAATAATTTCTATTTTCCTTTACATTAAAAAAATAGTATGTTAACTACAATTTTAAAAGCTCAGTAGGGTTGCATTCAAGGCATTTAAAGTACTAAAGGTTTGTGTTAGATAGCTCTATTTTATAAAAGTCAGACATTAGAATTACTTGCAAAATACAGCCTGTGTCTATAGACCTACATGACATACCTTTGCTGCCCAAATGATAACAACTATGACTGCCCAAATGATAACAACTATGACTTGGGGGTGGGGGGAAGAACCCCAATGTTTTGCAGTCAACAAGGCATATATTTTACAAGGCTTCTTCCCCTTCTCCAAAACCCCTATTGTGCAATGTTTATTTTTGAAAAGTTTCTCCTTCTCCTTCTTCTTTGTTATATCACCAAGCCTTTATGGGGGAAAATGACGTATTGTGACAGAAATTATCTCAGTCATTTAACTGAGATAAGAATCTAATAAACAATTATTCCTTGCTGCTCCTAAGGCAGAAGAGATATCAATTTTATATTTGGAAGTTCCTAACACATTGTCTTTGATAGTCACTTTAAACTTTTTTCTCCTTTCAACCACTCATTTTTCATGCTTAAAATTGATTTTTATAACTGTCCACTTGTATGAAGAAAGGCTATAGATATGCTTTGGATTTCTGCATCATCTTTTAGAGCAGGGGTGTCAGCATGGTCTGGCTTCTGGATGGTGGTTGTGTTTCGTCTGTGGGATGGGTTTGGGTTGACGAAACACAACCACCATCCAGAAGCCAGACCGTGCTGACATCACTGGCTGCTGCACCCCCCACCAATCCCCACACAAAGCAGGCTGACACATAGCAGGAACACATGACAGGACCTCGGACTTGGAGCTAAACCAGGGCCCAGGATGCTGCATCACAGCCATCTCCTCAAGACATCACATCACAGAACTTCAGAGGCCACAACACCAAAGCTCAGGAACAAAAGACCAGGACCACACCCACACAGGATGCTATGAAACAGCCGACCAATCTGCAAACACCTCCTCCATCTACCAATCAGGATGCAATCACACAGCCAATCAACCTGCTCACAGCAACACTCCCTACCTCGACCAATCTGCAAACACCCACTCCATCTACCAATCAAGATGCAACCGCACAGCCAACCAACCCGCTCATAGCAACACTCCCCACCTCCCCACCAGTATTTATAGAGAGACGGCAGCTCTGACCACCCTTTACTCGAGAAGCATGAAGCCAAAGACACCAGCCTGAAGATGATGAGTGAGACCTCGTTGAAACGTCGCCAAGATACTTTCAACCTTACACAGGAAAAGACCCAAAAATGCCAAGACCTACATACCTATACTTGTGAAAACCTATGAAAACACACACACACACACACACACACACACACACATATATATGAAAAAATGTGCTTAGCTACTTACATAAAAAGTAAACCTTATAACTGAATTTTTAATTTCCCTAGATGAGACCCAATTCAACTGTTCAGTCAAATCTGGAGCCACTGCACAATACTACACTACAAATCTGCGTGCACAACTAATCAACTTCAATTCCCTCTTCCCAATTTAATTATAAAACATTGGCGGAACAGTTAAATATGTACCAAGTGACCTTTTGCCTTAACCTGTCTGAAGCATTTACAAGGCTTCTGGCTTGGCAGTGATTTGTACAATCACTTGTATTTTACAGACAGTTGGACCATCCAACAACATTACTATCAGAAGTGCTCATGACCTCAGCCTTTACACCAAGCTGCTGCTTGTACAGCACAAGGAACTCTCAGTAATTAGATGTGGAATCTATAATGCATCCACATAAAAGTGGGGTAAGGTTTGATTGTGTGGTTGTGGACTTAATTACGATTTTTTTTACCACTCCCTTCATAGATATTCTGTATTTAACTATCAGATACATATACTCATGATTTTGATTCATGGTTTTTGTCATTTTCCTATTTTCTTATTGTGCTGTAACTGATTTGGGAGTAGAAGTTAAGGGACTCTATGTCTCTTCTATACAGAATTATAGGGGGCCCCATATTCTGAAAAAAACTTCTTTAAAATATATAATTGCACTCCCCATTCTGTTTGAATGATGTTGGGATAAGAGCCTATTTGGTGTAGTATGGGTGTTGGCAACCCGTGGCTCCAGAGCTACATACAGCTCTTTTGTCCCCCTGCTGTAGGTCCCTGTCAGCTGAACCCACCACTGGCTGGCCCTGTCCATCAACCTCCCCTCCCAGTCACTCCTTGCCAAGTCACACATGTCCCTGAGCAACCGAGGTGCACCCAGCACCAACAAGGGCCAGAAGAAGTACCCGAGAGACCCAGCAGGTGTAGGGGCACTTTGCTCCCGCTCTGGAATGTGGAGCTCTACATCCCTCACCATCACCCTTACCTTCTCAGGCCAGGCGAGGGGTGACTGGGAGTGGAGGATGAGTGGTGGGGCCAGCCAGTGGTGGATTCAGCCAACAGGGAACCACAGCAGGGGGATGAAAGAGCTGCATGAGGCTCTGGAGCCATAGGTTGCCATGCCAACACCCATACTATACCAAATAGGCTCTTATTCCAACATAATTCAAACAGAATGGGGAGTGTGATTATATATTTCAAGGAAGCTTTTTTCAGAATAACTTCCCTTTCCTTCTTGGATTATATGAATTGAGGAAATTTAATGGAATTCTCTTGAAATATTACCTAAGTGCGGTACTGAAGACAAAGTACCATTAAACTACAACTATTATAATATATTATATTATAAGTAACTGCATTCTCTTCACCGATGATGTAAAACTATTTAACATCACACCAACAATGCTGCTACCCTTCAAAAAGACCTTGACTTTGTATCAGAATGGTCAAAAAATTGGCAACTCCAAATCTCAACCAACAAATGCTCTGTCTTACACTTTGGTAAAAAGAATCAGAACACAAAATAGAAGCTGAGTGGACACAACCTTGTAGATGACCCTCACTCTGTCAAGGACCTTGGAGTACTCATATCAAATGATATAAGTGCCAAAGCCCACTATAACAACTTCGCCAAAAAGGCATTAAGGGTTGTAAACCTAACTTTGCATAGCTTCTTCTCCGGTAATGTTACACTACTAACCAGAGCATTCAAAACATTTGCTAGACAAATTCTCAAATACAGCTCATCTGTCTGGAACCCACACTGCATATCGGACATTAATACAATTGAGCGTGTCCAGAAATATTTCACAAGAAGAGTCCTCCACTCCTCTGATGGCAACAAGATACCTTATGCCACCAGACTTGAAATTCTGGGTTTAGAAAATTTAGAACTACGCCGCCTTCAGCATGACCTGAGCATAACTCATAAAATCATCTGCTAAAATGTCCTTCCTGTCAAAGACTACTTCAGCTTCAATCACAACAATACACGGGCAAACAATAGATTCAAACTTAAAATGAAGCACTCCAATCTTGATTGTAGAAAATATGACTTCAGTAATAGAATGGTCAATGCCTGGAATACACTACCTGACTCTGTGGTTTCATCCCAAAATCCAAAAAAATTTAACCTTAGACTGGCTACTGTTGACCTCAACCCACTCCTAAGAGGTCTGTAAGGGGTGTGCATAAGAGCACCAGCATGCCTACCATCCCTGTCCTAATGTTTCCTTTAACTGTATTCATTTTATGTATTCATGCTTATACTTATATATATTATCTAACATGTATTCGACAAAATTAAATTAATTAATGAAATAAATAAACTATCAGTGGCTAACTTCAGAAGAAAAAGACACAATTTTTCTTGAAATATGATTTCAATTGAAATGTATTGAATTTTTAATAATAAAATCAAAGAAATGTTTACACAAAATTTCCCTTTTGCTTTTCTCTTTTTAAAACAGATTTTTAATTAAATAAAATTTGATACTGGGATTTCTTTTTCTTTCCACATGATTCTAAGTTCCCTTCCATTATAGACCATGAGAAATAAACTCAGACATCTTGGTAAAAACTGGCCTCAGATAAAAAGCACATTATTTATGATAAATGAGTGGAAAACTGACATCATATCCTATTTCAGAGAAATCAGTTGCACCCTGCCAACCATCAAACTACCATGACATCAGCATAAATGCTTCATTTTTGCCAAAGATATAGTGATCATCCATATTTGGTTCTTGATTTAGATTAATGTCTATCCAGTTTTCATTTCTTGAAAACAGAAAATCAATTAATGTTAAATTTTAGAACATGAACAATCAATGTATTTCTAAATTACACCAAATTTCTAATTTACAGTTATTGATTGAAGTCTAAGAACATAGAAGAATAACATATCCACGGTCCAGAGGTGCACATCGCAACTGAATACTTGTTTTAAGTTTCCTTCAACACGTTGTCATTTCAGACCATTGATGCTAATTCTTTATCCTCAAAGTAACTCTATAATAGCCACATGGGACAATTTCATTCACAATATTTTTCTATTCAGGTAATGAACTGATGACTATCAGGTCCAAATAAAAATAGAATTATATAATGCTATATGTAGGCATGGTATATGGTTATCATGCAATAGATGGGAACCCTAATCAATGAATGTCAAACTACAGGATGCTAACTAGACAACTTACCATCACTGCTTATGCAGACTACTTGAGGCACTTGTGTACCAGGTCCACAATCTTTCTCATTATCTGGAATGCACTCATCCAGGCTCACTATTTTCCATTCATAGCAAGAAGGCTCTTCACATGGGATCGCTTCAATCAAATGGGGACAGTTACCAGTGCCTCCTGTGGGTTCATTTTTGATGCGACGTTTTCTTAATTTAAAACCTTAAGTTTCCAACATAAGAACATAAGAAACAATTATTTTGGTTTTATATATAAGACAAAAACATTGAATTTATTCATTTTGCAACTCCATATCCTACAAATATTTTGCAGAAAACATTTTGCAGAAAACACGATTTCTGTAACAGAATTGTATATGCTTGGAATGCATTACCTGACTCTGTGGTTTCTTCTCATAACCCCAAAGGCTTCACTCAAAAACTGTCCACGGTTGACCTCACCACTTTCCTAAGAGGACTCTAAGGGGCGTGCATAAGAGCACAAACATGCCTACCGTTCCTGTCCTATTGTCTCTTCCCCTATGTATATATATGTTTATAGTACCTCGTTTCTCCTCATATATACGTTCATATATTATATAACCCTTTATGCTACGCTTGTATATATTGTTACGACAAATAAATAAATAAATAAATAGCTATTGTAAGATATTTCTTATAACTGTATGCTAGCATACAACTGGGAAGGTAAATGTAGCTTCAATCACAATAATACAAGAGCAAACAATAGATTAAAACTTAATGTCAACCGCTTCAAACTTGATTGCAGAAAATATGACTTCTGTAACAGAGTTGTTAACGCTTGGACCTCATTACCAGACTCTATAGTCTCTACTCAAAATCCCAAAATCTTCAATCAAAAACTGTCTACTATTGACCTCATCCCATTCCTAAGAGGACAATAAGGGACGTGCATAAGAGCACAAATGTGCCTACCATTCCTGTCCTATTGTTCCTTTTCATTATAACAAATTAACATAGTTGTTGCATACTTTTGCTTATATATATATATATTTCTTTTATAATGTGTTGATTTTCTTATGTTGATGTTTGTGTATACTGTTGTGACAAAATGAAATAAAAAAATAAAAAAATAAAATATATCAATCATAGAAGACACCATTTTTCCTTATTATTGCCCAAGGGACAAGCAGTAAATCAATCACTGTAGCTTCTCTACTTATATTCTCACAATTTGTACTCATTTGTACCCTGTGACCATCATTAAGTGTTGTAAGTGTTGTACCTTGATGAAGGTATCTTTTCTTTTATGTACACTGAGAGCATATGCACCAAGACAAATTCCTTGTGTGTCCAATCACACTTGGCCAATAAAAATTCTATTCTATTCTATTCTATTCTATTCTATTCTATTCTATTCTATTCTATTCTATTCTATTCTATTCTATTCTATTCTATTCTAGCCTTGTGGAGGAAGCTTAAAAAAAAGAAATAATACCATTTGATAACCTAGTGAGAATCAGGATTCAGGGAAGACCAGTTCCTTTTGTCTTCCTGAGTTTAATCCAATTTGAATTGTGATACTTCAATGACATAATCAAAGTTTAGGGATCTTCCCTGTTTTCTAAAACAAGCATGAATACAATTAGCAGTGCTCAGGTAACTTGAACAACATGAATAAGAAGTATGTGTGGAATCACAGGGATGTGTTAAGAGGTGCCATTCAGGTCAAGTATGGCATGTGGGGGATGGTATAAATCAAGAAGAATGCATGGCAGTTGCATGGATGTTTGAGAGGTGCTGCTCTGATCAAGGATAGCACATGGGGTGGAGGTCAGTGGAATAGCAATAGCAACAACACTTAGACTTATATATTGCTTTACAGTGCTTTATAGCCCTCTCTAAATGGTTTGCAGAGTCAGCATATTGTCCCTAACAATCTGGGTTCTCATTTTACCGACCTCAGAAAGATGGAAGGCTGAGTCAATCTTGAGCCTGGTGAGATTTGAACTGCCAAGTTGCAGGCAGTCAGGGGTCAGCAGAAGTAGCCTGCAGTACTGCATTCTAACCTCTGCACCGCTCTTTGGGTTTGTCAGGGTGCCTGGAGTTGCTGGTGTGAAGAGGTGTTGCATGGGTCAGTGAGGGTGTGCACTGGTGCATATGAAGTACTGTGTGTACTTCAAGGAAGGAAGGTGCATGAGGAGACAGCACAGGTCAGTGAGAGTACCATGGACTAGAAAAGCTACGCATAGGTATGTAACACTGAGACTGGTGAAGGAAGTGTGGGATTGTGAACCTGGCTGGAAAACTGTCAAAGAATATTGAAAATGAAGATCATGTGATGCCAGCAGTACCTCAATAGTCCAATAGCAGCAGCAGCCACCAGTAGCACTGAAACAGCACAACTTTCTCAAATTTCATTCCTTTGGGCTTCAGGTACCTCAGATTTCAGACACATTCTGTACACTAGACCAGTTAGCTACTTTGGTTCAAAAATTGTTGCCCTATGGTGCTTTCTTTAGTCCAATTAAAGAGCACAACAACTAGAGTTTTAGTTGTATATAGATTTTCTGAGGGGAAAATATATTGCAGGATAAAAGAATAAATTGAGCCTGAAAAGCATAACCACCAATATTTGGGTTGGTAAGAGGAAAAGGGAAAGAAGAGAATGCCAACTTGGAAGAGAAGAATGTTTTGAAAACCTGAAAATATAGATATATAACATTGATAGAAAATAGAAAGAAAGAGGATTAAGAATGATAAATACTGAAGGAGGATACAAAGGGATTTGTAGAGATTATAATAGTTTACAAGCAGCAGTAAATGAAAGCAAAAAAACAAAAAAAACCTAATAATGAGAGCAGAATGATTTTCAGATAGCTAAGAGGGCACCTCAAAGACAATTCTGTAATACCTCTCTCTACTGCTATGTAAAAATTCACAGATTTGCCTTCCTAATGTTAGAATTTAAAACAATTTGATCTCTCTAGAGGAAGAGTGAAGGAAAGCTTAGATCTCCCACCCAAAGTACTTCTTATTCCTATAGAATAACCGTCACAAAGGAACTAATGAAATATTTATATTGATTTGCTTGCTTATACAGTATGCTTCTCAATTAGGGCTCAGTCCTTTTGTCCTTGGGAGTATTACAGGAAGTCTAGATATTTTTCAATTTCCCCTTCCAAAATCAGAAAGAACGAGCTCTCATTCTAGAGAAGAATTTACGTAATTAATGTGTAGAGCTAGGAATTTGTACCCTTTCAATGTTACAATTCACTAGGATTAGTTGCACCAAACTCCAGAATGAGACATTTCTTTATTAGCAGTAGATCTTCATAGACAAATATGAAAATACTGTTTTGATAAAGTATAATACAACTCATGGAGATATGCAGTCTATCAAAATAAATGGGAAGAGAAACTATAAAAACCATGAATTATAAGAAGATCCAGAAAAGAAATCATAAGAAATTATGGATCCTGGATTAAGCTGCCTCAATTAAGTATGCAGCAAAAATAACACTCAGAAAATCTACATACCCTTTTTGGCTTGCTGGTCCTCACAGTTTTCAAAGGTACATAGCCCCCATGCTGACCAAGCTGATACCTCACACTCTATAGGACATGGGATGTGGCACAGTTGGGTAGTGCTGGGAGTAGGGCCTGTACACAGTTTCCAATCCACAGGTTTAGAAGCTGTAAAAGATAAGACAAAACATGAAGGGTTTTGTTTGTAAATATAAAGACAGTTTTGATGGGGGGAAAACAAAAAAAGTCAAGAAAGTGATAACCTCTATCTTTAAACTTATCCAGTTGAAATACAGCCAAAGAATTCTACTAGGCTAAATTTACACAGCATTATGGAAAGTTCAGAAATGTCTAGAAAACCTAGACAAAATGGTGTGATGCCATTTTTTTAAAATAATGTGAATTGTGGCAGTGGGCCTTCTAAGGAGACAATGAGATTCATGGATCTGGAAATTGCAACCTGTGAAGTATGCTACCTCCAGAATGTTATTTGGATTATTTCACCTTGTACATGTAACTTCTGTTAAAGTATCTCTTTATTTTGCCATCAAGCCAGATGACTGATTGATTGACTGATTCCTAAACAATTTAGGAACTGGTTGCCTAAAAGAGACTGGTCAAATTTACCAATCCTGCTCTCAACTCTTTAGCTTCTAGATTGCTGTTTGGTAGCCACACGAAGACAAGCCTTCTCTAAAGTAGTAACTGC
The DNA here is from genome assembly GCF_028640845.1 of Ahaetulla prasina. NCBI lineage: Eukaryota > Metazoa > Chordata > Lepidosauria > Squamata > Colubridae > Ahaetulla > Ahaetulla prasina. The sequence continues at coordinate 111,273,814 of NC_080542.1, read as the reverse complement.
TCTTTGAAATGACTTTCTCTTTTGTATATGTCATGCTCCAGTGCTAATATACTTGAGGTAACTTTTTAAATTTTTTTTATGTTACTGTTCACATAAATTTAGAAGAAGCCAAATAATTATATTTATATTTTTTCAACTGGTAATATTCCAGTTTTTACTGTTTTTTATTTTATATTTTCTGTTCTTATTTCACTCTAGGTATGTTAAATTATTTCAATTATTTTAAATAAATCCTTAAAAATTTTAACACCTAAAATAATAAAAGCCACTAAAGAATTATATACCTAGCAGCAATTTTTCATTCTTATGCTTTTTATAACAGCCTTCTAGTAGTCTATTTAATAATAATAATAATAATAATAATAATAATAATAATAATAATAATAATAATAATAATAATAATAATAATATATTTTAATTTGTATACCGCCCTTCTCCCGAAGGACTCAGGGCGGTTTACAGCCAAAAATATTTAATTTTTAATACTAAAATTCATAATCTGTGCATATTGGATCATCAATGCTGAAGTGTAATTGCATGCACTTTTAATATTTGTATTAATAATATGAACTCTTTAAACTGAAAGCCCAAGTGTTCCAGATACAGAGAAACCCTAACCCAGATGCAGAAAATTCTTTGATAGACCTGTAATTCTAGCCCCAAAGTCTTTTCATCTACAGAGAAATGAGCCCTACAAGATATTTGATTGGAATCTCAGGGTGAATTACGTACCTGTTATTTCAAAAGTGATAGATAGAAGAGGAGCAGCACTAGTTTTTGATGTTCTCTGGGACTGACTTTCTGAAAAAATATGGACAAAGACTCAATGAATACAAAGAAGGAGGGGATAGCCCTAGATACAAATATGCTATATTTTACCCATAGTATTTATTAGAAGTATGGCATTCTCAGTGGAACACTAGAATACACTTACTGTTTTGTGGCCAGACCTTATTTAGGCACTTTCTTCCTTCTAATAAAACATAGAGGAATCCTATTATAATTAGCTCTAATGAGAACATCCTGCTCCCTGCTGACTTATAAATTTAATTTTTGTCTTTTTATTAGTTGAATCTCTGAGGAAATAAAAGGTTCCTTTCTATAACCAATCAATGATTTCTTATATTTAAAAGAATCTTCTGGTTCACAGAATTTAAAGGCCAAACAAGCTTTGTTTTCCCTATTACAGCCCAATGAAGATATATCTTATTCTAACTTATGCAAACAAAGAGGGCTTAAACTATGGCAATTCAGTCTTCCAGGTTAAAAACAAATTCCTAGAAATGCATTTCTCCCAGTGAAGGGTTTGATTGGTTGTTATAGTAATTGTATTTGAAAATATTCTATATCATCCCATTACCTTTTATAGAAATTTTAAGCAAAATGTATAGTATTTTGACTTAAATCACTGTATTACTGTAAAAGTTAGCTAAGAAGTTAATATCTTAACTTCTAGGTATTCTTCCAAGTACATTATATGGTGAATTATATTTAGATAGATTGGATAGTGGGCTTCTAAGCAAGATTCAGATAAAAATAAAATAAATCAAGAATAGCTCTATTCCTGAAATACAGTATGTAGATTATTATTTTTTTAAAAAAGGGTGTATGCAACCTAATGCATCTAATATAATCTGAGTGTTTTAGATTATTCTAAACTGCAAACCACATGTGTTGATTAAAATTTGCAATTTAGAAATTATTTTACAGTGTTATAGGAAAAATGAAGCATAACATGATACTATATGATTAGTATCATATTATATACTTAGACCACACTTCACATTCCTAGACTTCTTCCAATATATTAAGATTGTATCCTCCATGAATTTTAGGATATCTGTTGTTATTTTTCTATGACATTTGAATGTATAAAACTTGAGGAGGCTGACTTTTTTTACAAATACAATTTCCTGCAAAACATTCTTGTATAATTCCTCACAAAATTAAATGGGGATCAGTTATGTTTCTGCAATTTGTGTGCATATCGGTGTATCTAATCCCAAGCCATCATACATCCAGGTGAATGCCTGAGTAGGACTAAAGAATAGTCTAATACATGCAAAAGCAGATAGAAAAGAAAATTTCAATTTGGGCAACCAAGCAAAATCTACCACTGCACATGGGAAGGGGAGAGAAGTTGCAGTTAGACAGTATGGCTTTCCTCCAGCCTATTTCTTGAATTCATAGCAATCAGGGATAACTGCAGGGTGTGGTTAAAAAAGTCAAGATGGTAGGCCACAGGGCTGCAATCAAAGTTTTAGCTGTATTTTATGTGTGACACATTAAACAAACAGGCAGAGTTTTGATTACGCTGGTATGGACATTATCTTAACTTTTTTGATCATGCTTTATACACGCTCCTAGTGGCAGGCAAATGAAACATGTGAACCATAAATTTTCTGATTCACAGCTAACATTATTAACTATGATGCTGCAGGTTTTCATGAATGTCAAAGATCAAAAATATACTTCAGAAATGAAATATAGTTTTAAAAGAATAATAAAAATCTACCTTAGAAGATTTAGCTTCCATGATAATGAGATGTTCATACCTTTTTTTTCCTTGAGTGTATTTAAATAAGAGAGGAGATTTTCATTTGCTTGCACACAGTACATCTCCCGAGTCTGAATCCCACCTCCACAAAGAGATGTTTGGTTTCCTCGTCGCTTATCCTGCTGGCTAAGTAAAGGGTCAATGCGACATTCTGTCCATTCTGTGGTTCTCCAGCCATATCTAAAGAACAACAATAATGAAAAAGGAGATAAAAGCACAATGAAATAGCATGAAAAATTTTTCCCAGAAAGGTGGCTCCCAATGTTACTAATCAAGTGGCTCTCTCTCTTCTGACTTCACGAAAGTCAGCTCTTACTTTTTAAAAAAAAAGATGGAAGAAGATGGAAGAAAACATAGAAAGTTACCAATGAAAGGGAAATTGTATGAAAATACTCTCATTTTGAAACAATTCCCAATTTAGTAAGCAACATAAATTATTTTTGTTTTAATTACGAGAATTGAATTTTCAATTAGCTACAACAGGTTGTAACATTATGTAAAATTAATGACACTGATTAATTAAACTTCAGATCCTATTGAAATATTTGAACGTATTTGGAAGCCATAGACTTGTGATATTATTTTGGCCTCAGATAATTTCAGTCCATATACAATAATTATGCAAAAAAACATTAATATGCAAGCTTCAGTTTAGACCTTTATATTTTAGGAATTTAATTTGGGATTCCTATAAACTGGCGACATGACAAGCAATTCTTGTTCAGTATCATTTGTATTTAAAAATTGTTAAAGTATAATTAACAAACATAAAATTAATAAAAGTGAATATTTAAACTGAATGCAGATCCTATTGAAATGACTTAAGTAACTGAGTCAAAAAAAATCCCAGTGATTTAAAATGGGAATTATGTGCAAACAGCATTATAATTTTCTGCTAATTTTCCTGATGCTCACTTATTACAGTAGGATATAATTATGAGTGATCTTCCATAAGATTACACCATTTGGTCTCGATAAAGCCTAAGAAAATATTAAAACTAGTTTTAGGCCAAATTAGATAATTGTTCACAGAATAAAATTTTATTATTATTTACACTACTACTGCAAACTTCTGCTTGGAAGGAAAAACATTCTGAATCTGTGCAAGCTAAAATCATAATTTGAAATTAAAGAATGATACCAAATATAAAATAATATCCAAGATACCTATGCTCTGAAAATGTTAAGGGTTGAATGACAAATATTTGTAAACCTCAATTTCCTTTTTGATAAGTGACCTATGTGCTAGGATTTATTTTTTTTACAGTTTGTGCATGTCTTCCATTTTTTTTGAAAGACATATGGAACCATCCCCTATTTCTCTTTGTTGAAATGTATGTTTCTCTGTGTGTAACCTATTTACAATTTTTTTCTTTGTCAGGATGATAACCAATTCTGCAGAAGGCTCCTACTGAGCGCAGCAGTGCTGATGAATGACAAGAGCGTATGAGCTTCCGATCAGCCAGTGTGCAACATTTCCAGTAAGTTAAATCTCAATCATCCTTGTGAAGAGAAAGAAATGCCACAAAATATCTACTCAAGGAATACTTTAAGGAAATACCAAGGGAACATTTCCTCAGGCCACACAAAGAAAATATTTTCTCCAAAGTATTTATTTTCTCCAAAGAGACAAAAATGATAATTTTATCCCTAAGCAAATTCTATATTATAAATATGTGGCAAATATTCTGTATTAGACATCAGAGAAGGAAACTGGAGATTATTACCTTGCAAGAGGTACTTGAATCAAAATCTAGTGCAAATTATTCTGGTATGGAAGAATAATTTGGAAGCTATAGCAGCACCATTCCCTCCTGCATCACAAAACCCTCAACACTAAAGGAGAAGTTCATGCAGAACATACTCTACCTACATATCTGTGTCAATACTATATTTTCCTGAAAAAAAGACTCTTTCTTATATACATTTTTTGAACCCTGAAATAAGTGCTTGGCCTTATTGCCATGAGCTCAAAAGTCCGATTGGGCTCATTATCAGGGGAAGTCTTATTTTGGGGAAAACGGGGTAGCACATAAATCATAGGCTTCTCCCATTATTTATTCAACTGAAATGTGGATTTAGAATTCTTACTTAACTCACTTAAGCACTCACAATGCCAGAATAACATGAACCTCAAGGTTGTATAATACTAAAGATCTTGAGATATATTGATACTTACGTGATACAAGCAGTCACTCCATCTCCTTGAGTTACACACTGCTCTGTTTCTTCTAGGTTTGGACACTCACTTTCACTGCCAATAGGAAATTGCTTGATTGTCCGTGTTCTTGTACGATATCCTTTCGATGATGTCATATCAAAACATGTTTTGGAACATGGGCTCCATTCAGACCATTCTGACACCTGGCATTCCTTTGTGATCACACAAGACTGGAATGTAATTGGCAATTTTTCTTGTTGACAAAAACTGAAAAGGAACATTGGAATGTTTAAGAAATGGATTACTTTATTAAATTCCTAATTATATTCCTTAACCAAATTTGCATTATTAGTACAATAGTTATATCTTCAGAGTAACAAAGGTTCTTCACAAAACCAATTCCCACATGCCTTTTGTTATATTCAAAACTGATTGGTTTGTTAATAATACATTTGAAGAATTATTTTACCAAATCCTCTGATCAGATGCTACAATTTGGTTTCAGCATCAGTTCAATGTCAATCACAAAAATGATAAAGGAATTTCTATATCATTGCTGTATGCTACTTTGATGAAACAAAGCACTAAAATATGTCAGAAAGCATACAATAGTTTGCTATACCTGCACAGGAAAGTAGAAATGATCTGGTGGCAGTAATATTTTAAATTTCAGAAAACAGTAAGGCGTTTTAGTAAAATTCTTAAATTTTTGAGGGAAAATATAATTATACTGGATGATGTGTCTAGTTGGCCCTCTCATCAATATAAGAGATAATATCAAAAACATATGACTAAGAATGGCTATGTGTTTGAAACAAGATTTGAAGGTTTAAATTTAAATCTATTCACATGTATGCTTGGCAAAGAAAAGACTATATATGTTACAGCATGGTTGGTTTACTTGTTTATGATGAAAATTAGAAAGAAGTAAGGTTCACAGGACCTTTGGAATGTGGGACACAACATTTTTTGGATATGACAAAGACCAACTTAATCTGTTAAACTTTGAGAAAAAATGTACACAGAAAAAAGGAAAGAGAGAAGGGAAAAATGAAGAAAGGAAAATGATGAATGAAAAGATACTACAACATAAATTAATCTCCCAATGGAATTAACAGAAAATGAACCTAAAAAAAAAAAAGACACGGAAGATGGGGAAAATAATTGTGTTATAGAATGCCACAGAACTGCAGCTAATGGGGATGGCAAAAAAGGATAATTGAAATCTTGGTCTAAGAGGTTGTAGATGAGAAAAAACGTCTATAATTGAATGTTGCAAAACAATGGGAAAGATATGATACAATGATGGGCATCTGTAAGTGGAAACTTGAATGTGCAAATAATGCTATATGGCACATGATAAAAACTAGAGCAGCTAGATGAATAAAAGTTTGTCAATAAACTGTTCACCAAAGAAGAAAAACTGAGAAATTTTAAGATATGCAAATACCAATAAAAATAGTGGAAAGTATGCATATACTGAATATATTATGTTCAATATATTGTACAATATATCGCAGGTTGTATGATGCAAATGAGTGGTTATATAATGAAGAGCTGATGAGGGCTTTAATTTATGGAAGTGGAAGGTGTATATGCCACAAAAACATAAAAGAAATATAATGGTAAAATAATGGAAGAAAGGGTCAAGCATGAACAGTTGTTGATAAATTGGATTGAAAACAAATGTGAATAACCTGCGTGTAAGAAGTAGATTGAAGTGGTTTGGTTATTATAAAGAGAATGAATGAGGATCAACTGCAAAACAATTAAATGAAAGAAGAATAAATAGGTCCAGATGAAGAGGAAATAAGTGATTGGATAGAGTTTGATAAGATCCTCAAAAATAGGTAAGTTTAAAGAACAAAAGACAATGTATATTGCAGCATATGGATGTGATAGAAGCAAGGGTGATTTATAAGGCTAGAAAGACACAAAGAGGTAAAGTGAATTGGGTTGTTGTAATTCAGATTTATTTATACTCCTTTTTCTTTTTCTTATCTCATGCTCTTTGATTTACTATTTCTCATTTCTTTTCTGTGTTCTGCATAATGTTGCATGCCCTGAAAGGAAACAACATGACAGGTATGTATGTGTGTAGTTAGAGGAAATTAAAAGGATAGATTATCACAGTGATTGAGGACAATTTGTTAAAAGTAGCAGTATTCATTGATTTAAATCATTCCGCATTAGCCAGAACTGCTGTTTTTTAAATAGATAGAAGGAATCTTACTAATAGTTAAAAGTGTTCCATATTTGTTCCAAAGTCAAGAAAGTTGTTTTTTTTTAAATCTGGTATGCTGCACCTGTCATTGTCTTTTTAAAGAATCCATTTTTCTGGACTAATACAAAAGCCACATGAATCCACGAACAAATGTGTTTCACATTAAGAAAGCATATTAAGGGAGGTAGGGAAAAAAGCTTCCATATCTTTTGCAGAAGTCCATCATTAATATGTGCATTTTCCATACATGTTTCAGATCCTAATCTAGGACACTTTTGCTTCGCAAGACAACCTTGTGAATCCAATCACTGAATAAAGCAATCCAAAGGTGCTTTATTCAAAAGGCAAGTAGACTTTGTTTTTCCTTGAAGATTTGTTGCTTCTCATCCAAGAAGCTTCTTCAATTTGGATGCAGAACTGAAAAAGCTTCTTGAATGAGAAGCAAAACATCTTCAAGGAAAAACAAAGTCCAGTTGCCTTTTGAAAAAAAAGCACCTTTGGGACAACCATGAGCTGGATGACTCAGAATCTCCATAGACAATCCAATCAATCAGTTTAGTAATAACAACTATGTATTTAAGTACCAGCATCTCAATTACTTATATAATGACAAACTCTGCAAGCATCACTTATTGATCTAAATATATATTCATAAATATATCTCTCAGCAGCTTGATGATTTTGTCTGTACTTGGATTAGAGATCCCTCAGAAGTATCAAGGTTTTAGGTCAGTCTGGGAAGTGAAAAAAACACAGAAGACAGCAATAACAAGCCTTTGGTACAGTTCGGTACAGTTACCAAAAAAATTCTATGTATGCCATCACCAGGAATTGAACTCTATATAATTGAATACAACTATAGACATAATAATCCTTTGGAACATATTTCAACTATCCCATTGTACTACATATACATAATCAATCTTTCCTTTTTGTATTCTTTACACTCTCATGCAACAATTAGACCAGGGAATCCAAGACAACTTTAACCACTCTTACTTTAACAATTTTTTTAATTTAAAAGAAAACAGATGAAGTGTTGGATATAAATGAAAATAGCCATTACAAAAGTTTAGTTTTCAATAAAGAAACAACAAGAAAATATAGGCTTTTCAAGAATATAAATAGAGGATAGAATCTCAATCAAAACAAGAAGTGATGAATCTTTGTAAATAAACCTGTAATGTCAGACAGTTATTTTTAAAAGACTACCTCACTCTATCGAAAATGCAGGATATTACTGTAAATCCCTTACCTAGAATTTTATTAGATTCAATCTGTTCTCAAATTGTCTCTGGCATTAGCATTACACAGAAAAATAGTGGCATTATTTTTGTTGCCAGGTCTGCTTTAGGGGAACATAGCAATACTTCACTGAGGTAAAGAAATATTATATAGGAGAATGCAAGGCACAGCATGAGACATAGACTACTTCATGACGTGCTGGTTGCTAAGTGCTAGTTTCATAAATTGATTTTAAACACCCTACTAATGCATAAATTAGTTTCCAGTCTGCTTTAGTGGAGCACCTAACTTCATTTTTAACATAAGAATAATATCAAACTGTATCTGTGGAGAGTGATAATTGTTCAGGAAATCTCCAGCACCATTGTCTAAGTATTGGATAATATTTTCAAGTAACATATTACAAACATACAATATAATGTACAATAAATTATCAATCTACAATATAATATATTGTAAACTGATAACTTAAACTGGTTATATAAAACAAAAGATTCCCCCTGCCTAAAGTCTGAGCTTCAACAAACTAGTTAAAATGCTTAATTTAATAAAGCAAACTCTATTTCAACATCTACATTACACCAGAACAACTAGAAACAAGAACAGTTTTTCCCCGAAGGCCATCACTCTGCTAAACAAATAATTCCTTCAACACTGTCAAACTATTTACTGAATCTGCACTACTATTAATCGTCTCATAGTTCTCATCACCAATCTCTTTCCATTTATGACTGTATGACTATAACTTGTTGCTGGCAATCCTTATGATTTATATTGATATATTGACCATCAACTGTGTTGTAAATGTTGTACCTTGATGAACGTATCTTTTCTTTTATGTACACCGAGAGCATATGCACCAAGACAAATTCCTTGTGTGTCCAATCACACTTGGCCAATAAAATTCTATTCTATTCTATTCTATTCTATTCTATTCTATTCTATTCTATTCTATTCTATTCTATTCTATTCTGTTATAAATTTAGATAACCTTGTATGGATGGTGCTGGAAAACAAATACTCATACAGAATTAAAACATAAAATATTAGCAATATGCCCATCAAAATACCCATTTCAATATAATTAGCCATTCTATTTATTTATTTATTTATTTTACTATCAAATAAAACTAAAAAATAATACATTGCAGTATAGTGAAGAAAAGGCAGATCATCAGCCATAAAAAGACAAAAAACTAGATGGGAAAACTGTTAGAAATGTTTCTCAAATTAAGCTGTTACAGTCTAATGCATGGGTGTCAAATTCACTGCGTCACGTTGCTGTGCATGACATTTCACAACATTTTTCCCATTCATGGAGCTGGGGTGGGCGTGGCCTGCACATGATTCATCTGGCCCATGGGCTGCCAGTTTGATAGCCTTGGTCTAATGCAATGAGAGAATCTCACATCTCATGATAAAAATAGAATCATGCAGTTGTGACATAAGTTCCATCACTGATGTCATCATGATGCTGTTTTCCCCACTTGCTCTTTTCCAAAATTTGCATATGCCTCTGGTTCAGTGCTTTGGGTGATGATGGATATAGGCTATCCCCTTTTCAGGTAACAAATCTCAGCTTTTAAATATCCCATGCACAACTAAACTATTTCCTTCCAAATGATCACTTTTTAAATGGTCGGCCTGACACGCATTTCCATTTAGTTTTGCTATCAGCATTAATATCTGGTGATAAAGCAAATTAGAATGCCCTCATCTGTTGCCTGCAGCTTTGCTGGCTGGACTCTCAGCGCATTCTGTTGGAAGAAACCTGTAGTAAGGCAGGCTCCACCTCATTCTGATGAAAAGTATATAACTACATAAAAAGAGCTTTATGTATCTTGTTAACTCAATTTCTTCTAAATAGCTATTGTTGTTTATAAGAATTTCTGGGTAGGGTTCATAGAAAGGCACACTTGGAGTAGCGACAGCAACTTGAGTAACATAAATATTAGATTTCAAACAGATCTTTCCTCTATCTAGTGCTCCCTTGCCATCTCTCACCCAGCTCCCTCCCAATAGCTGTTAACTGCCTATTTATTTTTGAGTTTATTGTTATTATTTTACTTTGGCAGTTCCATACTATTTCTCTCTTTTATTCCTTTTTTGCTAAAAGTGTTATTTTTTTCTACTTGATTTCCCTTTTGATTACAGATTGATTCTTCCATTGTTCTAGAGTGAATAACGTAACTAAATTCAGTAGGGGAATGCTGCCAAAATAATCTCTGGGTAGACGTAGAAAAACAACAATTGAATGCTGAGTTGTTCTTTCCACTTCAAGCTGAAAGGAAAGAAAAAGACACTCCTACATGCAAAGAACAAAATAGTTCCTGGTTTAATATATATGAGAATCACATTTATCAGAAATGGTACATTTAATTAGTTATACTGTATTATCTTTACATAAAGCAGGGATTGATTTTGTATTCCAAAAGCTGAGGGATTCAGATTATGGTAAAATATGGAAATTCGAGAGTTTCATTATTTATTTATTTAGGATCCAATCTCAGGCGGTCACCAGAATCAGAGATTTAGTCTTCCAAGCTTTTGGACTCATGCTGGAGTCCCTCCTCAGGAAACTTCTCTCTATGTGTACACTGGACTATTCTATGCATAGTATTTATGAGGCTGTGTGTGGCTTTTTAGTTGTTAATTGAAGTGTTGATGACCAGCTATTAAGGCATTTGCTATGGTTTCCTTGTACTGCTATGCCCTTGACTCCTATGTACCTGGTAAGCTGGTGGTAAATCAATAGTCCTGCTGACAGACAAGGAGCCTATTTCCCAGGTTTCAATCGTTTCCCTGGCTATTTTTTGTCCCTGCTCGGCCAACAATCCAGTTAGAGTCCAAAAGGTTGGAAGACTAAATCTCTAGTCCCGGTGACTGACTCAGATTGGATCTTGCAACATTATCTTGGGTTGCATATATTTGCCTTCATTTGTACATCTATTTAGCTTTCTGAATTATTTATACTTTTCTAAAATACTTTTTGTATTATTTTTATCTCTCTAACAGTACTTTTTATTACTATTTTTAAAATACTTCTTTAAAAAAATCTTAAGTAGAGTTCACATAGAATTCATCACAACTGAATACATATTGTACAGACTTAATATTTGGGGAAAACAACCTACTAACTTTAGATATAAATTCCACTCTGACCATACAAAGATCAAAGAGCAGAGATAAATTTCCCAAGCCAAGTATTTTTCAAAGACTGGCCAAAGAAAGGCAGGAGCTAAAAAAAAAATGTGAATTTATTGAAGTGGCTAAAAATCACACGTATCTCACGAATTCCTGATTTCACATCTTTTATCTACCACAAATCTGACTGTAATCCAATGACAGTGCTATTAAATGACTTAATTACTCAGTATTTAATCTTAGTATGCTTCTGCATAGCCACTTCTTTCGCCCTACTAGCCCCCAAAGCATTTCTACACATTTTAATTTACATCATACTGCAAGTATCTCCCAGTTGCCATTGCTCAATGACCAAGAGGTCTATCACTGAACTAGCGCCACCTCCAGGTGATCACTGAAAGAACATCCAAACAGCATCATGTTCTGCTCCCATCCTTCTACTACCTCGCTGTAATTATTTTCCCAGCTGGAGAGAAGAGAAAAACTGCTCAAGAGCATAGTGGAAAAGTCACTGTGTTATATTGACTTCATCAAAGAAGAGGGGGATCAATGAATTGGGAGGTGAGATAGAACAAGAGTTCTTATCAATAGAAAACTGTCTACCTTGCAGCTCCATCTTTATAGTTTCTTGTTTTGTAGCAGCTGAGCCACAACTTTAGCAGAAGAGCTCCCAAATAGCTCCATTATCAGGAGCACACAAGGGCACATATAAAGAGGCCCTTGGTCCCAAGACACATATATTTAAAACATGAGGATAATAAAAATGTTGCAGCAGAAGATGTGTACATTCTCAGCGACTATATAAATCTTCAGAAGGTACATGAACATGTATGAGAGATTATGGGGATAATAATTAGGAACCCTGTCTTGCATCCAAACAATCTTATTGCATGCATTTTTGCAGATATTTTGCTGTGCTAATATAAGACACAATATAGTTACCAGGCTCTTTCTTCAGATCCAACTTTCAAAATGGGAACAAAAATAACAGGTTTTTTTCTTCACACTGTAATTTCTATGATATAAACTTTGAGTGGGGATAAGCTATGTCTTGATTGGGTTAATATAGTTCTTAAACCAGGGCTTATCAAATGCATAAAACATACTAAGTCAAAAAGAATTACTTTAAGCTGTTAATATAATTTCTTTGACACTTAGTCCTGACAACGTTGCTTCATCTTCAGAAATGGATGAATCAAACTGCTTGTTGCAATGATTAGCTATTAGTTCACCTTCACCAGTATTATCTATTCTAACTGGCAGAAGCTCTCTAGAGTCCCCTGACTGTTTCCTGAGATCGATTATCTTGTCTACAAGAGATGAAAGTTATGATCATATTCATGAGCAGATTACAGTCATGTTCCAACCCTATTCTCATTTTGCACTGACCCATTTAAATCAATGAAGCTTAAGCCATAAAATATGTCAGACAAGGGGAACCCTCATATTTGCTGAAATGAAATTTCCAGCAACTCCAGGATTGTTGGAGAAGTTCAGGTGTGGAATGGTGAGATTTGTAGCACCTGAAGGATAATGGAAAAGAGTTGTAATGGGATGTGGAAAGGACAATGGAAGACCTGGCAAAGAGCTGCTACCTTGAGAACAATCTGACAAGAGACAGCATAGCCACCAATTGCTAAGTGAACAAAGCAGAAAATTCAAATTATTAGGCTGCAAAACTGATGGAAGGAGAAATGCAAGACTTGCAAGATTCTGTTAATATACTAAAACACTAAAGTAGAATTAGATTACCTTATATATGATTTACCTACATCTACATACATATGACTGCATCTCCAACGATCCATCTATTACGCTGAAGTTCGCAGATGACACAACAGTGATCGGTCTCATTCGAGACAATGACGAATCCGCATATAGACGAGAGGTCGAACGACTAGCCTTGTGGTGCAACCAAAACAATCTGGAACTGAACACACTCAAAACCGTAGAAATGGTGGTAGACTTTAGGAGAAACCCTTACATACTTCCACCTCTCACAATACTAGACAACACAGTATCAACAGTAGAAACCTTTAAATTTCTAGGTTCTATCATATCGCAAGATCTAAAATGGACAGCTAACATCAAAAACATCATCAAAAAAGGACAACAAAGAATGTTCTGCTGGAGCTGCTAATTCAGTTCCACAGAGGAATTATTGAGTCTGTCATTTGCACCTTTATAACTGTCTGGTTCGGTTCTGCAACCCAACAAGAAAGACACAGACTTCAGAGGATAATTAGAACTGCAGAAAAAATAATTGCTACCAACCTGCCTTCCATTGAGGACCTGTATACTACACGAATCAAGAAGAGGGCCGTGAAAATATTTACAGATCCCTCACATCCAGGACATAAACTGTTTCAACTCCTACCCTCAAAAAGACTCTATAGAGCACTGCACAACAAACTAGTTAAAATGCTTAATTTAATAAAGCAAACTCTATTTCAACATCTACATTACATCAGAACAACTAGACACAAGAACAGTTTTTTCCCGAAGGCCATCACTCTGCTAAACAAATAATTCCCTCAACACTGTCAAACTATTTACTAAATCTGCACTACTATTAATCTTCTCATAGTTCCCATCACCAATCTCTTTCCACTTATGACTGTATGACTGTAACTTTGTTGCTGGCAATCCTTATGATTTATATTGATATATTGACCATCAATTGTGTTGTAAATGTTGTACCTTGATGAACGTATCTTTTCTTTTATGTACACTGAGAGCATATGCACCAAGACAAATTCCTTGTGTGTCCAATCACACTTGGCCAATAAAAATTCTATTCTATTCTATTCTATTCTATTCTATTCTATTCTATTCTATTCTATTCTATTCTATTCTATTCTATATATCTACAAAATTAATCAGGGCACAGGCTGATAGAATTTTGTCAAGAGAATACGATGGTCATAGCAAACACTCTTTTCCAACAACCTAAGACACAACTCTACACATGGACATCACCAGATGGTCAACACAGAAATCAGACTGACTATGTGCTCTGCAGCCAAAGATGGAGAAGTTCTATACAATCAGTAAAAACAAGACCAAGAGCGGACTGTGGCTCAGATCATGAGCTTCTCCTTGCAAAATTTAGGCTTAAATTGAAGAAAGTAGGGAAAAGGACTAGGCCACTCAGGTATGAACTAAATCATATCCCTGATTAATATACAGTAGAGGTGACAAATAGATTTAAGGAATTAGATCTGAAAGACAGAGTACCTGAAGAACTATGAATGGAGGTTCGCAACTTTGTACAAGAGGTAGCAACTAAAACCATCCCAAAGAAAAAGAAAGGCAAGAAAGCAAAATGGCTGTCTGAAGAAGCTTTGCAAATAGCTGAGGAAAGAAGGGAAGTGAAAGGCAAAGGAGAAAGAGAAAGATACACCCAGTTGAATGCAGAATTCCAGAGAATAGTTAGAAAAGAATGCCCTCTTAAATGAGCAGTGCAAAGAAATAGAAGAAAACAATAGAATAGCAAGGACCAGAGATCTCTTCAAGAAAATTGGAGATATGAAGGGAACGTTTCATGCAAAGATGGGCATGATAAAGGACCAAAATGGCAGGGATCTAACAGAGGCAGAAGAGATTAAGAAGAGGTGCAAAATTACACAGAAGAACTATAAAAGAATGAGCTTAACATTCCTGATAACCCCGATGGGATGGTCACTGACCTCGAGCCAGACATCTTAGAATGTGAAGTCAATTGGGCCTTGGGAAATCTGAGCAACAATAAAGCTAGTGGAGGTGACAGTATTCCAGCTGAGCTATTCAAAATCTTAAAGATGATGCAGTAAAAGTGCTACGCTCAATTTGTCAGCAAATTTGGAAAACTCAACAGTGGCCACAGGATTGAAAAAGGTCAGTGTACATTCCAATTCCAAATAAAGGCAATGCCAAATAATGTTCAAACTATTGCACCATTTCACATGCTAGTAACGTGATGCTTAAAATCCTACAAGCCAGGCTCCAAACAGTATGTAGATCGAGAACTACCAGAAGTACAGGCAGGATTTCGAAGAGGCAGAGGAACTAGAGATCAAATTGCCAACCTATGCTGTATAATACCCTGTGGCTCCCGAGGACGTGGACAGGTTGTTGGGGAGGCTTCACGGCACGACATGTTTACTGGACCCGTGTCCTTCCTGGCTGGTACTGGCCACTCAGGCGGTGACACGAGGCTGGCTCCAGAGGATTATCAACGCTTCTTTGTTGGACGGGGTTTTCCCTGCCGCCTTGAAAGAGGCGGTGGTGAGACCCCTCCTTAAGAAGCCCTCTTTGGACCCAGCTATTTTGGGTAATTATCGTCCAGCCTCCAACCTTCGCTTTGTTGCGAAGGTTGTAGAGAGTGCCGTGGCGCGACAGCTGCCCCAACACCTGGATGAAGATGTCTATCTAGACCCGTTCCAGTCCGGCTTCCGACCCGGATACAGCACGGAGACAGCTTTGGTCGCATTGGTGGATGATCTCTGGAGGGCCAGGGACAGGGGATATTCCTCTGCCCTGGTCCTATTAGACCTCTCAGCGGCGTTCGATACCATCGATCATGGTATCCTGCTGCGCCGGTTGGAGGGATTGGGAGTGGGAGGCACCGTATATCGGTGGTTCTCCTCCTATCTCTCTGACCGGTCGCAGACGGTGTTGACAGGGGGGCAGAGGTCGACCGCGAGGGGCCTCACTTGTGGGGTCCCACAGGGGTCGATTCTCTCGCCTGCTGTTCAACATCTACATGAAGCCGGTGGGTGAGATCATCAGTGGTTTCGGGGTGAGATACCAGCAGTACGCTGACGACACCCAGCTGTACTTTTCCACCCCGGACCACCCCAATGAAGTTGTCGAAGTGCTGTCCCGGTGTTTGGAAGCTGTACGGGTCTGGATGGGGAGAAACAGGCTCAAGCTTAATCCCTCCAAGACGGAGTGGCTGTGGATGCCGGCACCCCGATTCAGTCAGCTGCAGCCGCGGCTGGCTGTTGGAGGCGAGTTACTGGCCCCAAAGGATAGGGTGCGCAACTTGGGTGTCCTCCTGGATGATCGGCTGTCGTTTGAAGACCATTTGACGGCCGTCTCCAGGAGGGCCTTCCACCAGGTTCGCCTGGTTCGGCAGTTGCGCCCCTTCCTTGATCGGGATGCCTTGTGCACAGTCACTCATGCGCTCGTTACCTCTCGCTTGGATTACTGTAATGCTCTCTACAAATCTCTCTACATATTATTGCCTTATACACTGTAAGACGCCCTGAGTCTTCGGAGAAGGGCGGGATATAAATGTAAATAAAAAAAAAAAAAAGGGGCTCCCCTTGAAGTGCGCTCGGAGGCTTCAGTTAGTCCAGAATGCAGCTGCGCGGGTTATAGAGGGAGCTACGCGTAGCTCCCATGTAACACCGCTCCTGCGCAGACTGCACTGGCTGCCTGTGGCCTTCCGGGTGCACTTTAAGGTGTTGGTTATGACCTTTAAATCGCTCCATGGCTTAGGACCTGGGTACTTACGGGACCGCCTGCTGTTGCCACACGCCTCCCACCGACCCGTACGCTCCCATAGAGAGGGACTTCTCAGGGTGCCGTCCGCCAAACAATGTCGGCTGGCGGCCCCCAGGGGAAGGGCCTTCTCTGTGGGGGCTCCCTCACTCTGGAACGAGCTTCCCCCGGGTTTACGCCAAATACCCGACCTTCGGACATTTCGTCGCGAACTCAAGACTCATCTTTTTATCCGCGCGGGGCTGGCTTAAATCGGGATTTTAATGTTTAAATTTATTTATTTTAAACGGGGTTTTTAGTATGGGAAATTTTAATCATTGGGCTAATTTAAAATAAGTTTTTTAAATCGTATTTTAAACTTATATATTGTATTGTCGGTTTTATTATGCCTGTACACCGCCCTGAGTCCTTCGGGAGAAGGGCGGTATAAAAATCAAATAAAATAAATAAATAAATAAATAAATAATGGAGAAAGTTAGGGAGTTCCAGAAAAACATCTACTTCTGCTTCATTGACTATGCTAAAGCCTTTGATTGTGTGGATCACAACAAATTGTGGCAAGTTCTTAAAGAATTGGGAGTACCAGACCATCTTATTTTTCTCTTGAGAAACCTATATGCGGGTCAAGAAGCAACAGTGAGAACTGGACACAGAACCACTGATTGGTTCAAAATTGGGAAAGGAGTCCGGCAGGTTGTATACTGTCACCTTCCCTATTTAATTTATATGCAGAACACATCATGAGAAAGGCGGGGCTAGATGAATCAAAAGTTGGAATTAAGATTGCCAGGAGAAATATCAATAACCTCAGATATGCAGATGATACCACTCTAATGGCAGAAAGCGAAGAAGAACTAAAAAGCCTCTTGATGCAGGTGAAGGAGGAGAATGCAAAAGTTGGCTTGACACTCAACATTAAGAAAACTAAGAACATGACATCTGGCCCTCTCAATTCCTGACAAATAGATGGGGAAGAAATGGAGATAGTGACAGATTTTATTTTCCTGGGCTCCAAAATCACCACAGATGGGGACTGCAACCAAGAAATTAAAAGACACTTGTTCCTGGGGAGGAAAGCTATGGCAAATCTAGACAGCGTACTAAAAAGCAGAGACATCACCCTGCCAACAAAAGTGGGTATAGTCAAGGCTATGGTTTTCCCAGTTGCGATGTATGGCTGTGAAAGGTGGAGCATAAGAAAGGCTGAGAAAGAATTGAGGCCTTTGAACTCTGGTTCTGGAGAAGACTCCTGCAAGTCCCTGGGACTGCAAGGTGAACAAACAAGTCAGTTCTAGAGGAGATCAACCCCGATTGCTTTTTAGAAGGCCAGATCCTGAAGATGAAATTGAAATACTTTGGCCACCTAATGAGAAGGAAGGACTCACTTGAGAAGAGCCTAATTCTGGGTAAGATTGAGGGCAAAAGAAGAAGAGGACGACAGAACGAGGTGGCTGGATGGAGTCACTGAAGCAGTAGGCGTGAGCTTAAATGGAGTCCAGAGGATGGTAGAGGATAGGAAGGCCTGGAGGAATGTTGTCCATGGGGTCGCGATGGGTCAGACACAACTTTGCAACTAACAACAACAACCTAATAAGGGTGACGATGTTTCCTGAAGCTGAATAAAAATCCTTGTGCCTACATGAACAAGCACATGGTTTCCATGGCCCAATTGCTACTGCAATCCTCTGGGATCTTTTTAGCTTAATCTACCATACTAGGCTTTTCTAATGGTTTCTCCCCAAAGTACTAGCCAGGCCTGACTCTACTTAGCTTCCAAACTAGGCAATGTCAATAAAAACAGTCCACGGCATCAGTTGCATGATACCTTGACCAATTCTTAACAATCAAAAGCTGGGAATGGATAGCGAACAGCCCACTTACAGGTAGTCTTTGACTTATGATCATTTATTTAACAGCGATTTGTAATTACAATAGCCTCAGAAAAGGTGCATAAATGAAGCTTATGAAGATCTAAGTTTCCTTTCAGCACTCCATCAGAAGAGTTTCCTTCCATGCACAGAGGAGAATTCAAATTCTTCTGCAAGGTGCCGGAACGATGCTTAGGTCTTCATGATTTAAGCTTTATTTCTGCATCCTGTAGAATGATGTCAGCTCTCCTCCATGCTCTGGTAGAATGCCAAAATGCTTAGAACTTCATGATTTAAATTTCATTTCTGCACCCTTCCAAAGGAGTTCCCTTCTGTGCATGGAGGAGAAATGATATCCTTCCATGCAGCAGCAAAGCTTAGACACATGATGCAAGATTTTTTTTGCCCCTCAACAAAGACATTTCTTTCCATGCATGAACGGATGTGAAACTCTTTCTGCAGGATGTGGAAATGTATCTTAAGTTGATACTCTCCATTCCACCATGTCTGGGAAGCCTCCAAAGAATGGTGCCCACTTGCAGAATGGTACAAGGTGATCTCTATAAGAAGGCCATGTCTTGCATTGGCTGTGTGTGAAAGATAAGTGAAGCAATTTATACGCTCTGATGCTTCAGGTGCAGTGGGTATTATGGGTGCTGGTGCACCCTGTAACCCAGCCAGGGTTCCCTGAGTCTGGTGGGCCAATGAGATACTGAAGCTCCAGGGACTCCACCTCCCACGCCGCTTAATGACCACATGATCACTCAACAACTGCAACTGAGAGAGACAGGATTTCAATTATTGAGTGAAGCAGTCATGTGGGCATCTCATTTAATAACCAGTGCACTTAACGCCCAACATTATGGTCCCAATTGTGGTCATAAGTTGAGGACTATCTTTATATTAAATCAGACCCTCAGTTTATCTAAATAAGAGCAGCAATAAAAACACATCAGGAAAGAGAGAGAAAGAGAGAGAGAGAATAAGTTCAGCTACTGGAATTCCCCTACACTATACTCAGGTTACAGAAGTCTGATTTGAGCCCTATAAAGTATTTGTATTTCCTTAATGACAACTCTCATAACAGATCACAATGCATTATTTATTTTCACTGTTTCCTATCTTTCTTACTATAAAGGTTTTTTATAATCATAGATTATATATCGTATAGTTATTTCATGCTTATGCTTATATATACTGTTGTGACAAATAAAATAATAAAATAAATAAATAAACTTAGTAAGAGGAAAAACTATGTTACGCATTTACAACAAAAGGAATAATTTAATTACCACTTTTAAAATGCTTTGCAGTGATACTCAATGGAAATTAAATTAATCCAAAGAAATATTAAGTAGAGAAAATTAATACAGAGCAAGGATGCTCTGTTAATATGCTAACGAAAGCTGAGTTACATATTGGGAAGAATAGGATTAAAATATGAAGGTATAATTCTCAATATTCTAATTACAAATTCAGCTGTAGGTTACTATTAGTGACAGTTCAAGGTTGATGAATAAACTTTACAGGGAAACAGAAAAAAGTCCTCAAATAAAATTCTTGGTGCCTTCATATGAACAACTTGACACATAAAAATATTTCTCAGGTAATTGGTTCCTCATTTCACAGAAACACAGTATTTTAATTGGTAATTGAATTTAGCTGAAATACCCACTTAAAAAGAATTTGTAATTTCTTTTATAAACTTAGGTCAGCAAACAAAACCAAATCCCATTAATAGTTAGTAAAAAAGTTAGAAGCATGCTCATTCAATTCTTAAAGAATATGTCCTATATCTGCAATAAATACATAAGAAAGGCCTGGTTTTTTTTAGTTGTCACTTGGTTTATAAAGGGTGTTAATAGCTCCTTTTTCTTCCCATTCTGTTCAGAGAATCATATATCTCAACTCATAGAGACACTGTCCCAGTGCCTAAAGATTATTAACCTGCCCCTACTGTTTAACATCTGCATGAAGCTATTGGATTAAATCATTTATGAACATGCAATCAAGTATGATCAAAATGCTGCTGATACCCAGGTGTATATTTCAACCTGAGGTGAGTCAAGGACTTGCCCCATGCTGTTGGAGTTCAGTTGGAGAGAAACAGATTTCAACTCAATCCTGCCAAATGTTCTGGATTCTCCCAGTACTTTCCATTTTAAGCTCTGAATAGTACAGCACTCCCCAAGATAGAAGTGGTGCATAATATAGGAATTGTCCTGGATTTACAGCTCCTGCTGCCACAGTAGTTGGCAGCTGTGGCAAATGTGCAGTTGCCCAGATTTGTCTGTTGTGTTAATTGTTCTCTTTACTTTGCTGCAATAGGAATAGGAATCCCTCTTCACAATGATTCATGCTTTAATCAGTTCACATATGGACTATTGCAATGTGCTGTACAGTTACATGGGCTATCTCAAAAGACCACTCAGATGTTGCATCTGAGCCATACCTAAGTATACCCATGTAAAACATCTGCTGTATGATTGCATTAATTACCACCAAGATTTCAATGGGTGTATAATGGATGCTAGCTGTGACTTTTAAAGGCCTTCATGGCATACCGCCTTGCTATCTGATGGATTGCCTTTCTCCTATGATTTCTGCCAATCTGGCATTGTCTAGGAGTGTTTTCTGATGGGACTCAGGTGGCATGGCTTCTCTTTCATGGTTCCTGCCCCCTGGAAGTTTCCCTAATTTACTATCCCTTAAATATTGTAGGCCTTAAAGACCTGGATTTTCTCCAGGCACTAGGTAGAAAAGGATGTCCCACTATCAGTAATTTTACTGAATAGTTTGGCATTTTATTTCTGGTTATAGTTTGTTTTTATCAGTGTTCTCCAGAAAGTTGGGACAGCCTAAATGTTTGCTGTGTAAATATTCAGATAATACCACATTTAGTAGAAGCAGCATTAGATGATCTCAGCAATTCTAATTTTTAATTTGAGTAAGTAACAAGGATGAACATAGATGAACTAAGATGAGGATAAAAAAAGCAATTAAAAAACAATAAAAAAGGATTACCTTAAAGCAACCGTCTTTCCATTCCTGTGTGTGCACATCACCTGTCGGGTCTGATATCCAATTTGTATGTCCCAATATTTATTCTCCTGTCTGTTCTGCCTGTTATGATTCCTTTTCTTCTTAATTAATTCCCGGGTTTCTGGATCCCGAATGTTTTTCTCCTTTTCTTTCTCCTTTTCTTTGTTCTTCCCACGTTTCCTTGCCTGTCTGACATGCCGCAAGTGAGGCATTGAACAGGTACTCCAGGACCCCACACTCAGACTATACAAGTTTTCTTCAGTGGCACAGAGGGCTGAGCTACAAGCCTGAAACTCTGTCAGATTGGGGCAGGCGGAACCCCCATAACGAGGGGGAGCTACAATATGGCGAAAACGATAGGAGAGCCCTTTGCCGCAGCTCTTAGAACACTCTGTCCAGGGTGAGAAATCAGATACAATGCAGTCCTGCTGGCAAGGGATGAGGCATCCCTGTTCTAGCTGAGGCTTTGGCTCAAAGTATTCACATATGGCGTCCTCAACTATCACACCATTTGATTTTTGGACACAAATAATATCTCTCCTCTGAATTCCTTCTTCCCCGTTCACACATACTGTTGTTTTTTCAATGCTTTTCGAAAGAATGGGCTGACATTGGTTCCAGCTGCCCAGCTGCCAGTCATACAGTTCCTTGTGCCAGTCACAAACTCTGAAGCAATTCTGTTGGTTGTCAGGTCTCTCTGCCTGCTTGCAATTTGTGAAGAGGGTAGTCCATCCTTCCACATGAGCACACCATATAGCTCGAGTCTGGGTACCTCCTGGGCCACACTCATCTCCCATACACCTGCCCCATGGACCTAGTAAAAATGGAAGAAAAAAGGGAGACTGACAACTTATACCCAATAACTGAGACCTAGAAAAATCAAGCTCAGTTAAAAGATTCTGCATGTTACTTAAAGTTACTTGTATCTCATGTTGCACAATGAAAAAAATATTATATGAATATAGTTCGCTCCAGCTGTTTTTTTTTCCTACTCTTTCTATATATTAAGAAAATGCTTAGCTGTTTTTTTTCCCTTTAGAGTTGAAAGAATGATGTATTTTAGGAATCAACCTTCTCTATTGATGGGAATCAATAATCACTTTGTATATGATCAAATAAATATAAATGATTTTACACATATAAATGATATTACACAAATAAAAGACTCACACTCAGCCAACGTTTTATCGTGTATTGTATGATGTCACCTAAATTTTGTTGAGTTCTTATGCAAGAACATAGATATTTTATAAGTTTCAAAAATTACATGAGATTTTTAGCTATTACTGTTGTTGTTGTTGTTGTTGTTGTTATTATAATTTTGGAAGTTAGTGAATTCTATCTAATGATCTTTTGCAATTGAACTGCTACAAGTATACATTTATCTTCGATATTAACGTATCATAACTGGTGCATATTTTAAGGTAAACCTGGAATACAGATATTAAGAAACAGAAAATTCAGTTACCATGTTGGTTGTCAGAAATTTAAAAGCACATAGCTACTGAAGAAAAAGACTAGGTGTAGATTAAACTAGAATTAAGGTTTTCAATATTTAGCTAGATACTCATCAAAATCAATGAATGCTTTGTATATAAATTCATTTCACAGAGATTACCCTAATTTATCTCAAACTGAGCATGATTGTCACACTGGTTTATTCCACTTTGTGTATATTTATGTATAAAAGTCATAGGAGAAAGAATAATTTCCTACAGAATATTACTGAACAGCACTATACAAATTTATAAGAAAAATAATTGAACTTCAAAACCTTTCATGCTACAAGCCTCTGTCTTGGCATATTTTTATATATTTTGTACACATTGTAACCAAACCTTCATTAACAGATGGAACTGCTACCATGCTACTCTAGATGACAAGATGTAGCCTTTGTGCATCAAAATAGGCCTCTGGTGGCGCAACAGGCTAATGCAGCCTATTATTAACAGCAACTGCTTGCAATATTGCAGGTTCAAGTCCCACCAGGCCCAAGGTTGACTCAGCCTTCCATCCTTTATAAGGTAGGTAAAATGAGGACCCAGATTGTTGGGGGGCAATAAGTTGACTTTGTATATAGTATACAAATGGATGAAGACTATTGCTTGACATAGTGTAAGCCGCCCTGAGTCTTCGGAGAAGGGCGGGATATAAATGCAAAAAAAAAAATTTAAAAAAAATGTTCAGGTTCAAACCCAACTCATATTCAAAAGAGAGTTCAGCATATCAAACATTTATCAATGGATTAAAACATGCCAGCTCACAAACTGGATCTCGGTAAACAAATAAACTGACATTATTATGCCATGTTGCAAGAAAGAACATATACTTTCCAATGTTGAGCTGCAAAATTGATAAATAGTTTTAGCAATGGCTCTGATAGCATCTCAGGCTTATTATAGGTTTAAGAGGTCTATAAAACATGCTACAAATACAGCATGCTCTGAAGCTAGATGAGATTTTGATAGAGTATTTTATAACCAAGTCTTTAAAGGTGTGGCTGAGCAGGAGACTGTAAAAATGAATTAGTAAAAGGAACAGAGAAGCAACAGGAAGAATTATAATTCAATAGAAGAGAAGCTGTATAGTGGTAAGAAATGATAATGATCCCTGGTCTAAATTTTCAATATCTCAAGATTAAAATGGGAAGAAATTCAATAAATATTATTTTTTTAAAAAAAGATTAAAATGGGAAAATATTCACATCTGAATTCATATAACTAAACATTTTCCTAGATGTTTCAAACGACAGTGAGCAGAATTCTATTGTCAGTTGGCTAATACAGAGCATTCTGAAATAGGATAGCACATTACTCAAGAAACAGAAAAGTTATATCTTACAGGCTTGTAAGTAAGCAAGTACTATAGATAAACTGTATAATGCTTTCTACATGGAAATAAAGAGATAAAGAGGATTCAACAGATTATGAATTAACCTCAGATTGAAAAACAACTTAAAAATAATATTTCTGAAAAGCTTTCTATTTTAATCACAAGCAAAGACAGTGCTGTTGTTTACTGGTTGCATCAGTTCAGAAGTACAGTTTGAAATATCTTAATAATTTCAAACAATTTCATTGATACGAAACACTTCCTATCAACTCAAGGTTTTGAAGACCTTCACATAAAGAGGTTGAATTAGGCACTACAGCTCATGTGACTCTCCCTAAATAGAATTTGATAGAGCGGAGCTGTTAGATGGTTATATGATGGTTAACTGAACAGGTTGATGTTGCAGCCAAATTTAAGTGCAACAAAATCATGGTAAATTGGGCCAGAAAAAGCCACCCAAGGAGAACCTACAAGATATTGGATTACAATGATCTGACAGCTATGTGGATTCTCTGAAGAAATAAGCCCACACAGTATGACAGTTATAGAGAAAAAGGCTGGGAGGGAAACAAAGTTAGATTGAATAACTCAGACAGCAGTGTAGAAATGATTGATTGCTTAACATTTAGGGGAAGATTGGATCTTGTAGCTTTTCTGGAGATGGATTATAAAAACTGTAATACTTTCAAATTTAAATAGAGTACGATGGAAGAGAAGGAACAGAGATCAGAAGACCGACATGGCCCCAGTATGTATGTTACATAGAAAATGAGGCTCAGTGATACAGAAAAAGACCTTCACTTGCGGATGAAAAAATGCTGAAGAGTGTAAGTAGAATATCCAATAGCCACAGAAGGCTATTCTTCACATATGCCAAAATGAGCAATGTCTTGATGCTATCTGGCAAATAATAGAACATGATGTAATAGGCAAAGCAAATAAAAACTGGCCAGTACAACTGTCACTCAGCATTTTGATCTTGTTCTACACCAGAGTTATTGTCACAGCATCTAAACCACCACATTTGCAACTCAGAAATATAGGTCATTGCTTCTTTGTGAGCTTGCAAAGTAGAACTATGATTATATTTTTTAAAATCTCTCTCTTTCTCTGTATGTGTGTATGTATGCATGCATGTATGTGTGTTTTATGTGTGCGTGTGTGTGTGTATCAACATACAGTGCGTATTGTGTGTGTATATGATATTCTAATAAAGAGAAGCATCAAAGAACAAAAAATAGATTTATATTACTGACCTAGGTTTACTGTCAGGATAAAAGATATTTTGCATGGAAAATAGTTATTCCAAGGCCCATGTATGTTAAATATGGTTTTAATTTAAATCTATAAATAATTAGCAAAGGAATTAACATTGTGAACTTTAATTCACATTGCTTTTTTCTCATCAGATGTACCAATAATATTTGCACACTGCCCAAGTATAAGAGTCTAATCCCTGAAAGCAAAGAAAAAATGAATTTCATCCATGCCAATAGTAAATTTGATACTATTTGTTCTCTTTGCATTGCATAAAAAAAACTACACTCAGATGCTCAATCCTTACTTATTACCTATTGTGGTATTCCTTTCCCAATACAGGTAATCCTCATCTACAGCCTTATGTATTTGAAGTTACAATGATGTTAAAAATAATTTTGTAACCAATCCTCAAAATTATGACTTTATAGCATCCCTCAATCACATGATCACCATTCACGTACTTTGCAACCGGTGTAATATTCGTGTAAGATAAGAAAGTGGCTGGAAGAAATAACCGAACAGAGGATAGAGGAGGCCGGAACTGTTTCTCCTGGGTATTTTTGATGGGAAAATGGG
This sequence comes from Ahaetulla prasina, assembly GCF_028640845.1. Classification (NCBI taxonomy): domain Eukaryota; kingdom Metazoa; phylum Chordata; class Lepidosauria; order Squamata; family Colubridae; genus Ahaetulla; species Ahaetulla prasina. Next base: position 111,247,418 of record NC_080542.1, on the reverse strand, counting down.
GAAAGAATTATAATATTTAACGTTACATATCTTAACCGCAAGTAGAATTGATCTAGCACAGAATTGGAAACAAACAGATACCTCCAGACCAAATTATAATAAGGAAAAATTATGAATGTGCAGAGATGGATAGACTGTCTATAGAAATGAAGGAGAGGGAAGAAACCGGGTACTATCAAATTTGGAATAGATGGTATTCCTGTAAAACTTAAGGTAGAAGATGTAAAAGTATAATATATAAATCGTAAAATTTATAAGAAATATATGATATCGATTTGTGAGAAGATGTAACTAAAATAAGGATATAATTTAGGAGAGTGATATATAGAAGTAGGATTTATGTAAATATGACTGTTACGAAAGCTATAGATACTGACATGGAAAAACTGTTATAAGTGTAAATTTGTGCCTTGTGTTTTGTGTTTTAAATGTTGAAAAATTCAATAATTTTTTTTTTTAAATCATCAGTCACATGATCTTCCACTTAGTGATCTCTCTCTCTCTCTCTCTCTCTCTCTCTGTGTGTGTGTGTGTGTGTGTGTGTGTGTGTAAGGATATAAGCCTTTTCATGGTCATGTGATTTTTCCACTTAGCAACTAGGTCATTTGGCAATGAAGTGACCAGCCTCAATTGTGAACCCTAAGCAAGGAGTTCCTATAATTGAATTCTACAGAATCAGTGAAGAGACTTTATTTCCAACTAAAGAAAGAACCAGAGTTTGCTTATATGAAACAAAACGGGAATTTTTTTTAAAAAAATAGTGAAATAGATTCTAAGAGGTCATTTTTTAAAAATTTCTTTTTGTCACAACAGTATACACAAACATTGTCATAAATAAAACAACATATCTTGAAGAAAAAATATATATTTTATATATTATATATAACTATATTAATTTGATATAATGAAGGGAACAATAGGACAGGAACGTTAGGCACTTTTGTGCTCTTATGCACGCCCCTTATTTGAATTCTTTGAATTTGAATTCTTTGAATTCTTCTTTTCTTCTATTTTTGAGTTCTTCTTTATGGAAAGTGTCTGAGTCACAATTAGGGACACTATCAGAGTCACATCCTCCAAAATCAATAATAACTTGGTTTAAAGATAAGTGTTAGATATAACAAGCTTTAAAAAGCCTTTGAAATGGATAATGAGTAGAGAGGTAGGGATAAAGAAACAGTGGTTTGTTTATCCCCACGTCTGGTCAAAGAAACAGAACCTCCTGTCAAATTGGTAAACTATAGATCCATATCAGCTTAAATTGCAGTAAAAAAACTTTGATTTAAGTCTTTCCAAACAACAATAGATAAATCATCTTATTTCAGAAACATCATTGCACTTAATGCACAAACAAGTAAAAATTCTGGAAATATTTCTCCAGAGATTTAAAAATAAACTCGGGTTTCATCTAATATCAGCAGTGACCATATCTTTCCTTTCCAATAGTTGCAAAAGTTATATTTAGTGAAAAGCAAGGCAACAAATATATTTTCTTGGAAGCTAGCCTGCTGAATAAATTATTGTTTGTATTTAGACTTAGAAATAAGGTAAACTGTAAACTGTGGGTGAACAGCTGGATGCCCCAGTTTGAATCTTTCACAAGGGATGTTCATAGCCATCTCCAGTCTCCATTGTCAAACTGGAGACAAAAGAGCCTTACAGAAATTACAGTCTTCGAGATGACTAGTGGTGGATGGTAGTCACAGTGTGAGAGCCAGGAATCACAAGCAAGAGTCATGAGCTAAGCCTCAGATACAGATATAGTGAAGACCTTTGTTATCCAGATAATGTCTTTGATCCAGAAACCTTTATGTTCCTTCCAAGTCATAGTTGCTTTTTTTTTTTTAAGTGTTTCACCTTAACAATGGATTCTGAGCACTGGGCTACTATTTCAATATTGGCTCGTTCTCAGAAAAACTAACCCCCTCTAGGCAAATCAGAGCTTAGCTATCCAGGTCCTCCAGCCTCGTTTTTATGGTTCCCAGAGGAACACAGATGGCACTGCTGAAATTTGGCAAGCAAGCAAGCAAACAAATAAATCTATCCACCTACCATGGTAAGATGCTTTTGTGTTTTGTTTTTATTATTTGTTCATTGTGCCATTTTTAATATATAATAGTTGTTCTCTGATACACAACATCCTAAACTGAATATCAAGTAGCATATCAAATAAATAAAGCATGTTCGGATTCAAATCTGCCACACTAAAACACTTTATACAGTGAAGACAACAATTTTATAATTCAAAGCTCTCCAGTGTGGGGGCAAAAAATAAACCCAAGTAGGACAAACTCCTTCAAATGCAACTCAAGAAACATTTTTTAATGAGGCATGTCCCTTGCAGCCATTTAAAGAGAAAAAAATAATTAAAGTGCATTTTCTAGTCAAACGAGGAGTGGGAGAAAAATTACTTTTTCTGCAGTAAATAAACAAAAACTTCCAGTGGACCATAATGCTTTGCTGCACCTAAATTATTCAGCATGTAGTAGGGCACTCTTCTATTGAAAAAGAGCTAGAAGCTCTTAAGCACCTGGCTTCAGCTAAAAAATTCTCTGTCCCAGATCATCAGCTCTGTCCCGACCTGATGAAGAGGCAAGTAATGACTGGGGCAATGAAATATGTGTGGTGATTTACAAAACATACACAAAAACAAAGAATCAGGACACAATTGTCTTAGTCAATTTATATTCATAGAAACAAATTTAGAAATAATTACTATAATTTTCCTAAAATAGCAATATAGCTCACTGTGCTACAGACACTGCTAAGGTTTTGATGGGAAATTTCAAAGCTTGAATTGAGCAATCCTTCAACACAAAATGTTATTAAAGGATCATCTTATGGAAAACTGGGCTTTAGAGTGGCTAGAGCAAATATGATGGGATGTAGAAAGGGGCTTGGAAAGCTGAAGCCTGAGGCGAAGTGAGAGATTTAAGCAAGAGAAGGGAGATGGCCTTAAGAGAAAATAGAAATAGAAACAGATATAACTATATAGATGAAATGTCACACTTTGCATTACAATACAACATGCTGGGGCTGCCAAGATGTATCGGGAGGTGTTAGATGGCAACCCCTAAAATCCCAGAGTGTTCCTGACTGGAAATTCTATGTAGTTCCCACACACATGGAAGCAGTTGGAATTCAATGTTTCTGCATACTTCCTTACAAATCCCTCAAGTCTGAATTGGTTAAAACAAAAACAAAAATCATGGCTGTGTGGAATGAAAGAACAAGCCTTATTTGTGGTTCCTCTTGTTCCCTGGAAATTGGATGTACGAAATATCTATCAATCTTTCCAGAATCCAACAGACCTGTTGTTTAAATGGTTTGGTGTGTTGTTTAATTAGCATATAACTCAGTTATGACAATGTAATTTTCACATTTTTATAGATCTGAAAGTTGTTCAGCATATACTGTATTTGATTGATTTAAACATAATCTGCATTTCAATCTGTTTAGGGCTTTTGGGTTTTAAGATGATCACTTACAGAATAATTACCAATGTAACAATAAAACAATCTTGCTAAAATTCATTGGCTTACTGTACATAAATGCTTTGGGTTTTTTTCTTTTTATTTTAAGTAACACATTTCAGAGTTTAGACTTGAAAATTAAAATTCTGAGTCAAATGCTAAGTTAAAAGAGAAACATAAATAAAATAAATAAAAGTGACTTCTGCCAGGTTTTTCAAGTGTTTTGTGAAATGCTGCCTTAGCAAAGAAAAAATCTTTCAAAATATTAATAAAACCTAACGTTTGAGTTATACTACAAAGTGAGCAAAGAAATGTGCTAGATGTAGCAATCAGTCATTACATGTTAGAATTATAAATAAGCAAGCTAAAGGAAAATTTGCTTATAGATAGACTTCAATTTACAACCACAATCAGAACTAGTATTTCCATTGCTATCTGGGTTGTACCTGATTTTATGATCTTTTTTGCCCTGGTTATTGAGTAAATCACTGCAATTGTTAAGTGAATTACATGTTCATTAAAGTGAACCCATCTTCCCCCCTTGAGTTGGCTTATCAGCAGCCAGCTGGATAGGACACAAATGATGATCATGTAACCTTGGGACACTGCAATGTTGTAAACATATGCTCACTGCGAAGTGCCTGAATTTTGATCACATGACATTGTAGGAATTTAGCACCCACCCCCTCCTAGAAGAATGAAATATTTTAGAAAATATTTAAAAGGCAGAATATATTTCCCTGGATAAGAAATGGAGAAACATGTTTTAAAGACGAAGCAACTCCCCCCCCACCTTTGTCAATGGGCCATTAAGGCCTGAGCCAGTCCATTGTCTACACGACAAAGATAGGATTAGCCCCTACCCATCTAGCAACAGAATCTTACCACATGGCAAGGCTCAAGCAAGCTTGAGAGACAACCTACAACATTAGCTAAGACCCCCACCCCCTGGGAGTCTGACAACCAATCAGGATACTCTTCCTGTGCCCCAGAAAGTTCAAAGCTCAGAAAAAGCATAAAACCAGGGAGCACACAGGATCTTGCCCTTTTCTGTTCAGGAACTCAAGCCATGTGATCCTGACCACCATTAAACCATCTTTCCAAGCAGCCTCCATGTTTCCAGTGTCTTTGTCCCCACTTGGAACTGAACCCAGATGGATATTTCTTCCAACAACATATAGCTGTACCTGCAAGGATCAAATTGTAAGTCACTTCATGCCATTGTAACCTCAACTGCTACACAAATGGTTTTAAATCAAGGATTACCTATATATATTACCAGGTTTCAGTAAGAGCTGTTATTAAATAATTAAGAGCATGTTCTCATATATGATCAATTGTTTCAATATGTAAACAATACTAGCAGCAAACACTTCTTAAAAAATAAATATATATAATTAAATACTGCTACTCCTTTGCAGAACAATCTGCTGTAGTATCACAATGCTTAAATCTCCATTCAAGATAAAAAAATAGCTTTCTTTATACTGCAAAGCAAAAAATAGATTTCTCTGCAGTGAAGATAGAAGGACTTCATGACAGTACCTTGGGTGGTGTGTTTATAAATAAAAGTTGCTTTGTCTTAGATCATTATCACTGATAAAGTAGAGCATTCTAGGGAAGATAGATTTGATAAATTGAATGCCTTCAATTATTTTCAGTATAAAATCCAGCAAAATAGATTGCTTTGGTGAAAGTAAGATCATTTACACAAATTAGTGTTCGATTTCAAAACAGATGAGGGTGTTACTCACCTTCCATTTTCACGCTAATGAAAGGGTGATATAATTAAGACCTTTTTGGACGACAGCTCTGGCAGTGATAGTATTATTCCCCTGTTGGCCTTTAAGACTTTGGTTTTAGCTGCCAAGCCAGCTGTGCTAAAAAACCCTTATTGGGACTGATGTCTAAAGGTAAATATAATTTATCTGAGACAAAGCAAAATGCTACATACCTCAATAGAAACTGAATGGTTTACAGCAGGCTTCTTTTGCAGTGCCTAATATTACCTACTCTTTCCATGTAGTAAAACTCATGCCCAAAAAATGTTTGTGAAATGGACAGAAAGATAAATAAATCAAGATGAAAACTATGGGACTCAAGAATATCTTACATTATAAAAATGAGTACTATAACTTGTTAATGGGAAACAAGCCTTCTTTGTTCTCTTTTATTTTTATATTAATTCAATAACTTGTTTTTTTAAAAACATTGAATAGATGATTTTTTATTTATTTGCAATTTTGTTTTTGGCAATTATGCAGAAGCATGTTGTCCTCTACAGTGTAAAATGATTTTTCTCAGAGGTCTGAGATTTTATAATTTCATCAAACATTATTCTTTCATTTCCATATTTTTTAACTTAATGGCACACATATTTAAATAAACAAAAATTAGTCAAAATATGACCATTACATTTCCCAAGTATGTTTCCAGCAAAAATGTCATTTCACTTCTGCTTATATTTTTTATCATTTAAATTCTTTCCGACTTTTTAGTATGAAATAGCAATAGCACTTAGACTTATATAGCGCTTCATTGTGCTTTTACAGAGTCAGCATATTGTCCCCAGCAGTCTGGGTCCTTATTTTACTGACCTTGGAAGGATGGAAGGCTAAGTAGCCTTGGCTATTAATAGAAATAATGCATACAATTGTTATATTATATAAAGAAATGCATAGTAACATGTGGTGGATTACCCATACTTTTACAGTGTTCAAAGCAACACGAAATTATTCAAAGTATTTTTTATATCTAGCGGGTATCCTTGCTTGCATTTATTTTGTTTTTCTTTTTGGTGGGGGAAGGAGGGTTTAAAAGTAAATTCCCATCCCAGTTATAATCCATAGATCATTTAGGTCTCAGTTCTAGCCTTGTTCAATACATGAATTCAAATGAAAGCAACTCTGATTGTGGAAATCTGTATTTTAGTGTCCTACCTTCTTGAACAAATGTACTACAATGTAGGATCTGGACAATTCACATGGTTTTCAATGGATGTTATTTTGATATCTTGCTATTCAGCATGGGAAAATAAGGACATATGGGGCAGGATGACACAGAATGCTTGTGATATATGGCATTCCTGGAGTAATACTAGAAATCGGCAGAATTTCTGAGAAAACTATTTGATAGTGTTATCTAATTTTCAATTTTGTGGCCAAAGGAGTTATTGTGCATCAAATGCCAAATAAATCACTGGACTGAAAAGCAACACTCAACATTTAATTTCATTCAAAGAATTCAGAGACATTATCTTTGTCACTTCCAAACAAATGCATGCCAAAGCATTATTCCTATTTTTTTTTCTAAGAAATGCAAATAGCTGGCAGAATTTCCTTTTTTCCTTTAGTTACAAAAGGATACAGTAAATGTTACCACTCTAGAAGTGAATAATGACATGAGGTGTTTTTCCAATAGAAGAAGCTGTCGTTTTGCTATTCCCACAGAAAGCTATCAGACTTCTTATAAGGAAGTGCTTTCAATCTGATCTTTAAAAGCCACATACATTAAAATATTGATTTCTTTGCATTGATTCTCTGCTGAAAGCAGCAATAACACTATGGAAATGTAACCAATGGTTGAATGTTAGTCATTGACTTTGCTACAACTTTGTTTCTTTAATTCTTTTTTTGTAATCTCTCAAAAAGCTATAATCATCTGCTTCCCAACATATTGTTTTCAGAATCCCATTCTACAAAAAGGAAAACTTCTGAAATGGAACTTTCCTAGATTGCTATAAAAAGATATAGAGTTCTGCATATTTTGTCTAGTGCCAGCAAAGTGATGGCTAACGATTATGTGATTGGGAAGACTGATGATGGTAGGATTTTCCAACACATTTTTCTATCACAGAATTGTGTCCTAGGTTTTCTAAGCAAGAATAGGCCTTCTGACTATGATTGGCAAACCATGCTAGACAATTTGATCAAATTAATTCTCAGTTCCAGAATTGGTGTAGATTCTGCCCATCTTTTTAAGTTATTATAGAACATGGTGTTACCAATAAGAGGTTAAGAAGGACCTCTTGTTAAAAGCAATATTTTCTCATCCAGGATTCTCTTCCCATAATAGAAAACTAGGTGACAATGAAATTCACAAGCATACAGAACCTGTCTAAAACATTTTGCAATCTAAGGCAAAGAAGGAAACACTGATAGTGAAGCAGTATTTTTACTGCTTTTTACAGCCAACTTTGGTGAACAGTTTAACAGGGATGTGAAAGGAGCCCACAACTGAGCTTTCCCTGGGCAATGGAGATGTCACCATTCTTTTACCCAGAAGTGTTTTGGTGCTTCTAACATGACTATAGTAGTGGTATACTGCTTTTAAAGAAGTATGTTAGCTTAGTACAGAGAAAAACACTTGCATGTCTTAACTGCTTTTCCACAGTTCCCAGAGTCTCCTATGAACAATGAAAATTGGCAGCTTAATTTCTCACTGTCTGAGAATTATTCATATTTCATATATTCAAACTAAAATAGACTAAACACAATCTATGAAACTAACATGCCTTTGCCAAATAGCTCCCAAATATGTTAAATGCAGTCTTCTTCCCCTTAGGTCTCAGATCACATTTTAGAGGTCACAGAATTTCCTATAGGATACATCTATCAGAATATGGTACCTAACGTGACTAAAACACTATTCTGAGGTTGGCTGAGTCTGCAGGTATGTATGTAACACTCTCCACAATGAATGCATTAAACATTAATGTTCACTGGAATGCTATCCATTGGCATTTCAATTTCTGTTTTGCAATTTTCTGCTTTGGAACCCTTTTTAGGTGGTAATATGTATTATTTCTGTCATAGATGCCTGTCAAATTAGCCTGCCTAATTTAAGGATCCCTCAGCTTGTGCTGGTGAGTAAGGTTTGGAATGTTATCTTTAATCCTGTCCTGCTACTATGCATTGTCCTCAAACCTGTGTTTCCTATCAAGACAATTATGGGAATTCATTTAATCCCTTTCTAAATTGTGTCAGCAGTGGCCGTCCTCAACATCCAGCCTGAATGCATTGTAACAGTTTATTAAAAGCATTTCCTTTGTCATTATAGAATAAGCATATCTTTGCTTCTGGCTCTTGTATTTTACTGTTGCAAAAAAAAAAAAAAATTCTGGCACCATGTAGATAAAATGAAGTTATAATGCATTAATGAAATACAAAAGATAAGGAAAAGCTGTCTTTTGTTGTAAGATTGCTAGGACAATGCCCTTGTATATCATTTTGCTCTTTAAATTTTTTTAAAATGCAGCAGCAGCAGCAACAAAAGAAATGCATATTGACTTTTGACAAGGAAACAAAAATTAATTGGATTATAATTGGCACAAAGAACGAAAAAGAGAAACAAATCATGCCACTTATCACTTAATTAGCGCTCACTCTGAGCTATTAAACATTTTAATGTTAATTTCAACTTGCAAAATATGTAATGCAAAGGTCTCTTTTCCTCTATAAATGCTTTAAGTTTGCTGATAAATTGTTTAAGATTGATTATGGGGACTAAGACATTTATCTATTAAACCTATTGTGAGTCTAGTTTAGTTCTAAAATAATATTTCTAGACACTATATATCCTTGCTGTTTGGGTTCTGGTTGCTTGCTTCTCACACAATTATACAACAGGATTAATCACCCAGTTGGTGAAGGCAATCACAGAAAAAGAAATGCTATGGATGACAACCTGTCACCATAGGAAATGTCACAAGAAATTTATCTTTAATGACCACCCCTTTAAGAGATACATCATGCATAATCAGCTGCTATTTGACAGCTATCAACATAGTCTTTATTTATTTGAGATTGTAACTTCATTTCTCCAAACACTCAAGATTCCCAAATGCCTGAGTACATTGAGACAGACTATGGTCAGGTTCACTGAAAAATTGGCAATCTTTCTACCTATCCTAATCTATTCAGCAGGATAGATATCCTCCACCAGTCCCATCAGCTAAAGAATGTCAACTGCAAGTGCCAGAAGACCAGCCTTTTCTGTCATAGCAATCGCCTTCTGGAACATTCTCCTTCTGGCTTTCATACTGGCCCCAACCTTGCTGGCTCTGTAAGACCCTAAAGATCAGGTTCTGCACTTGAGCCTGGGGACCCAAATATGTAAATGGATTCATCTCCTGGCTATATTAATGATTGTTGTGATTTTCTCAGTTGCACATTTTAATTTTTGTATATTTAGCAGGATTTTTAAAAAAATAATGTTCAGAGTTATTTTTAGAGATGAGTGTCCATAAAAGTCAATTAAATGAAATAAAAAATAAATTGTCCTGGTCATGTGAATTGGCATGGTGAAACTAGGTTAAACTCCTGATTGAAAAGAAAAAAAACAACTATTTGTACTTGTCAATGTACAATGTGCTTTAAAGAAACTGTTCCTTTCTGAACTCACACAGTAATTACACAAACCCTGGAAAATATGGCGGCAACAAATAAATTAGCACCAACAGCCTGCAAATCCAAAACAGTCTACATCTTTAGCTAAGTGGAATTCAGCTGCAGATTCTCTGACTAAAGACCCATTCCCACAGTTTAATCTATTTTTTGCTTTGCGCTTTTCAGCTTGGAAGCTGGTTAAGATAACAGACCTCTTTGTCCTGAGATACTCTAGTTCTCTATTTAATGCCTATGCCTACTCTACACCCTGCAGATTAGTCCTGAATTAAATAGTAACAGTTTTAATTTTATATGCAGCATGAGATTCTTTAGCAATACAGATTGCAAATATCTCTCTCCCAACAACCCCACCAGTAGTGGTTTTCACTTACCTTCACTACTGGTTTGGAACTGTGAGCGTGCATACACAGAGCATCCGTGATGACATCTGGATGGGTGGGTGGAGCCTCCTGCTGCTACCACTATTGGTTCGCCTGAACTGGGGTGAACCAGTAGAAACCCACCACTAAACCCCACCCTGCGTACATACATCACAAACTATTTCAGATAACAATCAAGACCTATCTGGGTTAGCATTCTGTTCCCAAGGTGAGCCATTAGTTCCTAATGAACATAGCACCACGGACCCTCTTCTGTTGTCTCCAATTTAGGCATAAACCTATCCTGACCATGACAAATTCATACACAATACACACAATTTGCAGGAGGAAGAATCTTTCAAGAAATCTGAAGATATCAAAAAGAGGAAGAAACTGGCAGCAAACTTACAACTTTTTACTCCCTAGCTTTCTTTAGAGCAACAATGTGTAACTTTTTCTGAGTCAAGAATCTTGGATTAAAAAGATTTATGTGCCATACTCCAAGTCAACTAAAAATTAATTTTGCTTTAATTTACATTCAATTACAGCTAAATTCAATTAATATTAAAATTATTTAGTTACATATGGATAACTGTACATATCCAATTATGTATGCAATAACTTTCTTTTTCCATGATGTTGGAATTATAATTAAGTTATATTTATAATATTTTTAATAATATTGGGGAGTTGAGACTTTCAAGAAACATTTCTAGTTTAAATCATTTGTTTTCTTTTAAAAGAAGAAACCTTAATATTATTTTTCCTGTTTTGTCATTTGATTCATTGCATGAGTCCAATCAAATCTTTTCAAACAGCCTACCTTCTGAGAAGACTGTTAGCAGACTAGGATTAGGATTAGGATAAGAGAGAGACAAAGAGACATGCTGACCAGGAAAGAGAAATGCCACTAGATTTCCCATAATCTTAACTTCTAACTATATTTAGAAAAGTGATTAGTCTTCTGCTTCTCCTTCATCTTATTATTTAACTTTATCCAGATTGTGACCCAAATACCCAAGATGTACAGTACCAACAAGCAAATTGATTTGACTACAGCTGTAAAATGTCTGGAATATTAGAAATGGCTATTGGTATGGCTCCTTATTAGTACACACATCATACAGTTTAAACATCATAAGTGGCATTGCCTACCTACCTTCTAGAGAGCAAATTATTTCTCTCTCTACTCCAGTGTTTCTCAAATTTTGGAAAATTTAGTATGTTGGTTGAAGGATTCTGAGAGTTGAAGTCCATACATCTTAAAATTGCCAAGCTCAAGAAATACTGCTCTAATTGAATTGTTCAGTTAAAAAACAAACCGGCTAGAGACCCTTAAGAAACAAAAAGTTTTTCCTATCTGCTATCTTGTCTTCTAAAAATAGCTAAGAACTGAATTTAGGACAAACTGTCTAAGCAGTCTGAGTTCTGCTGAAAAGTGACCCCATATCAGTTGATGCACTTAAATGAAGTTGAAAAATAGTAAGTATGGATCACAATAATTAAAAAGGGACACAAATTTCAAGTTCATTGCCTCAAGAAATATACAGTGGATTTTTTTTTACAGTGGACTCCACACTTTGGAATTTATTTCCCTTATTAAAGCAATTTTATTCCATTGTGCTTTCAATTCTGCTTATTGGCATCCATCTTGGGGAGCTGGATTAATCTCATGATACTGTTTTATGTACTTGCCTTCTTGGATGCCACTGAGAATCTTCCAATTGGAATTAGATAAAAATTTCTTAAAGTTCTAAAAATAAATTGAATGGTACAGAAAGCTACATGTTACCAAGAAAAAAGCTAATTTTAAAATGGAATATGGTTAGTCTCCAAGTATAGTGTTTAATAATATTTTTTTGTTACATAAACTTGTTTTCTTTGATACATAAACTTGTTAGATACTGGCTCAGAAGCAAATATCTAACCAGTTTATGTTATCTAAAGTGGTTTTGTATACTGTATATTTTCATTTATTATTGCATTTATTAAATTTTTTCTCCACCCATGTCACTATAAGATGATTACATCATCCATAAAATGGATTTGAGATGATTGCATGACTGATATATACTGAAAATCTACATTATTGGCTTAGTACTTTCTACAAAGCATGGCAGATTTGATAAGAGTAATATTGAGTGACAATGAAGTAGATATATGGAATAATTCACATTTTCATGTACAAAATATGGAATAGGCTCATAGGGCCATGAACCTATTAGCTCTTGAATATTTATAAGTCTGGAAATGTTTGGCTAAGCATGTTCAGGTTGTATAATAATGGCATCTTTCCATTCTCCACAGGGAGTTCTGTATTACTTTTACTTTTCATTTTCTGGAGAAAACTATTCCCCAGAGTCCAATAGTTCCATCTTTTAACCATGCCCAAATCATATTCAGAATTAAGTGCTTTTCACAGTTACATTTTTAAAACTAATTTTATCTAAGTTTAAATACTCTTTTTGCAGTGTCTTATGTGGCTAGCATTCTGGTCTTGAACAGCTTGCAAAATAGCAGTCCTTTTACTTAAATTGCAGTTCAGGGTACCATTTATATGTCTTTGAAATTTATTTTCTCCTGAAAGTGCGATCAGTGTCTGAATATGCTACATTGTATCTACTTTCTTACTCCCAAATAAAGATTCTGAAATGTGCTGAAATGTGCTATTCAGACTCTGATGAAAACTAGATCACCTGGTATTGCAAAAGCTACAGGGAAAATAAACCTTGCTTGGAGAGACATTTAAAATTAAGAATTGTTTTTTTTCCCCTTAATTAAAAAAAACCCAGGATGTTATATTATAATATTATAATATAATATTATAATTTAAAGAAACAACTTTCAACTTTCAACTATGAAATAAATGCTATTACCATGCAATTATATAGTCACAATTTGACATAGCAAGATCCAAAATCACACCTGAGTACTGAGCCATTGGTAATGATAAAGGCAAAGAGAAGCATTAACTGGCAACTATTGAAAACACAGCAACTGTTCATTCCGTTACTGTGATGCCCTTAAAGATTCAATCAAATTAAATCAGTCTTCATTTTATTTTCTTAATACTAATTTGTTTATAGTGGGTTTTTAGGCAACCATGTCTAAACAACTCTGGGCTGCTTCACAAATTAAAAATACAATTATGCAGATGCAGAAAATAATACTCAGCATGGTATAAAACACAACTGCTATGTACCCCCAATATATGCACCACTAAAATTATCTAACCTCATTCCTGGGAAAACCACCAAGTTTTTATATTTTTGGCCAAATATAACAATATTTAAAGTGATAGGTCTCTCATCATATTTTATTCTTTGTTGTTGTTTATAGAATAAAATACAAAAACAAATAGTAGGAAAAATAGGGGAGGGAAAAGGAAAAGTGCAGAAAAGAAGTGAAAAAGAAAGTAGAGGCATTGACTTCTAATTCCCTTTGTTGCAGTATAATAAGATAGTAACATCCAATCTCAACTTTGTACTTTTATATAGTATAAACTAGCCATTTTTATGTTAACAAATCTATCTAATCTGTAAAACCCAAAATCAAAGTTTTTCTTCCAACACAATCTCAAACAAAAAGTCCAGAAGTAGAAAGAAAGTCCAAATAGAAACAAAAATACTATGTTTTTTTATCAAAGCAGTCAATTTATCCATCTCTGCTAACTCCATCAACGTTTGCAGCCATTCTTCCATTCTGAGGATCAAAGTGTCCTTCCATTTTTGTACATAAAGTAATCTTGCTGCCATCAACATATATAACATCAAAGTTCCATTCCCCCCCCCCAAGTCTTGTTCCATTAAACCCAAAATAAAAGTTTCTGGTTTTATCTTTATATTCACCTTAAGAATTTTCTGTATTAGCATATGAATACTACTGCAATATTTCTTTGCTTTATCACATGTACACCACAAATGATTAAAAAGTCCCTTCTTTACATTTACATTTTCAGCATTCATTTGAAGTACCTTTATATATCGTTGGTAACTTATATAGTATTAAATACCAGTGATACATCATCTTATAAGATTTTTCTTCTAAATTGTAATTTAAGGTAAATTTTAAACCTTTCGTCCACATATTCTCCCATTATTCAAGCTTTACATTATACATTATATTCAAAGTTCCTTGCCCACTGAATCATACAATGTTTTACATATTCATTTTCCAAATTTAACTTTAATAATGTTTTATAAACCTTAGCAATAATATGTTCATCACTACCACATAGTAGGATTTCCAATTCATTTTTAATTTAGAGATATTTTACTAGAAGAGTACTCAAATCCTCTGCTGGAAATAAAATCCCCTATACCACCAGGCTTGAAATTTTAGGCCTCGATTGCCTCGAACTACACTGTCTATATTCTGACTTAGTTCATAAGATTATTTACCAACCTGTAAATGAGTACTTTAATTTCAACTGTAATAACAAAAGGGCTATCAATTGATTCAAACTCAATGTAATTCGCTTTAATCTTGATTGTAGGAAATATGACTTCTGCAATAGAGTAGTAAATGTCTGGAACACTCTACGTGATCCTGTTGTTAGTCTCTCTAATCCCCATATCTTTTACCTTAAATTGTCTACTGTGGACCTTTCATATTTCTTAAGAGATCCCTAAGGGGGTGTGCATAAGCGCACCAGCATGCCTACTGTCCCTGTCCTATGTTCCCAACTATGTGTAATCATTCATTGTGTTTATGTTTTGCCTATTTATTTCCTTTTATTGGTGTCAAAAAAATTTCATGAGTCTATGTCTATACTATTACTTGTTTCCTTGTACTTGTTGACAAATAATAAATAAATAAATAAATAAATTTAATGAAATTACACCCATAACTCTTTTTGTCTAATTTAAATATTTCTTTCAATTATAAATACATAAACCAATGGCAGACATGCTCTTCTGATTCTAGCTCTTCCTTAGGCTTGAGGTCTCTTATCAACAATACATATGGAAAGAACTGTTGCCACTTGCAGAATTTTCCTAAAATTCAGTACCTCCTTCCATTGACCTTTTCAGATGAATTAGGGTTTCCCATTTCATTTGTGGCACTCCAGACTCCTATAATCACAATTCCTCATGTCTCAACTTTCTGCAGGAATGGCAAGTTGGTAAGTGCTTATTAAAGGAAAAGGTAGATTTAACAAAGGCAATATACAGGTGATCAACAGAAAGAGACAATATGCTGCCAAGAATCCTGAACAGGGATTGGTATGATTTTCTTGATGCTTTTGTCTTATACTTGACCCTTCAAGAAGCTGGACTCAAGTGATTTTTCTCTTTAATATATGCAACTATGTCTATATTACTAAAATGTGAACAGCATCATAGAATCCTAAAAAAGCACTGTTTCAAGACATTTTTGCTTCTGGAACACATTTCAACTCAATAAATATGAACTGGATAAGTTTGTTTAAAATTTCAAATCAAATTCAAACCTCCACTTTAGCCTAAAATCTCTTTTTTATTTATGTGCCAGGAAGTTGATGTCAACTCTTGGCAGTCACAAAGACAGATATTCTCTATGATGATCTGTCCCTAATCTGATCTTTTGGGTTTTTCCAAGGTACACTCATTGCATTCAATTACATTGTAAGTATCAATACAGAATACAATACAATACAATACAGAATACAATACAGAATCCATACAGAATACAGAATACAGAATACAATACATACATACAGAATACAGAATACAATACATACAGAATATACATACAGAATACAGAATACAATACAGAATCTATATTCAATTACATTGTAAGTATCATACAGAAAGGTTATGTAATATAACCTTTCTGTATGATACTTACATATATTGTTGTGACAAAAATAAAATAAATCTACTTTAATGTGGATTGTCCTCTTCTCTTTCTTACCAAAAGTCTTCTCCCACACTCAACTTCAAAACCATCAATATGCTACCTATGCTACTTCTTCAGAGTCCAACTTACATTTCCATAGAGTGCCACAGGGAATATCATGGCCTGAATGATTCTGATATTAGCATTTATTAGTCTCAGAGACTTTTATAGCAAGTGCTAATCTACAATATATTTCTTGACTGCTTAGTCCTTTACTGTTGATGATTGAGCCTAAAAGGAAAACACTCTGTACCATTTAGATATTTTCACTATGTTCCATGACTTTTATTATTAGGGCCTTTAGATCTACTGCATTTTCAGTTATGAGTAATGCTATCAGTGTAGTACAAGTTATTGATATTTCTCTGCTCAATTTTAAAATCATGCTCATCTTCTTTCAGTAAAGTCTCCCTTAATATATATTCAGAATGTGAATAAATAAGGGGAGAGTATAAAGCTTTATTTGTTTAGCCTTGGCTTATTAGGTCTAACTACATTGCACTCAAGTAGTTTTGGTTGTGGAATTACTTCTCTCATCTCAACCCCTATTTGTATATTACATTATTTGCTCAGTATGTGGCAGATTATCAGGAATAAATATGGCAGACAATTCTTTACAGCTCATTAGGAAATCAGATTCAGCCAGTATAACATACTTAAGCTTCACAGAAATGTGATTTGAAATATTCCCATCATATTAGCTCATTTAATAGCCTCAGCCCTTGTCTTAAAATACTTCAAAACTCAGAAGGTTTTGAATAGCAAAAGAATGCTATTCATCAATAAAATAATGAGTAATAATAAGATGTTCTCTTTTGTTGCTATAGGGAAAGCAATTTGTATCAAATAAACTACTTATAATTGATCCAATAAGAACAGTCATCGAAGCTAACTTTTTTAGCTGATGAGATGTGACATGCAGAATGGCTCAGGTAGAAAATCCCAGAATTCTAGAGTCCTTGCTTAAGTAGCAGCAAATCCTAAGTATATGACATCATAATCTATAATTTATTTTGCATTAAGGAATCTTCTTGAAATAACTCTGCATACATAAATATATACAATGAGCCTGAGTGAATTTCAGTTTTAAATTATTCTTTTAATAATCGGAAAAGGAGACTCACCAACCTGACTTCTAGAGCAATTTCAGAGAAAAGAAAATTCCAGTCACAAAGGCCTTTCAGCAACTTCTATCCTTCAAAAACCCAATATTTTGAAAAGTCAATTGTTTTATAGCATGAACCAGAAGTCTATTTTTAAGAAGTGGTAAACAAATTCCACTCTGTGTTTTTAAATCTGCATCAACACAAAATTAAACTAGGACGATGTGAATATGAATACCTAGGGAGAAAATAAAGTACTTGGTATTTCCATTTGATATTCAGGTTTGGCAAAATGGAGATGAAAAGAACGGAGGATCACATGAAGCAAATGCATATGCCAACATACCATATTAATTTAATAAAGGAATAAATCTGGTATTCATAAAAATATGCTATTGTTACTAACTTTAATGATAGTCAGGAGTGTCCATATTCTTTTTTTTTTTTGTCTTACTACATTCTTCATGTTTTTAATATTCCTTTCAGCCTAGTTTATAGTTCTGACATTTGCCTTATGATCTAACTAGGCCCAATATGATTAGCCTATGAAACTAGTCAAGACTGATCAAGAATACAATCTATGTAATGTATGATGTTTTGGCACTATTAAAAGCCTGCATATATCTATTAGTGCTCTCCTAGCAAATATTTTATTTATGTTATTTTTGCCAATTTTTTTTTTAAAAAAACCCTAACCTTGGTAATTAAACGAATATAATTTCCCTCCATAAGAGTGGAGAAGATGGAGAAAAACTTTCTCTACAAAAAACCAAAAGTCCTCCCCTTCTTTGTTGAGGGGAATGTTTCTCCCATGAGGTCTACAAAACCCATTCAAATATTTATGCAACCCAACTCAGCATGAAACCCCTCTTCTCCCTCCATTTTAAAGGATTACAATATAATTAAACGTGACATCTTTAATTCCAATTTTCAAAGTATTATTTTAACAAGAAAAGATTTATTTGCATAAAGGTATTAAAGGTAATGAAATGGATTATAGTTAATCTAACAGAAGTTTTTCTGAGGCAATGTATAAAACCCTTAACAGTTAAGCACGTATTAGTTTTATTAAAATTCCATGAGACTTTCAAATGCATAGCTATTAAAAAAAGAGAGAAGTACTACCAGAGAGAAAAGAATATATCTGGATAAAAATACTAATATAGGCATGGATGCAAATATAGAAATAAGTATAAACACTTACACAGAAATAGAAATTATCTCATCCTACTGGTGAAAATTGTTGTCTATACAAGCTGCCCAATCTGTCATACAGATGTTAACTGATAATGGATAATATCAAAGGCTGCTTTTCTTAATTATAGTTTTAAGCCCTAAAACTAATTTGGACTCTTCAGACAGATGATGTTAAGATATGACTTCTAAAGAGAACTTCCTCTGACAATACTTCAAATACTGTAGAAGATTGTCATCTGCACAAGTATGACATTTGGCCAGACTATTTTACCATCTGGACAGTTTCATGATTTACTAAATTGGAGTTATTATTCCTGAAAGAAACTTAGTTTGTATTTCACTCTAATCCTAAATCGTAACTTCATAAACACACATTTACACACACATACACACACAAAAACACATGTTTTAAGTACTAAACATGCCACCTTCATTTTTTTCCTTATATAGCAAACAAAAAGATGTTATTTTATATTTCAGATGATTTGGAAGCCAATGATCATAGGGTTTATTATAAAATACAGTTGTTTATATTTTTTAGTTTATTCATCACTTGTTGCAGAGAAGTGAAACATGACCAGTAAGTAAAGCCTCAGGTTAATATACATATTGGCTTCCCCAGCCAAGGTGTTATTATGCAAGTGTGAGCAAAAGCTTATTTTTCTAATTTAGTCAAATACATTAATTAATAAAAACATACTTATAAAAGGTGTACATATATACCCTTAGGAAATCACTGATCAGAATACAGCAATTGTTACAAAAATGTATGCCAGCATTCCTATAAGTAGCTGGAGAAAGACATTTTGACATTTATTTTTAAAAATCAGGCTACTACAGATAGCAAAAGTCTTGTACAGTGACTGTCCACAAGTATGATGGTGATGAAAAAACTAACTTTGTGACCAATTATTGTTAATATGGAAACGCACCTTTACAAGAAAGTTTATCAAACATTCCATGAAAGGAAAATCAGAATAACTACTCTTGGGTAAAGCCAAATAAGCTGATTAAACCAGTATCAAGAAGAAATGGTTTATCTTGCAGCTGAATACTTATTGTGAAAATGTAGAACAAAACTCAGGCTAGCTTTATAAGGAAAAGATGCTCACAATTTCCTTAATGTGGCAGAAGGTTCAATCAATATTTATGTTATCATTGAAGAAACACATATGCAAAGAAGGCCCTTCTAGGTTTCAATTGGCAGTAAGATTCTGTGGGAAAAAATGGTCGTTTGGAGATCAAACCATTTTGGGACTTTGTAGGTCAAATACAATAACTTCAAATCTCAATTGGAAACAGATTGTATACTAATATAGTTCTTAATCTGCAGGTACATTAAACCTCATTATACATTTGTGTTAGTAATCTCACTATATGGCTCTGACAGAACATTTTTAAAGAGAGTTCATTAAAGATTGGAATATAAGAGTCTGTCAATTGTGGTCAATGATCACCATAAAATAACTGGCTTATAAAATTGCCACTTCAAATATAAAAGTACTCTATCAACACAACTGCATATTGGAAGCAAAAAGGCATTTTCAAATCCTACTTTTGACAAGGAATATATTATCTTTTGAATCAATTTTAAACTCTTTCTTAGGCAAGATAATTTCTAGCACAATTAAATTTATAATACTGCCCACCTCTTCAAGCGATATACATTAAAAATGTCATTTAAGTGAGACTAATGAATTTGCTTTGCTGTTCTGTCACTAGTGCTGCAAGCAAAATTCTCATGATGGGCTATGCCATCTAAATTCTAAACAATCTGAATTACAAAGTTGCTCATTTGTTTGAGTCTATCAGTTTTTTTCATCATTTTTATCACTAGCAATTTATTCTTATCTGTTTATCATTAGCAATTATCTCTTTGCCATGATTCTTACTTCACCTTTCCAATCCTCCATTATATGTAATTTATTGTAATATGACTTAATACTGCTTTCAAAACAATGGATAACCAGCAGGCATTGTTTGTTTGACATAGCTACTTGTGGAAGCATCTTGTTCCTTTGTGATGTTAGTCTACTATCTGCTTAAATTCTATGTGTTGAATGAACACCAGAGATATGCCTTCAATTAATTCTTCAAGAGAAAAGTTTAAAATATATGTAGTCTATATTTTTATTGGCTAAATCCAGTGCTCTGTGGAAAAATAAATCCCAAATTAAAATCATTCAGCCAGCACACAATTTCTCTAAATCCTCTTACATGTTGGAGATCTGTGATCTGAAGAAGAAAATGTGAAATGTTGATAAACCAAATCTTCAGTCTGTATTATATGAAAAGTCTTGACTTTTTTTCAGAAAAACTTCACTTTTCATATGACTGCTTCTAGTATTACAGTTTGCTTCCTTTAAAATGCAGTAAACAGAGCTAGTTGGAATACCTATTCCCCCTATTAAAAGGGAATAGATACAACATGGATGATTTAGCCTGATCCTATTACACACTCTATTTGATTGAAAAAAGCCAAACTGAAATATAAACTTTATCACCTATATCACCAGGAAAACAATGTAGCAAACTAACCATTATTCTTTACTATCAATTCTGTTTTAATTAGAACATTCAATTAAATAGAGAAATGCAAGAAAAGCATAGAGACAAAGGGTGCAAATTAAATTATTAAGGCAGAATTGCCTGGAGTTATCCTAACTTCTCTGACAGACTCACTCAAAACCTGAAAAACATTCGTCTTCTCAAAGCCTTTTTAAAGCAGTAACCTTTTGCTATCTGTGAAATTATCAACTCCCTACCATGAGTTTTATTGAAAATAAGCATGTGGGTAGAATAAAATCAGGAGATGTGACATATAAAATTCTCTGTAAGCCTACAGCATGGCATTAAAAGTTGTCACTTGAGATGAATCTTTGAAAACAAGCAAATTTGCAATACATTTATTATGGTGGCCAAACTATTTGGTACATTGGTCACGTTAGAGTATACATCTTGCCATGTTGTAACTGCATCTAGCTATGTTGTCAAGCTTATAGTCATGCAAGAACAAGATTCTAACTTTGAAGACAATATGGCAAAGGGCCTTCTAAACCAAAATTATTTCTCTTGTGCAGTTTGGTGCTGTGGGCAGAAAAGCCTCTCCTATACACTAATTGGAATTTCTCATTCTAAAATTCCAATCTATTCAAAGTTTTGATTTCTGCTTGAATTGTACCAAGTCATGAAAGTAAGTTTACTTTATATGCATTCATAGTATAAATACCACAATTACAGAGTAAAAACAAAATATGTGCATTTAGATCCATCATACTATTTCCTTCCAAGAGTTGGGAATTCATGCAAAGAAGGAAGTAGCAAAACAAACAAAAAATTAAAAAGGCGACATAAGAAAAGTAATCTTACACCTAGTTTAAACATTATAATACTCCTCCTTTTTTCTACAATTGCAAAATCATATTTCAGCCATACAGGAATAACCTAAATTTATGGTATGAGCATGGAGGCTAAAGGCTAATTGTTGGCGGAACTTTATTTTTGCTGATGACTTTCACTCAAATTAGAAATTGGTGGTACAGCAGAAGCTTGCATCATACAAGATTTGGGTATGATTTTTAACGTTGTTACGATATGAGTAGGCTAAGAAAATGTTCATTTTCTTAAAACATAAGGCTGAAGTAAATAGTTTGTCCCAGAATATACAAGTATGGAGCAAGGACACCACTGTGAAGAGGACAAACGTGCACATATGAATATTTATGGATTCAAATTCAGAATCTCATATAATTTAAATAGCAAGAAACTGAACTTCTCCATAGAAAGGAAAATTATCACTCATCAGATTCTAACTGATGATGAGTTCTTCCTAGTTTCTTTCTCTTCCTTCTTATGGTTCTTTATTTAGAACGGACTTAATCAGCTATCAATAAAAATTTATAAAGGGTTGCAGTCATATAAACAAGTTTCAACTTTCAAGACTATAACATGGGTTCAGGAAAATGGTATCTTGAATACTAATTCAAAAAAAGAAAGATAGATCTTTGATACAAGATGAATGGAATTTCACCATTTATGTTTATAAATTCCTGTATATGAAACTGCCAAGACATTCAATACAGAATTCTTGCTTCTTCCATGGGGCAAGAAGGGAGGGAAATAAACTTTTCTGCAACATATTTGCACTTGGAGTACAGCTGAACTGAAGTTGTCATTAATAAGGATGTCTGCTTATTCTACTTCAGTCAAGATTTGTCCCTTTTCCTCCAATGGGAGAAAATCAGGTTACAGCAGTGTTTTTCAGCCGTAGTGATTTCAGGATATGTGGACTTCACTTTCCAGAATTCCCCACCTACAGTCCAATCTTGAAGTTGCCAAGATTGACAAACACCAGGTTAGAGGACATTTTTGCTTCCTAAGCCAACATTGTATGGGGAAAAAATAATAATGAATGCTTAATTAAAGACCATGTAAGCATGTTCATTCATGTACACAATAAAAGTGCTGCATTTAAGCACAATGCCAGCAGTGCTATGATTGTTACTTAGCCTAATAACAATATTTCTGCAATTAGCCATCATGAGTTTTCTTGGTCTGCATTCCTGACCTCAAAGAGTCAGCAGCCGGCTTTCTGCATGTACTACTGTGGATAGTTAAAGAATTTCACTCTTTAGAATCCAAAGTTAGAGATAAGCATATTCATTACAGATTTAAAACCGAAACTTGCAAATGTCTCTTTGGGTTACTGTTCAGCTAAAAGTTATGTTGGAAATTCACTTTAATATATTGCAGCTCTATCTGGACTTCTAGAAAGTGCTTGGACATAAATAAATGAAGAAGTAATTTGAAGAGTTCTCTTTTATAAACACCAAATGTCTAAGTGGCAATTATTTTAGTTGTCTCAGTTGATTTATATAGTAACTGCAATGCACACTTCTATTAGGAACAGCATTTACCAAACCCATCAATGTGGGGATATGCTAGAGATTCTGTGGCTCTTTGTAAAACGTATATTCTTTTCTTTTGGTGGGCATAATCTCATGTTGGTACCAATCTAATCTTTCACTATCAGATATTTGTGACTGGAAATAGTATCTGTGCATTAAGAGGAATGAGATGATACGTTTTTCTTGGGGATATTCTGCCATTTGAAATATAGGCTGTAGGTTAGGAACTGGGAATCCATCAGAAGCCAAAAATAAAAAAATAAAAAATCAGTGTATGCCCTAAAATGTCTGCAGTGCTTTAGGTGCTTAAAAATTCATTGAGTGTGTATTTAGAAAAATTGTATATATTGTAAAAATTGCATTCAAATCAAATATTTTAGGAAAAGATAATACAGCTTTTTGCACAGGTATTATTATCCACTTATGTGAAGAATAAAAGCAATAACTCTTTGATATTACTGGGGCAATGAACATAAAAAAGATGCCCAAAGGAAATATTCTTTTTGAACAATTTTTTTTAAAACCAAGAATTCATTCTAAAAATATATATAGTGCATCTTATTTTGTTGGGCAGTCAGCATTTTTGTAACTAAGAAAAATCTACGGAGGTTAGATTTTTATAATGAATATATCCATTTTGGAAAATAATACTTGTCTACTCTTTGTTCTGGCAAGAACCCCAAATTGTAGTAGCAGTTAGTCCTGCAACTTTTTATTTTATTTTATTTTATTTTATTTTGTCACACAGTATATATAAGCATAAGTATGAAATTACTATACAATATATAAGCATATATATAAGTATGAGTATGTAATAACTATATTAATGGGATATAACGAAAGGAAACAATAGGACAGGAACAATAGGCACGCTTGTGATCTTATGCACGCCCCTTACGTACCTCTTAGGAATGGGGTGAGGTCAATAGTATACAGTTTTTGGTTGAAGCTTTGGGGATTTTGAGTAGATACCACAGAGTCTGGTAGTTTATTCCAAGCATTAACAACTCTGTTACTGAAGTCATATTTTCTGCAATCAAAATTGGAGCGGTTAACATTAAGCTTAAATCTATTGTGTGCTTGTGTACTGTTGCAATTGAAGCTGAAGTAGTCTTCGACAGGAAGGACATTGTAAAAGATGATTTTATGAGTTAAACTCAGATCATTTCAATTAAGTTCCCTTTCAAATTCTCAGTGAGATCCTAAGTTTCTAATCCTCCAGTCCAAATGCAGACACCCCCACCACCTCCTAACTTAACTTGGGTTCCAAACACTTTCTATTCTTCCCACTACACTGCAAATTCAAAAAGTGTAGAGGGAAACCCACTATTCGATATTAACACTGTTTTTGATCAATTTGTTCTAGCAGTAGGTTACCATTCTCATGAAGAATGGATTCTGCATTGTTATATAACATGCAATCTTGTATTAATTTCAAGATAAATATAAAATGAATATTTGACATTACAATATTGTATAGTAATCATTAATGTTTTGTTGTTGTTCTGCCTTTAAATCATTGACTCGTGATGACTGCCTGGATTAATCCCAGTTTTCTTGACAGATTTGTTCAGAAACGGCTTGCCTCCTTCCTAGGGCTGAGTGAGAGTGACTAGCCCAAGGTTACCCAACTGGCTTTGTACCTAAGATGGAAGTAGAACTGAGAGTTCCCTTGTTTCTAGCTATCTAGCAATTAATTAGCTAGCATAAAATCAAGTGTTAGATGTTGATTGTACTAAGAACCTCCAGAGACCAACAGTGTGTCAACGTTCCAGAAAACCCCTCCTGCAGAAAAGACTCCGAAACCAACATCTTTCAAAGTTTATTTATTTTTTATTTATTTTATTCAATTTCTATACCGCCCTTCTCCCGAAGGACTCAGGGCGGTGTACAGCCAAGTAAAAAATCATAATATCAATATTAAAAGAAATTAAAACAAGCATATTATAAAATGGCCAAATTTAAAACGAATTAAAATATTAAAATATAAATAACCCAATAAAATTTTAACCCAATAAAATTTTAAGCCAGTCCCGCTTGAATAAATAAGTGCGTTTTCAGCTCACGGCGAAAGGTCCGAAGATCAGGTACTTGACGTAAACCAGGGGGAAGCTCATTCCAGAGCGTGGGAGCTCCCACAGAGAAGGCCCTACTCCTGGGGGCCGCCAGCCGACATTGTTTGGCGGACGGCACCTGAGAAGGCCCTCTCTGTGAGCGTCTGGTTGGTGGGAGGCAAGCGGTAACAGCAGGCGGTCCCGTAAGTACCGGGTCCTAAGCCATGGGCGCTTTAAAGGTGGTGACCAAAATCTTAAAGCGCACCGGAAGACCACAGGAAGCCAGTGCAGACTGCGCGGGAGTGGTGTTACATGGGAGCAACGAGTTGCTCCCACTATTACCCGCGCAGCTGCATTCTGGACTAACTGCAGCCTCCGGGTGCACTTCAAGGGCAGCCCCATGTAGAGAGCATTGCAATAATCCAGGCGGGAAGTTACGAGGGCATGAGTGACCGTGCATAAGGCATCCCGGTCAAGGAAGGGGCGCAACTGGCGCACCAAGCGAACTTGGTGGAAGGCCCTCTTGGAGACGGCCGCCAAATGATCGTCAAACGACAGCCGCCCATCCAAGAGGACTCCCAAGTTGCGCACCCTCTCCGTTGGGGCCAATACCTCCCCCCCCACAGCCAGCTGCAGCTGCAGCTGACTGAACCGGGGTGCCGGCATCCACAGCCACTCCGTCTTGGAGGGATTGAGCTTGAGTCTGTTTCTCCCCATCCAGACCCGTACGGCTTCCAAACACCGGGACAGCACTTGACAGCCGTTGGGGTGGTCCGGGGTGGAAAAATACAGCTGCGTATCGTCAGCGTACAGATGATAACTCACCCCAAAACCACTGATGACCTCGCCCAGCGGCTTCATATAGATGTTGAACAGGAGGCGATAGAATCGACCCTGAGGCACCCCACAGGTGAGGCGCCTCGCGGTCGACCTCTGCCCCCTGTCAACACCGTCTGCGACGGTCGGAGAGATAGGAGGAGAACCACCGATAAGCGGTGCCTCCACTCCCAATCCTCCAACCGGCGCAGCAGGATACCATGATCGATGGTATCGAAGCCGCTGAGAGATCTAATAGGACCAAGGCAGAGGAACACCCCTGTCCCTGGCCCTCCAGAGGTCATCCACCAACGCGACCAAAGCTGTCTCCGTGCTGTGACGGACCGGAAGCGGACTGGAGCAGGTCTAGATAGACAGCTTCATCCAGGTACTGGGAAGCTGCCACAACCACACTCTCTACAACCTTCGCCTGGCGAAGGTTGGAGACTGGACGATAGTTACCCAAAATAGCTGGGTCCAGGGAAGGCTTCTTGAGGAGGGGTCTCACCACCGCCTCTTTCAAGGCGGCAGGGAAAACCCCTTCCATCAACGAAGCATTTATAATTCCCTGGAGCCAGCCTCGTGTCACTTCCTGAGTAGCCAGCACCAGCCAGGAAGGACACGGGTCCAGTAAACATGTGGTCGCATGTAACCTTCCCAGCAACCTGTCCACGTCCTCGAGAGCCACAGACTCAAACTCATCCCAAACTACCTCAACAAGACGTGCCTCCTCCATCCCATCTGGACCATTGCAATTTTGGTCTAAACTATCCCGAAGCTGAACGATTTTATCGTATAGATAACCGTTAAACTCCTCAGCCCGTCCCTGCAGGGGGTCATCCCGCCCCTCCTGGCGAAGGAGGGAACGGGTCACCCGGAACAGGGCGGCTGGGCGGTTATCTGCCGATGCAATGAGGGAGGAAACGTAGGAACGCTTCGTCTCCCTCATTGCCACTAGATAGGTCTTAGTAAAAGACCTCACTAGTGTCCGATCAGCCTCGGAACGGCTAGACCTCCAGGTGCTCTCTAGGCGTCTTCTCCGGCGTTTCATCTCCCTCAGCTCCTCAGAGAACCATGGAGCCAAGTGAGATCTACGCCGGGTCAGAGGCCGCAAAGGCACGACCATTACTACCATAGGTAAACTGGCACAGTTGGGTGAAAACCAAAACTGGGGATTCCGGGTCGTCCCTCAGTAATACAAACCCCAAAATCTCCACCCTCATGACCAGTGGTGGGATTCAAGTAATTTAACAACCGGTTCTCTGCCCTAATGACTTCCTCCAACAACCAGTTTGCCAAACAGCTCACAAAGTTAACAACCGGTTCTCCCGAAGTGGTGCAAACTGGCTGAATCCCACCACTGCTCATGACCCCTCTGCCGGTCACATGCTCCAATCCCCAACTGTCCCATGTCGAAACATCACTCCAGCCACTCCTTCTCCAGATACAAACCCAGCCTGACCTTGACCGGCAGGAAAAAAATGTTGTTATGTCTAATCATCCCTTGCACTACTACCCTCTTCCCCACCTTTCCCACAGAGGAGAATTGTGGCAGCATATGGAAGCCTTCGGCCTAGTATGGCTTCCAAAGCTTACACAGTGAAGATAAAGCTTAACATTGGCCCACGTGGTTTGCAATCAAAATGTCCAATATTTCATCTCTGACATCTCACAAAAACATCCTGCTGAAATTCTGAAGAGCTACTGCCAGCTACTTTAACACTAACATTTTTCTAGATAAATCAACACTCACATTTATTAGAAGGCAACTTCCCATATTCATGTAATGCACTGCATGTCCCGCAACTGTGTAGGAACTCAGTGTGATTAAGTTAGCTTGGATTCATGCAATAATATGGAAAACAACATGGAAGAAAATCATTCAGTTACTTATAAAAAAATGGGATAAAAATAAACTAAATTAAATTAAATTTAGTATTTTCATGTATGTATAATTATTTCTACAAATGCAGCTTGAGGTGATTTTTAATTATGAAAAAGCATCAATTATAATGAATTGCTTTTCTAAATCAGACCTTTTTTTCCTTTTTCATGGCAACTTTTAAAGTAATTAAATAAATGAAAGGCATGGGGAAATCTCAGACGGGAAACATTCTAATTTTGTACACATTAATTAATCAGGTCACGATTACTGGCACTTTGGCAGCTCAAAAATATTTTTTTTCTTCAAATTAGCAAATTTGTTAAAGTATTCCTTTATGCTATGTTGAAATTTTGTGCTGAATGGAGCACTTTGGCCTCTTCTATTTTCTCTATGGAACAGTATTTTTCTTGTACCTTTTAAAGAATAGTAGAAATACTAGTTATCTTTCATTATACTTACCAAATAGGTTTGGTTTTATTTACCAGAAAGTGTTATTCACAATTACATTCTGTGGCATTACATCAAATTCTTTATCATAGACCTTTTAATTTTCTTTTTTAAAATTAGAAATGTACATAGGAAAAAAAATCAATATTACTTGGAATTTTGCCAACTTATATCAGTCTGTGATTTTTGTTTTTGCATAGGCATTGGTTTATCGGAAGCCAATTGCCTTATTTGACAAAAGACTCTCAAACATAACCCAGCTGAATAAGGCTCTACTGCAGACATGCATGGATTTGTATACGCAGAGAAGATTTGCCAAGTGAATACAGTTGGAATCAAAACTATAGAGATCTTTGTTTACAATTTCCACCTTTCCAAATTAACAGACACAATAGTTGACTCATCTCTTGACATACTTGGGATGCAGCTGATAGATTTTACATAATTGTTCTCATTGGCCTGGCAACTGCTGGTTTTGGCCTTACCAGCATCACTCAAAATCACTGTTTGAGGAGTTTATTTATTTAAAAAGTGGTTAGAGTAACTTGCTAGAATTATCATCTTCAAAAACCACTATTTCCCTGGAATTTCTAGAAACTGAGATTCTGAATGAAAATGGAAGAGATTTCAAGGTCTCAGAAAATATATGTGAATGAACACCTGGCACTATTTAGTATAATGCTTTTGATCCTATAGATAATAACTGGGATACACTGAAACTGAGGTAGCATGTTATTTAGTATATCAATATCAAAAATAGGGGATATAGCTTTTTAGTCATAGAGGATAAGATATTGCAAAGTTAGTAAGTAAAACATATAAATGAAATATTAGTGTTGAACAATGGTGGTAAAAATGGTATAAGGCAGTAATTTTCCATATGAAAATAGATGCTTGACAAACATAAATACAAATACATTTCTTAAAATGTTTCATTTCTGGTACAGCCAGAGCTATATGGCTCTGTTTTAGTTGACATCAATAAAATGATTCTACTTGATTGAACTGATATAATAAAACATCTTCCTGGAAGGATTCTTGCCAATAAATGAATCAAGGAAAGACTGAAAATAAGGAAAGAAGGTTAACTTATTTAGGCTGTGGTCCCAGCCCTATCATATGCCAACACTTCCTTGGGGAACATTCATTTCTAAAGAGAGTATCTCACTAGAATATGATGATAATTCCCCTGTCCCAAACTCCCAGGACTCTCTTGCTGGAGGAGAAGTTGTTTCTGTGTTCATATATTTATGGCTGAAAAGATGCACAAGTTTGTATTACAAGTACACTGAACATTTACATGCATTCTACATGGGGCTGCCCCTTGAAAAGCATTTGGAAGCTTCAACTGGTGCAGAATGCAATAACACAGGTAGTCAGTGGTATCAGTTATGCAGCAGGTATAACACCACTGTTCCATGAGGTGCATTAATTTCCATTGTGCTTCTAGATGAGTGGTGTCAAACTCATGTCATCACGGCGGCATCAGGTGACATATTGAGACTTTTCTCCACTTCACTAAACTGGGTGTGGGCGTGGCAAGGGTGTGACGCATCCGGCTTGTAGGCCGGGAGTTTTGTCAGTCCTCTTCTAGATGCAATTCAGAGTGCTGATTATCACCCTTAACTCTCTTCATGGTTTAGGATTGGGCTTCCCCAGTTGTTTCTAACCATCCAATCTGGTCAGGAAGGATGAGAATGCTGTGGGTCCCATTGGCCAAAGAATACCGTATTGGTTGGCAGGACCTAAAAAATGTGTCTTTTCTTCCATCTTCCATCCATCTTCTATCTCCCTAGATCAAGATGACCTGATTCTGTTGGCCTTTTGTAAGGTCCTGACATTCTGGTTTTGTAACAAGGCTAAGAATCCCAAGGTGTACAGAGAACCACTTCTTGGTTGCTAATGATTTGGATGTTGTTACTCAACCATTGCGGTATTTTAACTTTTGTAAAGTTTATAATTGTTTTTATTTTATTTTAATTTTGTTCACCTCCAAGAATTACAAATTGAGAAGGGAAGTTATATAAACTGTATAAATAAATTGAATAAATATATACGTTGTGTGAAAACTAATGCCGTGCTACGTGCAGGAAGGGAGATAAGTTTGTAAGTCTACCTGTTGCAGTTGCTCTGGCTACTTTTGAGGAAGATTCAATCATACGACCACAATTGAACCCAAAATTTTGGTTGCTAAGTGGGACAGTTGTTAAGTGAGTTTTGTCCCATTTTATGATCTTTCTTGACACAAGTGAATCACTGCTTTGTTAAATTAGTAACAACAGTGAATCTGGCTTCCCTATTGACTTTGCTTATCAGAAAGTCACAAAAGGTGATCACAGGACACTGCAACCATCATAAATATGAGTTAGTTGCCAAGCATCTGAATTTCAATATAACCATGGACATGCTGCAATGGTCATAAGAGTGAAAAACAGTCATAAGTCACTTTTTCCAATTCTGTTGTACCTTTAAATGTCATTAAATAAATGGTTGTATGTTAAGGACTAAATCATTCAGAGTTACTTTGAGTTTAAATGGGTGTCCTACACATACATATATACTGTACATACATACATGCAGCCTGTTAGAATTAAGGTTTTTCATGTCTATTCATCCATTTGTACAGGAGAATATTGAAATAGTTCATAACTGATACACAATTAATTAACTTGAACTGATAATTATTGAAATAGTAGTTTCAGAAATGTTGAAGACAAAAATTTTGTAGTTATGGGACTATTAATAATCACTTGATTCAATGGACACAAATCAGCTGATGAGTTGTTGATGCAACAACTCTTAATTTTATGCTGATCCCATCCTATTAGTAAAGGGAAGGGTAAAGAGTCACAAAGCAATTTTCCTCCATTTTGACTGCATATTTGTTTGGATTATTCATATTTTAATGTATTGGAGAAAACATATAAACATGAAAAACTAAAGTAGACTGAAAATAAATCTGTTTATTTATTTATTTATTTATTTATTATTCCAATTTCTATACCGCCCTTCTCCCAAAGGACTCAGGGCAGTTTACAGCCAACTAAGAACAACACATATTAAAATTAAAAACAAATTTAAAAGATTAATTTAAATAGGCTGAAAATTCTAAAAACTATTAAAAACCTCCATTAAACAAAACTATTAGGCCAGTCCTGCTCGATGAAATAAAAGAGTCTTCAACTCACGCCGGAAGGCCCGGAGGTCAGGGAGTTGACGTATCCCTGGGGGTAGCTAGTTCCAGAGGGCTGGAGCCCCTGCAGAGAAGGCCCTCCCCCCGGGGGTCGCCAGTCAACATTGTCTGGCCGAGGGCACCCTGAGGAGACCCTCTCTGTGGGAGCGCACTGTTAACATTAAAGGATAGACTTGCCATGCAAATACTGCAAGGAAAGAAAACTGTGTTTTTTGTTCTTCTTCTGCACTCCGCCCTCCAACTCTGATTTAGTATTATTATAAGCATACTGATCTAGCATGAGGAGACACTATGAATAATTCAAGAACCTCCAGTGCCCCAAATAAGCAATTAAACACAAAAATCTGTCCTAATGAAATGTTTAGGTTGCAAGTATCGTTGGAAGGTCAAGAAGAGGAAGGGGAAAAGTTGAGTTGCTAAATTAATGAAATGAAGGAAGAAGATGCTGCGTAGAAGAACAGCAACCAGAGGATATATGACAACACAGTTATATCATGCACCGTCCTATTGGTACAAATAAATATTTATAATGTCAGCCTTACAAACAGAGATGTTATATCAGCCACAATGAAACAGTAAAATATCAGTACTCAAAAGAATGCAACAGCTAGAAAAGTCAATTCAGAAAGCAAACAAAAATGACCATTGAATTCCAGTTTGCAATTCAGAACAATAGAATGCATTTTAAATTGCCAAAGCTAATGTCACTTTAGGACAGCATTAGCACTGAAAGCTTTTAAACGCATCTGAATCTGTCTCAGATCAGCTGAAACTCTGTTTAGATAAAACAAATTTATCTACAACATTCCTTCATTGTTTTGCGAACTTCAAATCTTCCAGCAAGGGACATTAAGTACCATCTCACAATAACTGGGATATTTTTATTCAGAGTCAATGACATTATGTTGAGTCCATGGTCAAAAATTAAAATTGAAACAACCTTGTACTTCTCAACTAAATTAAATATTAAACAACATATTAAAAATAATCCAGTTTTGAATATTTGCCTAGTAGGATAGATAAAAATGTACACTGTTGTGTATTGGAACTATCTGTATGCTTGACAACTGAGTCATATTTATGACAGTTGCAATGTCCCAGGGTCATGTGATCCCCTTCTGTGACCTTCTGACAAGCAAAGTCACTGGGAAAGCTGGATTCACTTAACAACCATTTTACTAATTTAACATCTGCAGTGATTCATTTATCAAATGTGACAAGAAGGGTTGTAAAATGGAGGAAAACTCACTTAATACATTTCTCACTTAGCAACATTTTGGGCACAATTATGGTTGTAAATTGAGGACTATCTGTAGTCTCCATATGTCCGCTAAATTAAATTCCTGGAGAACAATGTAACTTTGGAGCTCACTTGATTCTTGTGAAATTTTACTCAATAATATATCTAAAACTAAGTTAACGTCTTTGGAAGCTATTATCTGATCTATCCATAACCCCAAAAGCTTAGCATAATAATTGTAAAATGTTATATGTATATTTTCCCCATATTTGGATTAATCATTCAAAGATATTTCTGACATCCAATTTCCATCGATAAAGCATATTTAAAAATAATTTGTGACAGCCTATGGACTTGAATTTTTAATAAATATTTTATCTTGATACCCTTTCACATACTATATGTTTCTAAAAATACAATTGCATTATTAAAAACTTTCTTAAGTATACTTTCCAAATGATTTAAATGAAATTTTGCCCAACCATGGTGGCAGGCAGCAACTAGCCAATTTCAAAAAGTTAAGTAAATCTAACCCTATCAGAACTTGTCTTGGAGTACACCAGGAAATCCAAGGTTGTAGACTAGAATGGGAAATTTAAAAAAAGGCATCCAGAAGAAGACAAAAAAAATTTCCATCTTGTTGCTAAGGAGATAAATTTGATTCAAGGAGCCTTAATCTTTTAAAATGAAACTTCACTAGCCAGCAAAAAAGATTTCCAATTACATGAGTGTGGAGTATCTTTTAATCTAGCAATAAATGTTTGTTCCAATTATTTCTCCAACAGTTCAAGAACTCAGGACAATGTAAGGAATAAAGCCAGCGTTTAACTACACTGTCTATACAATGAGCAAAAAGAGAAATATAAATTACAGAATTAAATCCAAATGAAATGAATCTGGCTTATTTGGATATACAGGTAATCCTCAACTAACAACCATTTATTTAACAATGGTTTAGTTACAAAACCCTTAGAAAAAATGACTTATGATTGTTGCACCATTCCTACGCTCTTGTGACTGTAATTTGGACACTTAGGAACTGATTTATATTTAGAATGGTTGGTTTCAGAATATTACAGTCATTGTGATGCAATGTGTGACCTTTCCAGCCACTTTTAACAAGCAGGTAAATCCATGTTATTCATTTACCAACTGCAGTAAAAATGGTCATACCATTGGGTTCAGTTGCTTAGTGACCAAAATTCTGATTCCATTTGTGATCATAAGTCAAGGATCACCTGTAATAGCAATCTCACTACAAAAGTGAAACATCAAGTTAACAACTTCAGCAGTACCAAACTATTCCAACATTGACAAAATATTGACAAAAATCCCGTTTGTTAAGGCAGGGGTCCCCAACTCCCAGTCTGTGGACCGGCACCAGGTTCTGACATGCCAGAAACTGGGCCGCACAAAGGAGAAGAGTCTTTTCTACTATGGCCCTATTCCTGTGGAACATTCTGCCACTAGAAACCACCCTTTCAACCTTCTGGAAGGGTATTAAAACTTGGCTTTGATAAACTATTTACTTGCAAGATCCCAACCCTGCCAAGACTGGGATTCAATTTGTTGACCCCCAAACAGTTCTTTGGACTAGTTTTAAAATTAAATGATGAAAAGAATTAGGAATAAGTATCAGCACCGTGCTGATACGTGGCCTTATTCAGAGGCTTTATATAAAAAAGGCATTATCAAAAAGCATACATGATAAAATAGAAGTCTGTGTAATTCCACAGTATAAATGTCAAGAGTTAGGTGAATATCGTATGATCAAAGTAGAAAAAGGTATTGTGATATCCAAGAGAATCAGCAAAGTTAGCTCCTCCTACACTCAGCTCCTCAAATCAGTTCCTCCTTTGTTCACTTTGCAAAATTCATCCCACAAAGCAATTTTAGTGCCAATTTTAATTTTAGTGCCAAAACTAGCTCTTCATAATGAAGTACTTATACAAATTCAGCATAATAGACAAATTTCTGAATTTGATTTAACTACTATTTACTTGAGACCTTTTCCCAGGAAGATTGTGCAGGCCTATAATTGTTGATATCTACTTTATTGTTGTTATTGTTGTTGTTGTTTTCAGAAGAAATCTTATCATTTACTTTTTAATGATATGAAGGACTATGTCTTCATATAGAGAGGGAGTTATAACTTCCTGGGCCTACGAGGACACATCTTATTATTAGATGTAAAAGTTGGTAGAAGCAAATGAACTGCAACTCTCCAAAATATAGTAAGCCCTTTATATTATCAGTCTTAAATATTGAAAGTAATCCAAAATAATTTAACCAGATCCTGTCCTGAGTACCTCTACACACTGAACTACTCAAACTATGAAGTATAAATTATTATGAACATCATTGATTGTATCTTTGAAGTACCTAGCAAACATATCACAGTAAATTACTGAGGATTCCATCTGAACTCAAGCTAAGCCAGATCTTAGAAGCATTAAACTACTCAAGGAAATCTCTGCTAGACAACATAGAGAAGATACAATGTTGAAAAACAAAAAGATCTTCTTTACCTTTACTAATATCAGAATAGATTCAAGGAAAGCTCTTGTTAATTTCAATCAAGTTCAGTGATTTTCCTCCACATATATTTTAGCCATCTCTAACTTTATTACCATCTTTAAAATGTGTACTACAAAATCCATTGTTACAATTTTTTTTTTGTTTATTTATATAGCCTCCTATAAAACTGAAAGTGGGAGACACATTTTCTTACTAACTGTAAATTGTGTAGAAGTAATTAAATAGTTCTTGAAAAAAATTCTACTAAAGCAATACTACATAGCAGGGGGAAAATATCCAAACCTATGCTTCATCATCTGATTTCTACAATTATCTGTGAGGTATTTAGGCTTTTTCAAAAATGGAAGAATATTTCAATAAGCTTCCCCAAGCAGCAATTCAGATCCGATCAAAACTTATAACCTTCTAGTTATAATTATGCCTGGTTTTTTTGACGATGCATTTGATTTCCACTTTTTTGAAAATATGCTTTCAAAAATCCACAAAGTCATATTCTTTGACCTTTCTGTATTATTTGTGCCTACCGAACCTTTTCAAGATGAATAGTAGATATCTTTGCTTTGGACAGTTCATTTAGCAATCACAATATTTCCAATAAGTTAGATAAATTGAGTAGTTACTTAACACTTGAAAAGACCAACATCTATTGTAGCAAAGGTCATCCAGCCCAGTTACCATGTACTGTATTAAATTCTCATCAGATCCAAACAGCAATTTCATCAATAGGCCATCCAATTAGAATGACTTTAAATCACACAACTCTGAAGCCCATCAGAGAGGGCAATATAATTCTGTCTACAAAAAAATAAACTCTGATATATTTCACATTTTGCTGCAAAATATGCCTGCAAAAGTGGTAGTGTATCTTTTGTATATTTATATCTTATCTTATATAGTAATTATTATATTATATTATTATATTACATTAAAATATTTATATTTTATATAATATTTTTGTATAAAAATAGTCTATGAATATTGTAATACATAATAGTCTTTTATTTTCTATCTGTTGAATCAAGTTTGTTGTAGTAATTAAGGCATCATGCTAGAAATTGGGAGGCTGTGAGTTCTAATCCTGCTTTGGGCATGTAGTCAGCTACATGGTCATTCAATCTGTCTTAGCCCTAGGAAATAAGCAACAGCAAACAACTTCTAAAATCTGCAGGGACTATCCAGGCAGTCACCAGGAGTCAAAACTTCATTAAAGGCATCTAAAAGAATCAACAACAGTTTATAAAATCTATAATAGGAAATTATTCTATTATTTACTGTCATCAATTTAGTACTTTTGTTTGCTATTGGGCTGTCTTGAGCATTGGTTCAGGAGAAATGTCACATGGTCTAAATCCACAGAACTATGAGCTTCCTTACAAGAAGCATCAAGGATCTCAAACATGTAATTCATGGGCTGCATGAAGTCTGTTGAGTTCCTTTTTGTATTGGGCAAAGCTATTCTGTAGAATAGCTGTATCAGCCTGTCTGCCCATGTTTTTGTGTCTGCAGGTCCCTGCTCTTCGATGCCATCCTGTCTTTGCTGTCTTTCTTCCTCATGCCTTTCTTCACAGACCTGCCTTTTTCTCTATTAAGAAAAACTGGAAACTGAGACAGTTCATCGGAAGACTAATTTACATGCATGGGTGTGACAGCACTGGGGTGAGGGGTGTGTATGGAAAAACAGGGACTGAGGTGTGTAACAGACATATTACATGATTGCAGTCAGGGGAGAACAAAAGCATATTTGCTTTGGTTTTGCTCATCATGAGAACCGCATGACAATAAAATGTTTTACTGCAGATAATATATTTTTGCTTTCTAATAACTATTACCTATGTTAATATTTAAGCTTATGTAATTATTTTATTATTTTATTAATTGATAATTGATATTGAAAACAAATATTTGATTTGTTTGGGGACTGTATGAATGCAGCTCATTTATTAGCGCATTTTATGTAATGAGATCTTCATCTTCATTTGAGCATGAACACATCCTTCTGTATTACACCAAACTGGGAAATAATGTAATTCTAGTATTAAGTAAATGGTATGAATTCTAGTGGGTTAAAAAAAACTTTAAAAATATTGTACAGTGCCTTTTTAAAACTTTGCCCAAACTAAGGCACTATCTGAATCTTTTCTCATATAACAAGCTTATATTATTGAAAACATCAATCAGCAAGAGGCTTTTTTTGCTAATCGAAAAGCAAGCCAACAGGTTTGAGCCACCTCCAAACTACCTATATGCCATGCGAAATTTGCTTTTATTGAAAAGGGAGAGATTTGATCCTTATCCTGATGCTTCCCAAGGCATCAGGAAATATGCCCCAGCTAAGAAAAAGTTTTATCTTTATTGACAATTGCAGTCTTTATTTAAAAAAAAAAATCTGGCAGAAAACATCAGTATGTGCTTTAATTTGTAGGAAGTAAATCTGTGAAGTGTCTAGATCCAGATATTTCAAACTGCTTACTGTAAACTCATAAGAATTTGAAGGGAGCGGGAATACTATGAAAAACTATGGATAAAAAAAAGTTTACTTGAACATAGCTAGAGACATCCATAGCATTCTCTTAAAATACAATGGAAAGGGTGAAGTTTGTTCAGTTATGAAAGAATATCACAGCTTCCTGGACAGCCAATACAAGTAAGAAACAATGACATAACTATAGCCTTTTAAACATGTATTCATTGCATGCATAAGCAGAATCACATGAAAAAGAACAAAAGTGAGCATGCTAGCTTCCTTTTCTTGCATTCTCCATTACCAGAACAAGTGGGAAGATGAACTTCTGTAGCAGAAAACCTGCTTTGCTCATGTAGAATCTGTGAATTAATGAGGGCATTTTTACTCATTGAAAATCGATGTTCTAAATCCTGATTGGAATCCACATCAGCAGTACAGTTTTGTCACAGACAGCATTTCCTCTCCAACTGTTGAGCATGGGATGAGTTCCACAGTCTATCTCCACAATAATTCTCCCAGAAGGGAAATCAAGAATAGCAGGAATATTACAAAACTCACGTTCTTCCTCTCCTTAGTTTTACTAGGATGGTTGATTCACAAAGATCACTTCTCTCTAGTACTACTACAGCCATATCGAGGGCACTGAAATGCTTCCAGGTTGAAAGGGTGACATAACCTTACCAAGGGATACCTAATTGAGAGCTCCTTTCATGACCCCATTAAGTTGCCAACCAAAGTGGTACCTATTTATCTATCCACAGTCATTTGCTTTTGAATTGCTGGGTCAGCAGGAGCTGAAGCATGTGACAGAAGCTCAACCCATCCCACGGTAACAATCAGGTCTCACATACAAATCTGCCAATTGTCAGCCCAGCATCCAAATCTCGTAAGATCCCACTTCTTTGTGACAAGAAAGACACATAATGTATTTTTTGGGGTAACAGACCTGAGAATGTGCTTTTACGATATAGTTGATTAACTCTGACACCTACACCATGAATATATCTAA
Organism: Ahaetulla prasina; assembly: GCF_028640845.1. Taxonomy (NCBI): domain Eukaryota; kingdom Metazoa; phylum Chordata; class Lepidosauria; order Squamata; family Colubridae; genus Ahaetulla; species Ahaetulla prasina. Next base: position 111,208,446 of record NC_080542.1, on the reverse strand, counting down.
AAAGTCATAGCCTTTATTCAACTCGTATAACTCTTGCTTTTAATTCATTTGCACTGAGATTTCAACTCAACAGCAAAGGCAGTTGAAAATATTTTAGAATTCCAACTAACAGGTGGTGAAATTTGGCTTCCAACACAGACATACCAAGTAACTATAATGCCCATCCTATTTTTTCCACTTCCATCTGTGCTAGATGATCAGGAGAAGACCTCAGATAATAAAATAAAATGAATATTGTCAATATTACTTCGGTTACAGATGGACAAACATATTCAAAGATTATGTAGCCCATTTGTTGGTTTATGGCCCAGAGTACTTTATAGCTTTATACATATAAATGTCAACCTTGAATTACATTCTAATTCTGAAACTTACTGGTTGAAATGAAACATATGCAAAACTTTACATAAACAGATTAGCCAACATTGTCTATGGAAAGGGTAGAGAAAGAGATAATTTCCTTCAAGATTGATTTTCTTCCAGAATATTTCAATATACATTCCTGGCAAGTAACATTCCACTTTGGCAGAACATCCTTGCTCAGAAATAAAGGATAAGCAAACAAATATGTAAATGAGCATGCAAGTGACTGGAGATATTGTGGTTTAATATTACAAAGCATTGATCATATGAAATATTATAGAAATCTAAAAGCAGAATTTTAGATTTAATAGGGAAAATTGTAATAAACATAAACAAATGCATATGCATAGATATGCATGCAATTTAATTTGAAGCATTTTCATTAATTTCAGCAGTTCATACATATACTGAACCACAAATAGGGATCATGTAAGCAAACTCATTCTGAAGCCACCCTAGTTGTTAATTCATGAATCCAGATTTTAATTCTGGCAGGTACTTTGGGATATATTCAATTTTGCTTAATAGTAAGTTTGGTAAAAGAGCATTATCCCAATCATTTGCTTGTATCCCAATGCAAACAAGAGTACTCCAGTTGACTTGATAAATACGTTTACAGAGAAACAGCATAAGTATGTTGAAAGAACAGATGAATTCTAATTAGTTTTGTCTTATCCTCTACTGCATTCAAAGCTTTTAAAACTACATAACTGGAAACTATATATATAGTAAGTACATTTATTTATAAGCCTTGTTCTTTGTCAAGCCTTCATCTTCTGTTCTCTATTTTGGATAGGAGAAAGATAAATATAAAGCAGAAAGTATATTAACTGAATAAACTAAACATAAAATGTGTATTGGTAAATTGTGGAAACTGATTGCTGTCACTTTTTGACAGTGACAGGAGAATATATGCTACCAATTTTCTTAAAAGCCAGAATACATTGGAATTCTGCCCTATGATTTCTGACATAGGTAGTTACCATCTTTAATAAAGTGACTTTATTTTCTGGATATGGTGAAACATTCCAAGGTATCTTCAGGATGCAAACAAGTCAAAATGACAGCCATTGAGGGTGCAATCAAAGCTCTACCCATGTTTTATATGCATTAAACAATCAGTGGAACTACAACTGAACTGTCATTGTTGCCATTTTATCTTTTTGATGACACCCTGCAGGCACCCTGAACATTACTTTTACAAATTTGTATAACTAAGCAAAAAGCCAACTTTTTAAAAAAGCCACTTAAATCACTTGGAGCTGAGTAATAACAAGCCATAGATAGGGACCATGAGTGTACACATATTTTTCTGATAGTAGAAAGAAAAGTGACTTACTGAATTATTTCTTCCTTTTTGTGACTATATCAAAATCTGCTCTAAAAATACAGTACTGTAGTTCTGGATAAATTAAATAACTAAATATAATAGGAACAAAAATCCATATCTGCCTATCCCAACTCCTTGAGAAAGACTAGATAAGAGGCTTAAAAATCCAGTCTAAGCATATAATAATATATGAAGTATAAACTCTAAAATATGAAATTTATCTTTCAGTTTATATTACTACAACTTTTGTGGTAATTAACAATGAATACTGTAATATTAATGTCATTTTAACTTCAAAAGCATGACAAATTATGTCATAAATCCAAATAACGTTTCTTTTGTCCTTCTGTCAAAAAGAAATGAGACTGACATTACTTATTAGCAATCTAGTGCAGCAATTCAAGTGCTAATTTATTTGTCAATATTGTATACAATTTTAGGGCTACCCCAAGATCCATCATTCTTGAAACTTTGAAAAATTCCCAACACTGTGGATATCACTGTGGATTATCAGATTATAAAAAGAAATTGTTCTAAAGTCATGTTAAGAATCTATTAATTGCAAATCAATATATGCCATTAAGAATACAATCTTAATCATGTCATTTAATGGTCCAGCTTCTGAATTGTGTCATCACAACATGAGAATTCTAACAATTCTTCAGTGTTCCCTTAGGTGCCACAGTTCTGAAACACAAGGAAAAAAATAATACCATTCTTTTTTAAGATTAAAATGGACTGTCATTGTTTTCTAGAAAACTTGTGCAATTATGAGAATAAATTGAGCAAATTTTCAATGATTTTAATATAAGTATAAACCCTTACCTTTCTCTGAAGGAAAAATCCACACCTATTTATACACATTTTTCTCATGTAAGTGGTCAAATATATGATAGACTTTTATAAAGCATACAAACTCAAATTTATAAACTAAGAGCTTGTATTAGAACTATTCGTGCTTCGAAACATATTTGGAAGACAAATTTCCAAATATATTTTACAAATTTTATATATATATAAAAGAATAACTCATTAACATTCACTATTTTCAAGATTGCAAGCAAGATTGAAAGACACAGCTGTTTTAAGATCTTATTAAAGTGGCTAATATGACTCTTAAAGCAACTGTATCTTTTTCAGATTTCTGAAGTCTCAAACAAGACAGATTTCTTGAATAGTAAGAGGACAATGCTTCGATGAGGCCTGAAGTATTAATCAGGATCATTTTCAACGCATCCCAAGCTTTAGTTTGTATTCCCCAAACTAATTTCACTTCCCTGCCTGATGCACTTGTATGTATATGTATATATATATGTATGTATGTATGTATATATGTATGTGTGTATATATATATATATATATATATATATATATATATATATATATATATATATATATATATATATATATATATATGTATGTGTGTATATATATATATATATATATATATATATATACTGTCATTTGTGAGTGGTTCTTAGCTAGTCCTATTTAAAATTAGGATATCTAATGCACATAAAGACAGAATAGCAAATTGGATCTCAGTGGAGTTTTCTCTTCCAAAAGGCTGGTTTAAAGGAACAGAAGGATGAAACCCAAGGGGTGAATTTCAGTTTCCTTTCTCTAGGCTGTTTGACATATTGTTAGGAAAAACTGAAACAGACCTCCCAAATGAAATGTGACTCAGGGGAAAAGACCTGCACAAGAGCAATCAAGCTCAATAATTGCACATATTGTGCTACTGTGATTGAAATGCCCGAAAGGAAAAGTTGTCGCTTCTCTTTGTCCTAGAAAAGGAGGGGGAAGAGGGAAATAACTTTTCTCTTTAACAAAATGTTAAAAATAAAGTCTAGAGATTTGCCCACATGTATTCACTTTTAACTAAAGAGTACTTTTGAAGTACTTCAAAATTCAAATGTAATAGTTTTTTCTTTCTTTCAAGAAAAGTCTTTAAAAATGTTACCGAGGCTCACCAAATTGCCAAAATAAATTGAAAAAGGTGGAATCTCACTTTTTTTCCCTCCAACTAGATAAAATTATTTTTGGTTTGATGATGACTTAGATGAGGGAATAGAAGGGGAACTCATTAAATTTGCAGATGACACTAAGCTGGCAAGAACAGCCAACACGAATGAAATGAAAACGAAACAAATGAAACGCTGGAGAAGATGCCTAGAGAGTACTTGGAGGTCCAGCCGTTCTGAAGCTGATCGGACACTAGTTAGGTCCTATTCTAGGACCTACCTAGTGGCAATGAGGGAAGTGAGGCGTTCTTACGCCTCCACCCTCATTGCGTCGGCAGATAACCGCCCGGCCGCCCTGTATCGGGTGACCCGCTCCCTCCTTCATCAGGAGGTGCGGGATGACCCTCTGCAGGGACGTGCCGAGGAGTTTAGTGGTTATCTATACGATAAAATCGCTCAGCTCCGGGATGGTCTGGACCGAAATTGGGATGATCCAAGCGAGGGAGAGGAGGCACGTCTTGTTGAGTCTGTTTGGGATGAGTTTGACCCTGTGGCTCCCGAGGACGTGGACAGGTTGTTGGGGAGGCTCCACGCCACCACATGTTTACTGGACCCATGTCCTTCCTGGCTGGTGCTGGCCACTCAGGAGGTGACACGAGGCTGGCTTCAGAGGATTATCAACGCTTCTTTGTTGGAAGGGGTTTTCCCTGCCGCCTTGAAAGAGGCGGTGGTGAGACCCCTCCTCAAGAAGCCGTCCCTGGACCCAGCTATTTTGGGTAATTATCGTCCGGTCTCCAACCTTCGCTTTGTTGCGAAGGTTGTAGAGAGTGCTGTGGCGCGGCAGCTACCCCAATACCTGGATGAATTCGTCTATCTAGACCTGTTCCAGTCCGGCTTCTGACCTGGATACAGCACGGAGACAGCTTTGGTCGCGTTGGTGGATGATCTCTGGAGGACCAGGGACAGGGGGTATTCCTCTGCCCTGGTCTTGCTAGATCCCTCAGCGGCTTTTGATATCATCGACCATGGTATCTTGCTGCACCGGTTGGGGGGATTGGGAGTGGGAGGCACCGTGTATCGGTGGTTCTCCCCCTATCTCTCCGATCGGTCGCAGACGGTGTTGACGGGGGGGCAGAGGTCGGCTGCGAGGTGCCTCACTTGTGGGGTGCTGCAGGGGTCGATTCTCTCACCCCTTCTGTTCAACATCTACATGAAGCCGTTGGGTGAGATCATCAGTGGCTTTGGGGTGAGATATCAGCTGTCTGCTGATGATACTCAGCTGTACTTTTCCACCCCGGGCCACCCCAACGAAGCTGTTGAAGTGCTGTCCCGGTGTTTGGAAGCCGTACGGGTCTGGATGGGGAGAAACAGGCTCAAGCTTAATCCCTCCAAGACGGAGTGGCTGTGGATGCCGGCACCCCGATTCAGTCAGCTGCAGCTGCAGCTGACTGTTGGAGGCGAGTTACTGTCCCCAAAGGATAGGGTGCGCAACTTAGGTGTTCTCCTGGATGAACGGCTGTCTTTTGAAGACCATTTGATGGCCGTCTCCAGGAGGGCCTTCTACCAGGTTCGCCTGGTTCGGCAGTTGCGCCCCTTCCTTGTTCAGGATGCCTTGTGCACAGTCACTCATGCACTCGTTACCTCTCGCTTGGATTATTGTAATGCTCTCTACATGGGGCTCCCCTTGAGGTGCACCCGGAGACTGCAGTTGGTCCAGAATGCAGCTGCACGGGTGATAGAGGGAGCTCCGTGTAGCTCCCGTGTAACACCTCTCCTGCGCAGACTGCACTGGCTGCCTGTGGCCTTTCGGGTGCACTTTAAGGTTTTGGTTACAACCTTTAAAGCGCTCCATGGCTTAGGGCCTGGGTACTTACGGGACCGCCTGCTGTTACCTTATGCCTCCCACCGACCCGTGCGCTCTCACAGAGAGGGACTTCTCAGGGTGCCGTCTGCCAAGCAATGTCGGCTGGCGGCCCCCAGGGGAAGATCTTTCTCTGTGGGGGCTCCCACACTCTGGAACGAACTTCCCCCGGGTTTACGCCAAATACCTGACCTTCGGACCTTTCGCCGCGAATTGAAAACTCATCTATTTATTCGCGCGGGGCTGTCCTAAATTTTATTTAATTTTTATTTTTATTGGTTTTAAATTTATTATTAATTTTAATGGGGGTTTTAGTTATATATGGCCATTTTTATAATAAGTTTTTTAATTAGTATTTTAAATTGTATATTTTGTACTGTTTGTTTTTATCTTGGCTGTACACCGCCCTGAGTCCTTTGGGAGAAGGGCGGTATAAAAATTGAATAAATAAATAAATAAATAAATAAAACACCACAAAAGACAAGCTCAGGATCCAAAAAGACATTGACAGACTTGAACAATGGGCCCTATCCAACAACATGAAATTTAATGTGGAGAAAAGTTTTACACCTGGGCAGGAAAAAGCAAAGGTATAAGTATAGATTAGGTGAAACCTGGCTCAAAAACAATAATTGTAAGAGAGACCTTGGAGTCCTAGTGGACAATCAGTTAAACATAAATCAGCAGTTTGCAGCTGCTGCCAAAAAAGCTAACACAATTCTAAAAATCACATTTTAGAATAGAAGAGTGGAATTCTGAAATGTGGAAATTAGCTTTAAATGATAAAATGACATGTGATATTAAAATTAGAAGTGGTGTGTATAAAGAAGATATTTTCTGGAAGACTTGGAAACCATTTGTGGACTATGCGCTTGGAACATTGGACGCTTCGGTACCTGTACCTCGAGAACGTGGATTTTGGCAATCATGAGGAAATATCCGAAGACCCAAATCTTCCTTTTTTTTTAATGTATAGCACAAGGGTGGAAAATGTATTTTCTTTTTTTTGTTTGTAACGTTAAAAATTTATAAAAATATATAAATTTTTTTAAAAAAGCTAACACAATTCATACTTGTAATAAACAGAGGCACAGAATCAAATTCATGTGAAGTATTAGTATAACTTTATAAAGCCTTAGTAAGACCACATCTGCAATATTGCATCAGTTTTGGTCACTACATTACAAAAAAGATGCTGAAATTTTGGAAAAAGTGCAAAGAAGAGAAACTAAGATGATTAAAGGCCTGGAGATTAAAACATATTTTTATTTTATTTATTTATTTTGTCGAGTACATATTAAATAATATATATAAATATAAGCATAAATACATAAAATGAATACAATTAAAGGGAACATTAGGACAGGGACGGTAGGCACACTGGTGCTCTTATGAACGCCCCTTATAGATCTCTTAGTAATGGTGTGAGGTCAACAGAAGACAGTCTTATGTTAAAGTTTTGGGATTTTGGGATGAGACCACAGAGTCTGGTAATGCATTCCAGCCATTAACAACTCTGTTACTGAAGTCATATTTTCTGCAATCAAGTTTGGAGCGGTTCACTTTAAGTTTAAATCTCTTGTGTGTTCATGTATTGTTGCGATTGAAGCTGAAGTAGTCATTGACAGGAAGGACGTTGTAGCAGATAATTTTATGAGCTATGCTTAGGTCATATCGAATGCGGCATAGTTCTAAATTTTCTAAACCCAAAATTTCAAGTCTGGTGACATAAGGTATTTTGTTGTGAGCGGAAGAGTGGAGGACTCTTCTTGTGAAATATTTCTGGACGCGCTCAATTGTATTAATGTCTGATATGCAGTGTGGTTCCAGACAGAGGATCTGTATTCGAGAACTGGTCTAGCAAATGTTTTGTATGCTCTGGTTAGTAGTGTAACCTTACTGGAGAAGAAGCTACACAAGATTAGGTTTAAACTCTTAATGCCTTTTTGGTGATGTTGTTACAGTGGGCTTTGGCACTTAGATCATTTGATATGAGTACTCCAAGGTCCTTGACAGAGTCATCTACAAGGTCATGTCCACTTAGCTTGTATTTTGTATTCTGATTCTTTTTGCCAATGTGTAAGATAGAACATTTGTTGGTTGAGATTTGGAGTTGCCAATTTTTTGACCATTCTGACACAAAGTCAAGGTCTTTTTGAAGGGTAGCAGCATTGTTGGTAGTGCTAAATAGTTTAACACCATCAGCAAAGAGAACGCAGGTACTTATAATATGATAACAAAGGACATTTATGTATATGAGCAATTGCAGGATTTGGGTTTGGCTAGTCTAGAGAAAAGAACTGGGGAGATATGAAAACAGTATTCCAGTATTTGAGAGGTTACCACAAAGAGGAAAGGGTCAATTTATTTTCCAAAGCACTAGAGGGCAGGAGAAGAAAAAATGGGTGGAAACTGATAATGGAGAAAAGCAACCTGGAATTAAGGAGAAACTTCTTAACAGTGAGGATAATTAACCAGTGGAACAATTTGCCTTCAGAAGTTGTGGGTGCTTTATCCCTAGAGGTTTTTAAGAAAAGACTGGACAGTCACTTGTCTGAAATGGTATACAGTCTCCTGCTTAAACAATGGGCTGGACTAGACAACCTCCAAGGTCCCTTCCCGCTCTATTCTGATTGACTTTACTGGCATCTTCTTTCTCCTTACCTCTAGCAAATGGATAAATAATTATTTCTTTTCTTGTAAATATCCTAAGACAATTAGACTTCATAAGCATAGGATGAATTAAATAATAATAAATGGAGGGAATATATTGACAAAATCTATGATTTAATTAAGCTCCAGCAATTTGAACTTCACTCTTTTGAAAACATAAGGATAAAGGAGTCCCTGCAGATTTTACTCTTCTAGTCATTGCCAATTAAAGGGTGCAGTGCTCATCTGTTTCAAGGCCACTGAGCTAGTGCTATCCTAAGACATTTCCATGGTCATGTAGCCTGCATGATGTCATGGAGCTCTGTTACCTTCCCACTGAAGTGTTACCTATTTATCTGCTTATATTTGCATGCTTTCAAACTATTGAGTTGACAGGAACTGGGGCAAGGACTGGAGCTCACCCCATTGCATGGCCCTCAAGTCAGGTGTCAAATCTAGGCTGCTGGTTTTCCAGTGGACAAGCCCAGCATTGAGCCATCACACCATCATTCTGAAAAGAATGAATAAAAGGCAAATTCCTGAAGGTAGGTCTTAAAGAAAGGTTCAATAAAGGCCAGATTATGGACATGACAGTTGATGAAAAGTATTGCAAAGCCTCTGACAGCAGAGTATAAGGTTCAAAAATTCACAATGGTTTCAATCAGTGATGGGTTCTAACTGATGTTACCACTGATTCACTTCGCCCATGCGCTTTGTGCACAATTGGTTCATGCATGCTTGGTTTGATCGCATGTGCGCCAAACTTGCACTTTGCACAAGTGCATTGAATTGCTGAACAGCTGAGACATGGCAATCCGCTCTGCTGCGCCTTTCAGCTGGGCTAAAAATGAAGGAATAAAGGTAGGTATAGTGCAGGAGCAGGTGGGAGGGCCCAGCTGACGGTCAAGATGAACCAGTTCGCTCTCACATCAACATTTCTGCTACCGGCTCTCCCAGACTGGGGAGAACCGGTAGCAACCCACCACTGGTTTCATTTGCTCGATTTATTACCAAGGTAATGGATTAGCACAGAGAATCTTGAAACTGAACAAGCCAATGCAGAGCATTCATTTATTAATGATTTTATTGTGGTGGGGTTTCTATCTGAACCTTTTTTTCCCTAGAACGATGCCTAATCAACCTTTAACCAGATACAATGAGCTACAATATCCATCTGCTTTTTGCTTTTAACGTTTTGAGATGTTCCCTCATTTATTTCATAGCCTTAGTGTCAACCCAGAAATCTCTCTTACATATACTAACCTTCAAACTTCACCATCCTGAACAACCCTGTTTTCCAGTGTTCTGTCTGCATCGTGATTGGCCTGTTTTGTGTCCTATGATTGAGTTGTGGTTTCTTTCAAACTTTTCCAAGAGTAGTGAGTATCACCGCAGGGTCCATTCGGGGAAGTAAGCGTTCCTGCTGCTATTGGTTTAGATTAGATTGGATGAATAAGGAAAGAAGCACTTTCACATTTGATGTGAAAGAAGGCTGCTCATAGCTGCAGATCTACACTTTTGTTTTGTCGTTTACATTACTGAGATAATTTTACTTTAATGAACTGCATATGTGTTATTTTCCTTGCTACTATTGCTACTAACACTCTTACTTTGATGTAAATACAATGGCGATTTATAGCACTTTGTTGTTGAGCTTTGGTATATGCATGTTCTTATGTTCTTCTGATGTTAAGCTTAAAGAGCAGTGTTTCTCAATGACTTTAAGACTTGTGGACTTCAATTCCTAGAATTCTGCAGCCAATAGTTTGAGAGTTGAAATCCACAAGTCTTCACGTCTCTGAGATTGAGCAACATTGTTCAAGAGTATAATTAAAAATGCAAATACTCATTAACATGAAACATGCATACAGCACACCATGCATGGACTTGCATCTTGCTGTACTATTAGTATTATTCACGAAATTAAGCCACTCCATTATGGTTGACTGGAAACCTCTTAAACACTTTTTTGCATGAAATGAAATGGAAAAAAAAGGACTTACAATTTGTAATCTTTATGACTAGAAAAAAACTCTAGATAATAGAAAATAATGAGCTTTAATTGTAATCACAGACTAAAAAACAATTTTGTAATTTTACTTATATTTGCTGCAAAGGAAATAAAATTTTCTTCTATTTATTTATTTTTCTGTACTTTTCTTTCTTCTTCCTTTCTTTCTTGCTTTTACTCTTTGTTGGTTTTTATGTTATTTAAAAATTTAATGAACCATTATTTTAAAATATATAATTGAGCCACTCTAGTAATCTTTTTTAAAAAATCTGGTTCCCTAGCCAATATATCCAACAGTAGCACAGTAATTTTTGTTAGGATTATGCCTGCCAATAAAGCAAAAACAAGAAAAAGTATTCCTTGTCTTAATTTGTAAGTAGGATACCAATGTCTATAGAAAAATAAGATAAAAAGGTGGGGGGGGTTTTTTTTTTAAAAAAGTTGAAGTATTAAGAAAACCTTACAAAAATGGAAGAAAATATTATCGGTGTTTGCCTGTCTAGTCCAGTGTTTATTTGTTTTCTGTGCTGGGAGGAACAGAATCTGAATAAATTTTCTCTTTTTTGCCTATTCAGCTTTTGCCTCAATCCTTTTTGAAACTGTGGGCTAAGTCAAGAGGGCAAGAGGCTTTTTAATGATTCAGATTGTTTCTACAGCAGGAAGTTGTAGTTGTTTTGGTCTGGGCCATTCAAATTGTTTTGTGTTTGTTCTATTAGGACATTCTAAGTGAGGTCAATTTTTAAAATATATTTGTTTGCTAAAGCTTTTATGCCATTCAATTTCTGTGAGTTTTGAGCTTACAAAATAACAATAGAGTTAAAAACATCAATCATCTAAAACATAACTTAAGTAAGATGACATAACTGTGCTATTCTCTATTTTATTTTGAGCTCAGAAAATATTTTCCATTTTGCACTCAGTATCAAGAATGGTTCTCAAGTTTTTGTTTTGGGTTGCCTTACAAAATAAAGGTGAATTGCCCAAATTGGATTGACCTAGTGGATATTTGTCCTGTAGAAATTCCTTTGATAGCTTCTTGGATGGGGGTGTAATAGAAGTATAATATGACTAACTCTTTTTCCACATTAAATAGTAGCTTTGAGATCAATGCTGACCAGGAAATTGTGATGGGGAAGGAATTCAATCCATTCATTAATTGCTTCCAAAATAATTGGCAATACTGACTTTCTGCCTCACCAAGGTAACTATATTTTTAAGTATTATATTTATATCATTATATAATATTTGTAAAAGATGCCAAGAGATTATCATATTTATACACTATTCAAAACTGGCAACAAAAAGCTAAGAAGGAAACAAGATACCCATTCCAACAGACAACACCTAGAAAAGCATGGATTAATACCAGACAAATAAGCAAAAATAATACCCTAATCAAGAAACTTCCAAGGAGAAACTACCAATACTGACAAGTCAAGCTATTGTATATAAACAGGGAGTGAATCTCATACTCAAAAGCACTGATGACATTAACTTGGGAATGAAACATCTGCAATCAAACCCAGAAAGCACAGTTCAACCTTGAGGTAAATGTATTCTCTTCTATTTATTTTATTTATTTATTTTTATTTATTTATTTTATTTATTTATTTTGTCAAACACAACAACATATATAAGTATAAGCATGAAATAACCATATGAATTGGATACAACCAAAAGGAACATTAGGACAGGAATGGTAGGCACACTGATGCTCTTATGCACGCCCCTTACAGACCTCTTAGGAATGGGGTGAGGTCGACAGTAAATAGTCTTTGGTTAAAGCTTTGGGGATTTTGGGAAGAGACCACAGAGTCAGGTAGTGCATTCCAGGCATTAACAACTCTGTTACTGAAGTCATATTTTCTACAATCAAGATTGGAGAGGTTCACTTTAAGTTTAAATCTATTGTGTTCTTGTGTATTGTTGTGGTTGAAGTTAAAGTAGTCTTCAACAGGAAGGACATTGTAGCAGATGATTTTATGAGTTATACTCAGGTCATGCTGAAGGTGGCGGAGTTCTAAATTTTCTAAACCCAGGATTTCAAGTCTGGTGGCATAAGCTATTTTGTTGTTATCAGAGGAGTGGAGAACTCTCTTGTAAAATATTTCTGGACATGCTCAATTATATTAATGTCCGAAATGAGGTGTGGGTTCCAGACAGGCGAGTTGTAAATGAGAATTGATCTAGCAAATGTTTTATATGCTCTGGTTAGTAGTGTAATCTTACTGGAGAAGAAGCTACGCAAGATTAGGTTTACAACTCTTAAAGCCTTTTTGGTGATGTAGTTGCAATAGGCTTTGGCACTTAGATCGTTTGATATGAAAACTCCAAGGTCTTTGACGGATTGAAGGTCATCTACAAGGTAATGTCCATTAGCTTGTATTTAGTGTTCTGATTCTTTTTTCCAATGTGTAAGACAGAGCATTTGTTGGTTGAAATTTGGATTTGCCAAATTTTTGACCATTCCGACACAAAGTCAAGGTCTTTTTGAAGGGTAGCCGCATTGTTGGTAGTGTTAAATAGTTTAACATCATCGGCGAAGAGAACACAATTACTTATAATATGGTCACAGAGGTCATTAATGTATAATATGAACAGTATTGGTCCAAGAACACTGCCTTGGGGGACACCGCTATTGACAGAAGCAATTTGATAGGGCACTGCCTATTTTGACCACTTGTTGCCTGTTTGACAGGAACGCAGTTATCCAATTATGGAGTTATATCAATATAACTATTGATAAGTATTTCTGCATTATATTTAATTTGGTTCTTTTGTTTGAACCTACTTTCAAGAATTATGAAATCTTCCTAAATGTGCTTGAAAACTGCAACTCTATTCCTCTGCACTTCTATCTGGGAAGTAAGCCATAAGTAAACCAATCTGCAAGAATATCTAAGGATTATGGGTTATACAATGAGAATCATATAATCCATAGCAGTTTACTCAATAGACAAATCAATTCTACATATTGAGTTACAGTACTGATACTGGAAATATAGTTAGGTATTCATGCTATACACAGAGAGATTATACATATATGCCCAATTCTTTGCAGGTTCACCAAAAAAAAAAAAAAAAGCACCAGAGTATGGAAACAGTCATTTTCCAAACTAGGATGCCATTCCAAACTAAAGCTCTACATAAGGTAAATCAGAAATCTAACAATTTTGTAAGGGGATAACAGAATAACCTTGAGAGCAGGAAGAATGGCTACAACCAAGGCAGTATTCTGATAAAATAAATATGAGTCCAAAACAGGAATAGAGGTGGAGAAATGATTTCAAAACCTACCCGTCTAATTCTCTGAAATATAAAGGCAAGGAAGGGAAGAAATGCTTTCAGACTTTCAAAATTCTGTTACTATAATCTTACAATGAAGGTGATATAAGCATTTTTGGTTTTGGTCCCCTTATATGGATTACCTTGAAAGGCTGACAGGTTTAAATTAAATTATGTTAGGGGTATGGACCCAGAAACTACACAAGTAGCTGATCAGCAGTGGTATGTTTATTGCTAAATATGTTTATTGACAGGAATTTCATCAGACTAATGCAATTACCACGGAAAAGTACTAAATAAATATTACAAAGCTTTTGGGAGGATCATCTTTTAAAAACTTCCTCCTCATCAGTGATTCAAGACTCGCCAGTCTTTTCATTCCTCCCCTCAACTGAGCTACTGATTACTTCCCAAATTAAGTGGAGAAAAATAGCTTTATATACAGTACACAACACAGTCAATTCTTTTTTTTTTTTTTGGAATACAGTGATGTAACTACACAGCAACTTTAAATCCCCAAATTATTATTATTATTTTGTTACAGATACTTTAAGGCAGCCTTCTCTATTTTGGGTTTATCTGAATATGATAGGCCATCTGGTTTTAACCTCATCTCTTTTTTCAGAAGAAGAGAGTTGAAGATCATCATAACTGGGCTGGAAATAACTTTCCTCAATATTTGGTCCATTCCCTGATGAAACTAGCACTATCACATAGAAAAGCCAAAAATTGGGGATTATCCAGATATGGGATTGAGACAACGTTCTGTTACTCAAAGACATAAACATATGGTGCAATTTATTTTGGGCTTCTAGGAACTATATGTCTTGAAAAAGAAACTTCCTTCCATGTGGCTACCACTAGAAGCAGATTTTTTAAAATTATCTTTGACCACTTCCCCATGTCCCCATTTAAGCACAGGTACACATGGTTTTCAATAATAATTAGCATGTTTAAAATATATATCATTGGTAGCTGACACAAATCCTTGTTGTCAAGAGACAAAGGCAGGATATTAATGCTGTATTTACTGTAGAGAAGGGAGTTTTTTCTCATTTGAATAATTTACTTTTAAAATATGGACATCTTAAATTTTCTGAATATCAAAAGTGGATGCAGTTTCTTTCTGTTTAACATTTTCTTGTAAATTGAAGATTGTCTACCTTTTGTATAAATTTATTTCAGTATTTTAAACAACCACTGCAGTAAAGTCAATCTGAAAGAATTGCTACACAGACCCACCATAGATGGCTGTGCAATTTTCTTAATTCCTTATTTATCGGTATTCATAAAAAGGAGATTGACTGACGTTCTAATGGTACAAGAATTTAGTTGCAATTTTCACCTTAAGTGTTCATTTATTACAAACTCCCAAATTAGTTCTATATGTATCACAGTTTTTATTGCACTAAATGCCATTTTGTTTGTAGGAGTAAATCCATCTGCCTTATCTCAGTTCGGTCCCTGAAATTAAAAGAAACAAAACCAAACCAAGAACTCAGCACATTTAATAATTGACAGTTTTCCCATCTGCTGAGTAACTGATAATCTATCAGGTGGCTATGTAATTAGTGTTTTGGTGAGAGAAGTGGACAGCATAGATCATTAAACCTGCATAAAATGATGTTTAACTCATTTAGCTATAATGTCTGCATGCCATAAAGCAATTCTGAAAAGAGTATCACATTACTGACATGCAATAGGATGTACTGTCACTAATTTAACCTGCAAAATGTATAATTTAATTCTATGCTGAAAGATAATTAAGAAACTAACAATTTTTTTAAAAAAAACATGTTCTCATTAAACTAATAGCTACTATATCATAAATATGTAACTGATGCATTAGCTATACAATGATGCAACTGTCTTAAGCAAATGTTTAAGCAATTATAAGTGATATTCTATTGCATTAGGCATCTCTATCACTTCCTAAATACAAGCCATATATTTAGATGTACAATACCACTCTTTTGTCTCAAGCATATAGCCAGAACATTGTTCTAGGATGAAGTGTGTGTATGTGTGTGTGTGTGTAAAAGTACTTGCCACCATGATATACTGTGGCATTTTCCCAGTATACATATTTGTCCCTGAAATATGATATGTAATTTACAACCCAGATCAAGAACTTAAAGCCAAGCAATCTTATTTTTCTATATTTTGCTTCTACCTTGGCTTTTCTACAAATGGCTTTTCCTTTGCTATCAAATTCTCTCACTGACCTTCCAGATGGAATATATACTTTCAAAAAGATTAAAATTCAGTGTGATGACTCAACAACAACTTAGAATATCAAGTTGAAGAGAAATATTATCAAA